>NC_081411.1:513452723-513780575 GCF_030272615.1 Cryptomeria japonica | reverse complement strand
GAAACAACAGAAAGCAACAGACCCACTGAGCAATGCGAGGGACAGAAGCGGATAACTATAGATTGCAGTAGACAGAAGAGGCATGCCCAAATGAGGTGCAACAATGGCGCCACAGGGCATCATGCACTGGTAAAGCCCACATAACCCATTTCTCCCTCACTAACTCTCCAACAACCATACTCGGACCAAAAAGCCTTCACACTTGGTCTCGGAAAAGCCCACATCAGCCATGGCGGATGGCAGTAGGAAACAGCCTAGGTAACAGGGTATGTATAGTCTTTTTTACATATTCATCTCTCTTGTCCCACGATGCACGGGCATCCCCCGTTAATCTTGTTCTTCTCTGGACTCCCGAATCCCGAGCCTTCCAGTAGAAGGAAGGAAGCGGAAGGAAGGCTTAGCCCCGTCCCGTGAAAGCTAGGCTCTGGAGTTGGACAGGGTGAGGGGACTACGTCATCCAGCTG
Source organism: Cryptomeria japonica (assembly GCF_030272615.1). Taxonomy (NCBI): domain Eukaryota; kingdom Viridiplantae; phylum Streptophyta; class Pinopsida; order Cupressales; family Cupressaceae; genus Cryptomeria; species Cryptomeria japonica. Next base: position 513,780,111 of record NC_081411.1, on the reverse strand, counting down.
TCCCGCTTCTTTGACCTCATTGAGCCTTGTGCTGCTTCCAGGAATTACCTATCTATCAATTATCAATTATCAATTATCATTACCAATACAAAATCCAAATCTTCTGCTTCAATTTTAACTCTGTGCAGTTAAAAAGACAAATTTTGTTTTTCACTTTCTAGCCTGCTTGGGATTCGTACCACGATCTAAAAAGCTTGATGAAGAGAGGAAAAAGCCTGCGGCTGACTTTAGGTAGAGCTCGACAGTCCAGAAATGTTTAGAGTACCTAGAAATACCAACCAGTTTTATTTGATTCCCTCAAAAACCTTCTATTCTGTTTGAAAACTATTGTAGAAATAATAATTATAAGGGTCTGGACTCTGTTCCCTAGATGAAGCTTTTACCTATTTAGCCTATTGTTTAGGAAGGGGGCTGTTTAAATCTTTTAAGGTTTTCCAATAAGGTAGTTTATGAATTTTGTAAGGATAGTTAATGATAAAAAAAATTAACTTGACATTTTTGGTGATGTCACTATTTGTTGAAAAAAGTGTAATACTTATATAGCTAATATTATATTTTTTGTTGAAAAAAGTGTAATACTTATATAACTAATATTATATTTTTTCTGAAAAAGAGGTTCTTGTTCTTTTTCAAAATATATTAAATATGGTCACCTTTCTTAGGGAATACTCAAAATATTAGTGTTAGAAAATAGAGGCTCTTAGTTTTCAAGATAAGATTCTAGTTTGTCTTATAATCATTTTATTTTCCTCATATCGTGAAACATGTCTCCATGCTTCTCTTTCAAAACCTCTACATCAGTGAAGGTAATGCTTTAAAAAATAAGTGCATGAGATCTTGTTATCATTAGTAATTATAAAGAAATGAATAGTTTCATTGACAAAACTGAGGTGTTATGAAAAGGATAATCCATTCAACCTAATTAAAAATTGGGATAAATATCTAATTAAAAAACAAATAAGATAAAAGAAATAAATGTACATTCTTTGATTTAATGGTCAAAAAGATAGTTGTCAATTGTTTTGATCACGACTTTTGAATTATAACTCAAAATCACAACTAACATCTTAGAATTTGACAAATTGATCTTACAAATATAATCAATTTCAAATGTGTGGATCTAACTTTCTATGTAGATTTGACTTAATAATTTGGAAGAATGAACTTGGACACTTTGGACTATAAAAATCTATGTTACTCATTTTTTTGCTTTGTGTTATTGTCAAGAACTAGATATATTGAAAAATCCCTTCGGGATTGTGTAAATTTAGGTTCAGTGTATTGTTCTAATTGAATTTTTTTTATTTTTTTTCTTTCTAATGTATAAGATTTTACAAACGATTATCTTGTAATAAATAAATACATATTAAATATCTTTAAATGTTAGTATATACCAATAATCACATGAAATGTGTATCAAATTAACTCATGATAAGAATAAAGTAAATAGAAGTATTCAAATTTATGTGTGAAAATTGATCTTTATCTGGAGTTATCTTAGATTTGTTTTTAGCCTCTAAAAAATCTCTGTTGTAAAAAGGTGACAAGAGTTGTGAGTGTGAAATTTGTTTCTTTCTATAAACGGAATATTTTAATACAAATACATTCGATCTGCAACATGAAAATAATTCCTAAGTGTTGTTTCAGTTTTCCTTAAGTGGATTCAAACATGACTTTAAATTAAAATAAAAAAGATTTTGTGTCTTTTCCCAACTAAGTTTTAGATATTGCCCAAAAACAATATGAATTAATTTCCAAAGATTTGTGGCAACAATTTGTAAATTATTTCCTAATTGTGTGAGGCTTCATTTTCTAGTGATGGATTTTTATTTCTACCATTATTTGATGCTCGCATGGAAGATTTGGTTATAAGATAAAGCTTAATTAGTAATATTGGAAAAAAGATGCATAGGATTTTGAGAAGGAATTTATGAGATAAAATTATAAATGTAGGGAAACTTAATTGTGAAGAATATTTTGTATGGTGTCTTAATAGGTTTATTATAAAAAGATTATTTTTCTCTATATTTTTGAAAAGCTTGTAGTGCTACTCTTTGAGCATTTATAATAGCTAAAAAATTAATGACAATTTATTTCAAGCTTCATTTCCTACTTGTATTGTGTATTGTGATTTTTTTGTGTTGATTTTAAGGTTAAGTTGGTTTAAATCAATCTCTTCAATCTTGAGTTCTTGTTTTTCCACAATGGTGACATTGTGAAATATCATTTTTTTCTCAAAAAAGAAAAAAATGATATTTCCATTACTCTCTCTCTCTCTCTCTCTCTCTCTCTCTCTCTCTCTCTCTCTCTCTCTCTCTCTCTCTCTCTCTCACTCACACACACACACACACACACACACACACACACACACACACACACACACACACACACACACACACACACACACACACACACACACACACACACACACACTTCAAAAGGGAAACGTTGCCAACAACAAATTCATAAATCCTATCTATCTATTGAGGAGAGCACATGTCTCTAAATTGACTTATGTAATTGTCATATATATCAAAAACTAATACATTAATAGGCCATTAGGTAAAATATTAAATAAACTCGTAATATTGGGCCTGCATGAGCTTACATAATCTTATACATATCACCACCTACCACTCCATTATCACCATCTTCCAAAAATATCACCTATTGCTAAATTACCCCATCTACTTTTTTCATCTACTACTCATTACTTTTAATATACCTGAAAAGTGAGAATGGTCCACTTAACACTTGTAAGTGGCTACAAGGATCTTTTTTTTATGATAGGATTGCATCATGTTGTTAGATCATAACATGGTTGACATCATGACATGGACAGACCCATGTACTTGTCTAGATAAGATCCAGGTGGGAAAATGTTATTCGGAAGAGGTTGGAAATTGTCATCTCAATCTTGAGGATGTCTATTGAATGGATAGAGAATTTGTATATGTCTTGTCCCCTTACATAATCCCATTATATTATGATGGCTAATTGTGCAAGAAACAAACTAGGTGAAACATCTTCAACCATTCTTGAAGGAAACCATCGATAAACTAGTGGATAAAACTCAACCCTAGGAATGTTGTATTCTCATGGACCAGCTAAATAATCAACCAATCCATTAAAAATGACGGTAAACAAATTTCTTGTGTCAAGTGGAAAGTTTGGAGTAAAAATATCTATATAATCTTCGAATTCACTTTGTAAGAAAGTGATGTTGTTGATGGACCCAAACTTGCAAAATTTAAGGAAATTCATTTTTGATGGATTGGTCCAACATAAGGATTAAAACCTTTTGATCTATATATATCCATTGAGAAATTATTTCTACAAGTGAAATCAATCAAACCATAAGATAACCTAAAACTTTGTAAAAAATCTTTCTTCATCTTCAAGAGAATGTAAGCTATGATCATGGTATTCTAGAACGACTCTTCTAAGATCTCGCAGTCATTTAACCAATATACATGCTTCAACCAAACTTATAATGCCTTGCATTTAAAGTTGGGAAACTTTTATAATGCTTCCATCTAGCAATTCCCATTATCAGATTACCAACTCGTATCTAGACAAATACTGCTAATTCTCTAGTGAATGAGTCTACAATTGAGTTATTTTCTCCTTTAACCCATTCAATTTCAAAGTCATAATCGATAAAATCAAAATACCATTTAGCAATTCTTCCTTGTGTTATACCTTTATTAGGTTTTTTTCTTTATATGAGGCTCCTCATAGCTTGACTGTCTATTCTGACAACAAAATATTTTGGATTGAGAAATATTTTGAATTTCTCAATTCCCTTTTTTACTACAAGAATCTCTTTTTCATAAATATGATACTAAGTTTTTGTATATGTGAATCTTTCTGATTTGTAACCACGAATATATATTCTTTTGTTAAAGAACTCTTGTATCAACACAGCAAACCATGTTGTGTTAGTTGCATCAGTATATAAGACTAGTGGATTACCTAGCATTGGAATTTGGAGATTAGGATGATTTTGGCATTTGGATTTAATTTGCTACACTACTTTGGTAGTTTGTGAATTCCAACTTGAAGATGATTCTTTGAGTTGGTCCTAAATTTTATTTCTATCTTTGGCTAGCTCTTTATAAAATGGTGCCACATAATTTAGACATCCAAGGAATCTTTGCATCTATTTCTTGTCTATCAATATATCTAGAATTTCTTGGACCCTTTTAAAGGCACAAGGTTCTAATTTTATCTTACCCTTGTCTAGATGTAATCCAAGGAAATCAATCTATGTTTGTCCTATCACCATTTTCTTAGCTGATAGACAAATCTCATTCTTCCTTGTTGATATTGTAGACGTCTAAAATTAATTAAATTAAATATTTAATTAATTTATCCTTACTACATAATTAATTAATTTAATTATGTTATTCCCTTTATTCTTCTTAGAATTAATTAAATTAAATTAATCTTGTCACTATAGCCCAAATAATTAATTTATCAAATAAATTAATTATCCCCCATTCTTCTAAAGTCATCCAACTAATTAAATCCTCTAAAATTCCCTTTAGTTAATTAATTCAAATTAATTAACTAAATTATGTGATTCCTACAAATCACTTTCCTCTAATCATCACTTAAACTAATTAATTCATCTAGAAGTTTGCTTAACATTATTCTCCAATTTTTAGTTCTTCTACTCATTATCTCTCCTCTTGTCAAATCCTCCTAACTTTCCCACTTGTCTTCTAATTCATCATTAACCCACTTAATCCCCCCTTCTTAATCATTTGCACAATCCTAATAATCATGATTAGAGCAAAGTCAACCATTTGCCATAAATGGCTTTCCCCTCTCACCTTCCAAACCTTAAATGCACCAACTTTGGTCATTTCAAGGATTTCAAATTATCCCACTTTCCTATGCACTCTACTCTTCCCAAGGAATTTTTAATTCCTTTTCTCTCCCCATTCTTCTATGCACCTCATCATTTGGGAATTTTTAATTCCCTTGTCCTCCCCTAATAAATTTTAATTTCCTTTTTGTCTTCCCAATGTACTTGAGGATCACTTACCCATGTACATTGTGGAGTGTGGAGAAAAGAAATGTCTTTATGGAAAATATCTTGGTCTCCACACCATATCCTCTCAATCCACTTCAATATTGACCTTTCATTTCAAATCAATTTTGACTGTCCATTCTCCCCCTCTCAATCTATAAATTGGGGTCTCATCCCCTTCATTTTTATCTCATCTTCATGCAATCATATGCTGTCAATTTGTACTTAGAACCATTTGTTGGATATTGTTGTTGCTAGGATATGTTGTTGTTATTGATGTCAACATATTCTTTTGTTTTGGTGTTGTAGAGAATTGTTTTGGTGATCTGGTGATTGTAGTGAGTTGATATGGTTGGTTTATTTGTTTGGGATGTTGAATCAACTAGAGATACTTCATTCTTTATTGATTTCATGATACTTTTGTGATGATTTGGTCGAGTTGTGGATTCTGGTATGGAGATTGGTTTTGTGTGCTCAGTGTTGCAGTGTTCTGGTATTTGATCCGTTGTGCTCTTGTATGATCATACCTTGTGTTGCGGATTTGGGAGAGTGTTTGGGATGTTTGTGTGTATCTTCATTTCAAATGGTTCATGATTTGGTGCTCTGGAAGCTATCTTTCTTATCTGAGTTGTTGTTGTTAAGTGTTATCGAATGTTAGCGTGTTGATCGATGGATATTTGCATAAGTGGTGTTGGTGCAGTTATTGTGGATGGTTCTAACATGCTTGTTGGTGTTTCCTAATCTTGTCCTATTTGTTTTTGTGGTTCGCATTGATTATTGTGCGAGGGCTTGATGATCTTCTTGGTCTGGTGATATTCTTCATGTTATGCAATATTTTGGTGGTGTAACGTGTTGTAGTTGATCTTAGCGAGATTTCCAGTGGTGGTGCGTGTTTGAGGAGTTGATTTAGGTCTGTGCTATGTTGTCTATAGCATTGTATTGATCCGATGGTTGATTTATGTATCGTGTGATGTAATTTAGTAATTAGGTGCTATGGGTTTGGCTGACCTTGTAGTCAAGGTTGATGATTTGTATAAATGGGTGTAATGTTCATGTAATTTGGTGTCGATAGTGGAGTCTACATTATCAAAGAGTGGTGTATGTGTGATCAAGTGAATTCATCTTTCGATGTGGTGTGTAGAGTAGAGATTGGTGAAGGGTAGACATTTGAGATTAACCAGAACTGTCATCGGGCATTAGCAAATGCTAATTTTGCAGTTCATTATTTTCGGATTGTAGTCTAAATCTTTTTGTAAGGTAGTGAACCTTCCCTGAGGGTTGGATCCTTCTACGTCATTGTAATTTGAGAAGTGAGCTCTAGGCAGTGTGCCTGGATGCATGTGCATTCCCCATTCTAATATTTACACATACAATTGCAGAGTATCATCTCATTGTGGGTAGGTTCCCACCATGGTTTTTTCCTCAACCGGGTTTTCCATGTCAAAAATATTGGTGTTATGTGTGTTGATGTTATTGTTGTTATCTTTCTTTTTGCTATAGTTGATCAGATCTGAGATTGTACTTAATTGGTTTAATCCAGTGAAAACTGATTCAACCCCCCCCCCCCTCTCGGTTTTCCTTCCTTGTTGTTGCCAACACCATTTCCTTAGCATCTCCATTATAGTCAAGCTTAGGAATCCATATCCATATCCATTTTCTATTATCCCCCATCCATCCACTTATCCTTGTGTTGATGTGTGTGGAGAGCAATCCACGATCATCTTGGAGTCAATCCAAACAAGTTGAAGAGGGGCGCATCTTCAATTTCATCCAAGGCTCAATCCGAAGGAGAAGACAAGGGTTCAAGGTATAATGGTTATGTTTATTTGAAATGTTTGTTGTTTTATGATTTATTCCACTAACCATTGCATTTGAGTTTTTGTTCATCTTCATTTTGTCAAGTAAAAAAGAAGAAGCCTAGTTTGAAACAATTTCTTAAGTGTCAAAAGTTATTGTATATCAATAGGAAACTCTTGTTGAAACATAGGACCTTCCTACACCGATTTCACAATTATACCCATGGTCACAACAATGAGTTTGATGTTGATGACTCTTTGAGAACGTGTCTTTTGCACCAAGGCTTAAGTTTGTCTTATTGCAATAATAGGGGTGGTTGTATCCCTTCATACAATTTGCCTTCTCAGCCAATTGCATATTGAGTCTTCCTCCATCTAGAGTAACCTTGTCATCACCTTCTCCTTTCTCCCATGGTCACCATCATCTTTTATAATCTTTTTTCATCATATCATTCCCAAGGACTTAGCTTAATCAACCAATCAATCATCCAAATCAATCAATTAAACCAACCTCAGCCTAAGGTTAATTCCTTGTCAAAGTTTGATTTAGACCTTATCTTTAATCAATTAATCATTTGGCTTTTGTGCTTGGGAAAGAATCTCCCTCGAGTACCTTTGTCTAATCATTGTGGATTGATCAAAACCCCTATCCTTTGTCCTATTTTTCTTGGGATCATTAGTCTATCCTAAGTAGAAAAAGACTTGATCATTATCACGAGGTCTAAATTTTACCCAGCTTGGTTGCCACCTTGCTTGTGGTCATCATCAAATCAATCCCCCACCTAAAATCCTAATCCAAGGACTAAGGTGTAATCCCAATCAAATCAATCCTGTCCTAATCCAAGGACCAATCAAATCCAATCCAACCACACCAGAAAATTTTCTAAGTCCTATCATCAACTTTCTTCTAGAATTCATCCTCAAGGTTACACGTGCATGGTCTTGACTCACTCTCAAAAGGTGAAGATGGCTGCCCCAAGACAATATCGATAATGTGCCTGAGTTTAGGGATCCCTTCACTCAAGATCCTCAACTCGAAGAGGAGCAACTTGTTGATTAACTTGAACTCTTGCCATGTTTCCAATCCTTTGTCGATGATCCCTACAACCAAGATATGATGGAGAGATTTTTCAAACATGACCCCAATAGCCTTGTGGCTTAATTAATCACGTAGCAGGCACGACTACCCCCAGGTTTTGACAGATCTATCCCTGATAGGCCGTCGAAAGGAGACCTCGCAAAAAAATCCATTATTGATCCTCTTCTCCACCCTCAACCCACAACATCTTCACCTGCAACTTCCATCCCTACAACTACTCTACCTCCAATTTCAATTCCACTAAATGTTCCTAATCCACCAAGGTCATCCATTCCCCTTCACAATATGGCTAACTACGTCAATACGATTTTACTGGACCCAATAGCACAATTCGAGGATCACAAGCTCCAAACATTTCCCACCTTCCCATTCTTCATATCCATACATTGGTGGTGGTGGTGGTATTCCATCTTCGTCTCATCAAATCTCGATGTCTAATATGGGTCACTATGTCACTAATGTCCCTAATCAACAACCTGACCTCCTAAAGAAAATTCAAGACATGAAGGACCTCATCGAGAGCCTTAAGAATGAGACAAACAAAAGACCTTACACTTTCGAGGAAATATGTTCTTGTCCTTATGACCCGTCTATTTCAGTTACACCCTACCCACCTGGGTTTGAAATGCCTAAATTTGAAAAGTACAAACCTGGCAAGGGTGACCCTAGAGACCACATCTGTGAGTTTCATATTTTGTGTCAAGACGTCTCCTATAGTGACATATACCTTAGAAGACTTTTTCCAAAAAAGTCTTGGTAGAGATGCCCTCACTTGGTTTTCTGCCCTACCTCGTGGCTCTATCACATCATTCCCAAACCTGGTAGAGGAATTTGTGTCTCACTATGCCTACAATATTGAGAATGATGGTTCTATGATGGACTTATGCAATACAAAGCAAAGGCCCGGAGAAACTTTTGGCAACTTCCTCCAAAGATGGTGACATCTCATCAAGAAATTCTCATGGGACATACCAGAACCTCATCAAGTTGAACTATTCCAATGCAACTTGGTGCCTAAATTATCAAAACCTTTGACTTGTCAATATCTAACCTCTTTTGATGAAATATCCAAGAAAGGTTTAGCTTTAGAGTGGGTTCTTTAGAGGAAGGAACCTTAAAGAATTATCCAAAATTAAATCAAAATCCTTCCTCTTACAATGACAAGCCAAAATTTTGGTCTAAAACAAAAATGTTGTTAATGATGGAGTCATCGATGCCAAGCATGTCTAAACTATTGCTGCCCCATCCAAACCCACAACCACCAACAATTTATTCAATAATCAAGCCAATCCTTGTAATCAATCCAATTCATCCAATCAATCACAACCCCGCAACACCACCTCCGTCCAAGGTCGACCTCCTTGATCCAACAACCAACATGAGTACACTCCACTCGGTGAGCCTATTGAGGTCATTTTCCAAAAGCTTGTGAAAGTTGGCATTGTGGTCTTTCCAATGACAACCTTTTGATTTGAATCAACCTAAACCCCAATGGTATAATGCAAATGAATATTGTGACTACCATCGTATCAATGGTCATGACACACGTAAGTGTATGAAGCTCAAGAATTATATCCAAAACCTTATCCACAAGGGTGATATTGAGGTTGATGTTGTAAAATCCAGTAACTCTAATGAAAAACTCAAAATGTACCAGGACTCATTCCCTAATCATGTTAAAGACAAGGCTTCATCATCTCATGTAGTCAATTATGATTATACCAACTATTTATCCGGCTTCGACTCCCTGGTGGGTCATATAAATCTTATCGGTACCTCCATTAACACCATCACAATCAAAGGAATTGATCCCTCTCCCACCACGCATAGACCCAGAGTCACCATTCAAGGCATCCCTCCTCCGCAATCCTCAAGTTGACCCTCCCAAGAAAAAATAGTCATTCAAGGTGTTTCACCTTCAAATTCCTAGAGTGATTGCAATGTTACCACTAGCAGAGGAATACTGACTATCCAGGGAGCTACTCCACCTCCCCCCCAACCCCCCATGTCATCCATTCGTCAATATGATATCCTTGTTCATCTTGGGAAAACTCTTGCATAGATCTCCATCATTGAGCTCCTCAAAACATCCCCTGTCCACAAAGAGATCCTTGAGCAAGCCCTCTTAGAGTCTCATGTCTCCGACAATATCAATGCAACCTAATTTCCAGCCCTCATTGGCAATCTTGTTGTGCAAAACCACCTTGTTTTCACATCCAAGTATGCACCCATCGATCAATAAGCCCCTCCACATTGAAGCTATCATACAAAAATACAAAGTTAAGTGAGTCCTTATAGACAGTGGATCTAGTTTAAACCTATGTACATATAATTTAATCAAACAATTGGGAATCTCTGAGGATCTGGTAGACCCATCTGGAAAGATCACAATCAAAGCCTTTGATGATGTAGAAAGGGTTTCAAAAGTTACAATCACGCTGCCTCTTCAAGTGGGTCCTTCTATTATAGAAACAGCATGCCAAGTCTTGGACCTTGACCTCCCATATAATATCCTTCTTGGCCATCCATGAATCCATTCCATTCAATTTTTCCCATCCTCCTACCATCAATGCCTCAAATTTCTAGTAGATAAATCACCATCCACGCAGACGTGCAACCCTTCCAATACTGCAAACTTCTTGAAGGGAAGCCCCCCTACCATTGTCCGCTCAATTCACCAACTCCATCACCCCCATTCGATCCCTCAAATGTCGTCTCCACTTTATCTCAACCCGAAGTCAAGGTCAAGATCATTGATAATGGTTGTGGAGAGTACACCCTTCAGAATGCTCTCTACGTAGGTCAACTTTCACCTTCTCCCAAGACATATGGAAAACCAAAAGAAATCAAGAAGCAAAACAAACCCACCATAAAGTGCAGGAAAACCACCTTCCAACAATGGAGGCCACTTGATGAAGAAAGCTTTGAAATCGATGTCAACTCTTGGTTGTACCAAGAAGAAGATGAAGAACCAACAAATATTCCAAAGCAGAAGTATCCAAAAGCCTCTTCTATTGTAGATAATATGGGTTATAAAGGACATGGCCTTGGACCAAAAGAAAAAGGTAGAAAAGAACCCATCTCCTCGACTTCCTACAAATACAATAGAGATTTGGGTTACTCACTAGTGCCTAAGATCACTATAGCTGGTGCCCCGACAGATCCTCCTATTGAAGTCAAAGACTCTGATGAAGAGGAGTTCCATGAAATTCCTTTCAAATACCTTGACGACATATTTGACAATGACTATGTAAACACCATCATTGTAGTGCCCCTTCCTGATTCAACTTGTCTTTTGTGCATCAAAGGATTGTATTGATCAAGCCTAGTCTACTAAATGATGATTTGATGATGTCGTGTTATGTACTAACCCTATTCCATGATTGTAATGGATGATGAAGAATCTATATTTGGTGGTTTATATGTGTTCATTATTCATGATGGATCATATTGCTTATGGGATTTTGATGACATTTTGATTACACTAACCCTACTCTTTGATTATGATGGTTGAGTTGATGCAATGATGTTGTGATTGTCTTATAGGGTCTTTGTTATTGGAGACAATGGTGCAGTCACTGGTTAGGAGGGACCTCAAAAAGATCAATCTAGACCGAGTAGCAAGAGTAAACACAATGGAAACAAGAGGATATGATGGAGGCAATGCATAACTGAATGAATTAGATCATGAAAACTGATTACAGCTAACTGGTAACATCCAAGTTACAAGACTTGGCTCACTGGCCTTCTACATACATGCTCAATTATAAAATTGGTCAACTCCGAACCTCTTATTCTTAAGATCTATCTTCTATATTCTTCCTAACTTCCTAAATGAATTATGATGCTTAATTACATTGATTTATATGATCTAGGGAGATCTGGTCGGCCCAAAAGGGATCAAATGTCGAAGAATAAGGTCAAATGTGTATAAGCAACAGGTCAGACTCCACCAAAGAGATTCCTCCGAAAAATACAAAGGATGGTGTGGATCAAAAAGAAGGTCAGCCACATGCCAAGGAACATATATATCAACAAATTGGGGCTCTGCAAGCTACAGAAGGATCTACAAGATTTTCTAATGCAAATTGGTCCAAGCGGTTCTAGTGTCAGAAAATTGTCTCTAAATCCGGAATCGATAACTTGCCGGTAAATGATCCAAATGCTCTACAGTTTAGGAATAAGGAAGATGATCATGTCCTCAAGTAAAATCCAGCTCTACAAGATCCGGTGAGCCAATGAAAGAAAATGTAGAAAGAAATGCGGAAACTGCAAAACAAAAAACAAACTGAAAAGGAAATGTTTTTGGTTGATGCAAGATTGCCAAGAATCGGGGATGCTCCTACATCAGACATCCGGGGTTGTTGAAAAAGTGAGTCTCTCACTTTGCTGGGGTCAGAGGAAAACTAAGGTGGTCTACCTTTTCCTTAGAAATCCAAGATGAATCTCCAATTGGTCTATCCTTCCATTTCACAAGGTAATCCTTATACTGACTACTCTGGGTACTTCGCCCAATCCTACTATCCAAAATGTCTTCAATCTGATCTGGATCCTTCTGGGGCAACTTTTTCTCCAAGTCTACAATACTATCTTCACTGAATTCTAATTCATGATACTGATGTAGATCTACAATGTTGAATATAGGTGAAATACTCAAACTACCCAGTAATTCTACTTCATATGCATTTTCGGAACTGAACTTCCTCAAGATCTTACAAGGTCCAAACTTCCTCATCTGCAACTTGTTATAGGTTCCAATTGAAAATCTCTCTTTTCTCATATATACCATCACTTCATCACCAACTTCAAATTCCATATGTCTTCTCTTCTCATCTGCTTTCTCCTTATACTTATTGTTTATATCCTCCAAATGTTGCTTAACCTGAATATGTAAGACCTTCATGTGATCTACAAATACTTCTGCTTCTGCACTCCGCTTGTCTTCATTACTCATATCTGTCAATGTTGATATGCCTCTAGGGTGTACTTCGGTAACAATATCAAAAGGTGTTCTTCCAGTACTCGTGTTCACTGAATTATTGTAGGCAAACTTTGCTTGTGCAAGAATCAAATCCCAACTTCCGGTTTTCTCTCCAACTAAGCATCTCAACAAATTTCCCATGCTCTTGTTTACTACCTATGTCTGTCCACCAGTCTGTGGGTGAAATATAGAATTGAACTTCAAGTTTTTCTTCATCTTCTTCCAAAGTGTTCTCCAAAAATAACCAACAAACTTAGCGTCTCTGTCTAAAACTATGCTAGGTATGTTTGCCTAGCCAATAAGAACAATAACTATATTTAAAGTCTTAACTCAAAGATTGGTCATCCATTCTGAGTAGCTATCATTTCCATGACTGAGGTTCATTTACTTGTCAACCCAGGGATGTATTACTTGAAATGGGTCCGCATTGTATATGCATTAAGTTCTGGTGAAAGTCATTATGTACTACTGCAGCAACTAAGTCTATCTAAAATAAACAAGCGAAAATATGATGACTGAGTGGATATAAGAAATATTAACATTAATAGAAGATTCTAACTAAATAACTGTTAACTAAGTTCAGAGCTGACAAATAGGAATTACTTTGTCTGCTTTGGTTATAGGAACAGTCACAGGATTTGGTTCCAGTGGCTGCAAGAACAGCCAATTGCGAGAACATCTATTGCAACAAAAAGGAAACTTAATCTAACAATCACATAGGAATACTCACCAAGTGGTCCCCTTTGGATGAGTGTCTCCAGACTTCAAAATGATTCTATATACTCAGAATAACATATCTTTTATTCATTATTTCCAAAAGTTGATACAATGTATGAGATAAGAGAAATGCTTCTAATTCTGGAAAATGTTGTCTAACCTCTGTGAAGAGGTGCAGGTCTTTATTTATAAGAAATTTATAACAAACTTTCAACTACCTAGATCATGCCCATGAAATTAGGCAGAAACATTTATTACAACAAGGACAAGAAGTTAATCCACAGAGAACGTGGGACTTTACCAAATCGCAACCAAGAATATAGCATGGCAGTGGTTACTAGATTGATGCTTGCTGGAGACAACCATAAATGAGTTTGGTATCGCCTCACTATTCCTTTGCCAATTCACTTGAACACCATCTTCTCCACTGTTTGAAATGCTCAACCGCCCTGAAATGTCTCCAACTGTTTGCATGGTGTGATTCTCCTTCTAGCTTAACACAACCGCTTCTACAACAACTTATTTACTTCTCCATTAAAGATTAGAACATACATACATACACACACATACACACACATATATATATATATATCCATTTCCATTAATCACAACAATACAGGGTTCAGCGGGTTTGGCTATTATTCAAAATGCACATAATCAAAACTTTGATGCATCACGTGACTTAAACATTGTCCCAATATGCAACTTAAAACATAGGAAAAACTTATTAGTCATAGAAATAAAAGAGCTATTATTTTATCTCATCAAGGTAATCCATGCAGTCTCACTACTTCCTTGAAAAATAAGTCAGCTATATGCACTACGTCCGATGTCTTCTTATAAGGTATGAAATGATCCATCTTCGAGAATCTATCCACCACCATAAATATAGAATCATTTCCTCTCTGTGTCTTAGGAAATCCAAGTATGAAATCCATGCTTATGTATTCCCAAGGTTTCTTCGGTATTGTCAAAGGTTTATAAAATCCCACATTCTGACTACTACCTTTTGCAACTTGACAAATTCTACAGCTCTGCACAAATTTCCTCACATCCTTATGAATTTTAGGCCAAAATTAATGTTCACTCACTAATGCTACTATTTTGTCAACACCAAAGTGTATGGATAATCCTCCACTATGCTTCTCCTTTATCAGATTCTCCCTAGTAGAACTCTTAGGTATACACAACTGAACTCCTCTGAATAAAATCTCATCCTGAATGAAATAATCCAACCATTTGCTTCTATCTATCATAATCAGTTCTCTACATGTTTTCCAAGGTTCTGCAAAATTTGGGTCTTCATCATACAAGGTCTTCAACTCTTCAAATCTTAGTATTGTCACTCTCATCTCTGTCAGCAAATTCCTCCTTCTACTTAATGCATCCACAACTTTGTTTGACTTCCCACTCCTATGCTTCAACACAAAGGTGTAACTCTGCAAAAATTCTACCCATCTCATATGTCTTTGATTCAACTTACTCTGACTGTTCAAATACTGCAAGGCTTGATGATCAGTATATCGTTGACTACTAATTTTGCATTAAACGCTAACAACCTTGTGGGAAATTTAGTGATGGGGAACCTTTGCGCGAAGTTCACTGAATAATGTCTGGGTTTAAGTAGTCGGTTCTTCATACGATGGGGGGAGGAAAGGGAGAAAGAAAAACGTAAAAGCTACACTAATTAGGTGATGCGCCATAATATTTTTAGAATATTTGCAGCACAACAAACCCAAGTATTCACAGTTTTAAGGCCCATTCAACAATCTACATGCCCAATACAATTTGAAAAGATAATTAAACAAGGCTCATTTAACATAATATGACATACACCATTCATCTGACAGATAACAAGTCATATAACATAGTTTAATCTGTAGAGTCTCACAATGCATATCATAGAAGTTATTGAATTAAAACATAGCACATAAGTTCATCTATTAAGCTTCAAACAAAATAACCATAAAGGCCATAGGCACAGTCTGATATCTTTATCATCCACAAAATATAATTAACATAAAGCCTTGCTTCACAGAACTAAAGTCTAATAATCTTTTCTCAAAGTCTGAACCTCTAAAACAATAGTGGGAAAGCCAATAAATAGCCCTGAGCCTTCAACCAACAAAAGGAAAGCACAAGAAAAATCCCAACAACCACTCCCTGTCAGGAAAATCCTTACGTGGCATCCATAGAGACATATGCAATCAAAAAGATGAAAACTGCCTTTTGGTGTCATTATGCAAACTTCATCATGGCGATCTCTGCACCTGCCAAAACAAGAAAATTGTGACGCCAACAACATTCTAGTTCATGAATCATTGAAGGGACATGTGGAAACTCAAAGGAACCTCAAAGTTGAGCACAAAATGGGGACCAGGACATGGAACACGGAGATGCCAAGTGTCACTGCCAGCACACGGAGAATGGTGGGGCCCGGAGAACGTACGTCAAGATAAAACCTATGCCATGCGGCAGCTCCGCGCTTTCTCAACACAAGGAGAGAAAGGCGAATCGCTTAACGCAACACCATGATACCACGTGGCACGCATGAACAAATGGAAGAGCAGGCTGAAGAGCAAAGGGGGATGCTAAAAACTCAACCAAAATGTCACTTGCGAATGATTTCAAAAGAATATTAACATTTCTTGGCGACTAAATGGGGGACTCTGCCTGCATAATGCTAGGACCCAAAATTGTTGGTTCAGAGGCTAGACTTTAAGCTTGAATTGGGAAAAATAGATCAAAGACTTACTGCAGTAGAATCCAATCATCTTCAGAGGGCAATACCTGAGCTTCTAGGATCTGGCAACTCTGGTCCAAACATATAACTTCATTAAATGGCAATATCGCTGGTTCTTCATGGACCATCTTCAAAAGCGCATAGAGCTGAGCCAAGAGGTGTAAAAACTGCTCAACTTCCTTTGCTAAAATAGGACTACTGAGGCATTGTCGGAATGTTCGATCTTGCTACAGCTACTCGATCTAGCTCATAATTTGTTCAATCCCCAAAATCACATCATCTGCAGGAAAAGGTGAAGGCAAGCCAAGGTACACAAATTTCTCCACATGTCACTTGATATCTGGGACCGAAATCCTTAAGGAATTAAGTGTTGTTGATGCTTGTGTGGCTGCCTTGTGATGATTGATGAAAAGATTGGCCCTTCTGATCAACTGCTCATGATCTGCAACTCCCTTTGCTATCAAATCCTCATCAGAAGTGGCATACAACCATTGAATCAACCTCTGGGCTATGGGGAGCTTAGGACCAATTAAGAGCATAACTTTGTCAATAAGAATGCTTGCTTCAGCACAAAGAGACTATGCTTCACCTAGGAACCTCAGCAAGAGCTACAATGAAGGGCAATACTACTTAATCTTAACCCAATGAGAAACAAATAATTCTTCCACAACAAAGGAGAGATCTTGAGGAACTTCCAAAGGGGGGGGGGGGAAGCTGAGATAAGCGCGTGATTTCATCGTCCTTCACTCTTATCTCATTTTGTAAATCTTTATTTTTATCCTATTCATGAGTGGCTTGATGCTCAAAGCGAGGATCTTGGTGCCTCTATCCTGAAAAACTTCCCGAAGCCGCACTATGGGATCTTGCTCTTGTTGTAATGATCCCCTTGCATTCTGGACTTCCATCTCAGCTTGCTCCAGACTATTCTACATTTTGCGTGTGGTTTTTCAAACTTCTCTATTTCCTCAGAAAGAGTGACCTGTGCATTGCTCAAATGTTGAGGATATTCTTCTTTTAGGCAAACCTCTTCTCGCAGTTGAGCTTGAATCTGTTGGGATCCAAGAACACTAAGAGGGGGGGCTGAATCAATATTCTACCAGAATGGAGAAATTTAACCTTATTAATACAACAACTCAAAAAATAGGTAAACATAAAAGCATATAACAATAAGCAACAATGCAATCACAAAGATGAATACCATAAGACCATAGATTTATACATGGAAAATCTCAAAGAGGCAAAACCACGATGGGATTGGAGACCCACAATATCTATCCACTGATCAAATGAATAAATATTACAATAAGGGGCCTACACATGCAGGAAGGCCAACAGCCTAGAGAACACTGCTCATCACAAAAGGAGTCTCACTGACTATAAAAAACATCAGACAACAATCCGGAATGAAGATTGAACTGCAAGTATAGAATCTCCCATGCCTGAGTACAGTTCCGGTTAAGCTCAATACCGGAGGCCTAAAACCTCTTCCACAAACCCAACTCGATCACCTATGATCGACCAAATCCTCTGTATGAATGATTGTTACATTATTTGCTTACATACATAATCTCATATGATCTACAAAGAGATCTTACATCATATTTATACCAACCTAGAACCTAAACAATCAGGTCGGCCACCTAAAAGATAATACAATAAATTCATAAAAACCCGCAATCTAATGATCAAACAAGTCGGCCAAAGACCAAAACAACATAATTCAATCAATGAATCCAACTAGTAACACATCAACCCACACGTTACATAAACTGGTCCATAACCTAGAAGAATAACCACCGTACCTATAATAGGTCTCCATAAGCCAAATGAAACACCACGAACAACTGGAACACGAACATGATAACCATCAACATCTTGAAAACTTACTAGAAGTTGCACCAACACCACTTATGCATAATATCAAAAGATCTTCAACAAAGCTCTGCCGATGAAACCCTCATCGATAACCAAAAGGCTTACTAGAACAAGTGATAGATTCTGGATCATCAAATCAGTACCAACTGAATGTGATACACATCAAGAACACATGAATAACCAATCCAAACCAATTCCACATACCAAAGCATACCAAAGCATACTGGATCAACATGATCTTACCAACCAAAAACCAATCATCCTACCGGGACCAATTGGATACCGGTAAACAGCCAAAGCAACTAGTGTTGACATCAATGACAAAACATCAATGCAACACATAATCAATTCCTCCAAATTGCCAACAATCTCCCCCTTTGGCATTGATGGCAATACTAGATGTGAAAAACATCCAAGTGCCAAGAAATGCCAAACAAGTCTCCCCCAATGGAATTCAACCAACAATATCCCACATCATGATATGACAATGAGGTTATGAAAGAGATATTTGGTTAAGAATCAAACTCCCCCAATGGGATACAACCAATCTGAAATTCAGTTCCTCTTCCTTGTACCAATAATCTCCCCCTTAGACTGATATCTTTGTTAAGCTATGTATATTACATAAATATCTCTCCCTCTAATGTATGTAACTCCTTATGTTTGTTTTTCACATGAATATCTCTCCCCCTTTGACATCAATGCCATAAATCTGACATAAACATCAAAGAAAAATCATAAATCCTCTGAACCATACAACTGAATACTCCCTTTGAGTAGTAGCATCACCACATCAATTCAGAATGAATGATAGCTATGACAATGCATACCAGACTGATGCCAATCAACACTAATCATGTCCCTATCGGATAGGTAGAAAACCTCAACCTATCTCTCAAATGCTCAAATACTCAAATGATTCCTCACACCAATCTGACTACATTTGCTTCCACCTACTCCATCAAAAAATTATACTTGATAGAAAAATCAGATTCTTTGATGTGTCAATAGGAGCAGAGTTATCATAGTGAATAACCACCAATACAATACATTCCAGCTTAATATCCTCCAACATATGCTTCATCCATGGAACTTGTGTATAGTTAGTAGCAGCAATAACATACTCAGCTTCAGCAGTCGATAAGGAAGTACATGACTGCTTATGCTGATCCATGAAACAAGATTCTTTCCAAGAAAGAAAGATTCATCGGATGAGCCTATCCGGTTACCTATATCTCTAGCCAAATCTGCATCTGAACATACTCAAAGTGTAAAGTCATCATAAAACAAAAAACCATACCAGATAATTCTTGAAAATATCTAAAAATCCTAGCTACCGGAGCAAGGATTCAACATAATCAATTCCTTCCTTCTGAGAAATCCATTGCAAACCAATCAAGCCAAGTTCCAATAATATTCAAGTCCATGTGTTGTCCTTTACTAACTAATCCAATTCCTCTTCCATAGATTTCATCCAACATTCATCCTTATAAGCTTCAATAACTGATGTCGATACAATTAAAGAAATTAAGCGTACCTCATCAGCTGCCAATCTTCTTCTTGTCCAATTATCTAATCTTATGAATGATTCAACCTTACATACCTAGAAATTTTCTGACTCTCTATTCCTCTTCCCTGATCTTCAGTTACTATTGAGTTTTCTAATACTACAAAAGTAACTGCTTCTGCATTCTGTTCCGGTAAAGGTGTTATCAGTTTAGTTATGATCAATTCCACTGTCGGTTCTTGCTCATAAATTCTAATTTGACTTCTATTCTGCTCATCTACCTTGACATTAGCACTCTCCACAATTCTCTGTAATCTCTTGTTATAACATCTATATGCTTTGCTTTCATTAGAATAACTAAGAAATATTCCTTCATCACATCTAGGATCAAACATTCCAGTGAAATAATCTCTCTTGATATAACATTTATTACCAAAGATTTTGAAGTACTTAACTGTAGATGTATGATCGAACCATAACTCATAAAGTGACTTACCGGTAAACCAAACTAGATCCAAGATCCAACAAATATTTGTCGGATAACCTTCAAACTGACTTCTAAAGATCTAAAATAGGCTTTTAGAACACTACTAGGGGCAATGCAAGATCTATCATCAATTTGCCTTCCCCTAAGGTGAGTGCCTTAGTTACCGGATGAGTTTCATATCGGTGTAGGAACATTTTGCTCTATTGGTTGAGTAACCAGGGTATATCCTTTAGCCAAAAGAATATCTGGGGCAATTGATTCTGTCAATTGAGCCTCAGACTTCATAACCCACTTCTTCTCATACTCCTTCTAAGTGTCATCAACCTTTTGTTTTTCCTTCTCATTAGATTTATCACTTCCTGCTGGTAGGTTCTTGCTTCTGCAAATTTTAGCAATATGTCCTACTTTGTTGCATGCATAACAAGTGACATTGTTCTTTTGAATTGCCTTACTGTAACCTTGACCATTCCTTGACCTGCATTGATTAGCCATATGTCCAAACTTTCAACATGCATGACATTTCACATTCATTCTACAATCTTCTATCCTATGACTATACTTCTTACAATTTGAACATTGACCGGGAACTGCATTATTATTCTATTTTGCTCTATTTCTACAATGCCTTGCCATATGACCAAATATATTGCAAACAAGGCATCTACCATTAAATTTATGTGCACTGGGTTGCCTTACTGGTGTACTCTGATTTTGGTTGACCTTCTGATCTTCATTTGCAGTACCAGAGCTTTCTCCATGCTCAAATCCAAGACCTCTAGTGTCTCTAGTGTCCCTTTGATCCTTCAATAATTCATCAAGCTTAGCAAAACTAACCTTGAACTTATCTTTGTATTCATTTGCAATAGTCAGATCATCTCTTAGGATTGTTACAATTCTTTCCAATTCTTGCTCATTGTTTTGTGATTGCACCAATTCAGTTCTCAACACATCATTCTCATGAACCAACCGAATGCATTCTTCAGATCTTTCTTTCAGAGATATAGCAAGATTTTCTTCATTCTTCTTCTAGTCTTCAATCTCCTTGGACATCCTCATAGTTAGGGCTTGCATTTCATTCTTCATGATAATATTCTCCCGACCCAGCTCCTAGCATTGTTCCTTAAGGGCATCCTTCTCTTCATCATCCTGATTTTGTAAAAGTTCCTTCCTTTTAGCTTGAATAGATGACAGTCTCTCCTATAGGATAAGAATGAATTCCTTCGTAGATCTCAACTCATCTTGCAACTTCATGTTCCTCAATATTTCAACATCGTAGTCTTCATGTACAACTTGAAGTTCCTTCCTTAAACTTATCTCCATAGATTCCGAAAACAAGATCTTCTTCAAGCTATTAGACTTCCTCTGAGGCACTAGGCTCTGATACCAATTGTTGGGATCCAAGAAAACTGAGAGGGGGTTGAATCATTGTTCTACCAAAATGGAGAAATTTAACCTTATTTATACAACAACTCAGAAACCGGTAAATATAAAAGCATATAACAATAAGCAACAATGCAATCACAAAGATGAACACCATAACACCATAGATTTATACGTAGAAAACCTCAAAGAGGAAAAACCACGGTGGGATTGGAGACCCACAATATCTATCCACTGATCAGATGAATAAATATTACAATAAGGGGCATGCACATGCATGAAGGCCAACAACCTAGAGCACATTACTCATCACAAAAGGAGTTTCATTGACTACAGAAAAATCAGACAACAATCCAAAATGAAGATTAAACTGCAAGTATAACATCTCCCGTGCCTGAGTACAATTTCAGTTAAGCTCAATACCGGAGGCCTAAAACCTCTTCCACAAACCCAACTCGATTACCTATGATCGACCAAATCCTCTGCATGAATGATTGTTATATTATTCGCTTACATACATAATCTCATATGATCTACAAAGAGATCTTACATCATATTTATACCAACCCGGGACCTAAACAATCAGGTCAGCCACCTAAAAGATGACCGAAACAACATAATTCAATCAATGAATCTAACTGGTAACACATCAACCCACACGTTACATAAACTCGTCCATAACTTAGAAGAATAACCATCAGACCTATAAAAGGTCTCCATAAGCCAAATGAAACACCACGAACAACTAGAACATGAACATGACAACCATTAGCATCCTGAGAACTTACTAGAAGCTGCACCAACACCACTTATGCACCATATCAAAAGACCTTCAACAAAGCTCTACCGGTGAAACCCTCACCGATAACCAAAAGGCTTACTAGAACAAGTGATAGAATATGGATCATAAAATCAATACCAACTGAATGTGATACACATTAGGAACACATGAATAACCAAAACAAACCAATTCCATAGACCAAAGCATACCAGAGCATACCGGATCGACATGATCTTATCAACCAGAAACCAATCATCCCACCGGGACCAATCAGATACCAATAAACAGCCAAAGAAGCTAGTGTTGACATCAATGACAAAACATCAATGCAACATATAATCAATTCCTCCAAATTGCCAACAAAATCTGGGTAGCATCTTTGAAAGTTTCTTTCAAATGTTGCACCTCTTGTTATTTCTCTTGCAATTCCTTTGGTGCTACATTCCTTGTTGACTCTTGCCCCTTCAACTATTAATTCACATTATTTAGGGCATCTAGCAACTTCTCTTTTTTAGAATTTGTTGGAGCTAACAAGCCTTGCAAACTGTTGATTTCAGAACTTGTAGCTTTGTCCTCCTTCCTTTGATAGTCCAAGGATCCTCTGAGGCAACTGATCTCTTCTTGCATATTGTCCAGATGATGAATTTTCTTGATGAAATCCAAAGACATGACCTTCGAAGTTTCTTCCATCATTTCCACCTTATCCATTGTAGTAGCGTTCATGATATCAACCCCAACAACATGCAAGGAGTAGTCATCTAACTTCATTTGGGCCTCCGACTTGTTGAATTTTGGGAACACGGTTGCAAAGAAGAGACTTTGATTCTCCTCATTGAAATGTGTCTATGCATGTGGTCGAGATGGCTTCAGTCCATCCTTCTCCTTCCTCTTGAGATCCCGGTTAAGACACACAGTCTTAGAGTAGGAGACTTGTTCATAATAAATATCTGGGACTGAAATAGCTTGACCCGCAAACACTGAACCAGGAGGAACAACATAGGTAAAAGAGGAAATGGAGCCACCAAACATTGTCTGAATGGGTTGGGAAAGTGTGGTCAGGGAGAACAACGGTACAAAGGGAGATGTGTTGGCATTCTTGATGATGATATTGTCATTGTCATTGATGGACACACACTTGCTTTGAGATCAGTTTTAGTATGTATGAGTTATGCTCAACTGGTATTTGTTCCAACTGGTATTATGTATTATAGTCTTTAGACTATCGGTGTTTTGCAGAAGGTGTTTATCGATCTCAAGCAGTATGAGGACCTCAAGCGGTTCGAGGATCCCAAAGCGGTACGAAGGAACAAAGCAGTTGTTATCATTTTTCCCAGTCTTCATTTTGACAAACCGGTAATTGGTAAAATGTGTGAACCGGTAATCGGTAAATGTATGAACCGGTATTACTCTGTGATGAGTTACCAACTGGTATTTTTGTGATGAGTTATCATCCATCGACACTTTGGTGGTGATTCTGTGTCGTGTTACCAAATGTGTCCAGATGCACTGAACCTAGGAACTTGCAATGTAATCCTATTGGACCGACATGAAATCAGATTCCTTTATAAGGACATCATGTCTAGGGTTTTAGTTGTTGCTGGGGTTTTAGGTGGTTGATGAGGTTTTTGTATGTGCGATCATAGAAGAAGATTAGGTCTGTGTGAAGAAATAGAGTGTGGAGATATTGAAGACTGAAGTAATGTTGAAATGCATTAATAATGAGCTATCAAGGATCTAACCAAGCATACTGTGCTAGTATTTAGATCACTCACTTGTTGATTACTCACATCTTCGATAAGTCTGAAACCCTTAACCGGGTAGGCCTGGCAAAGCCTTTGTAAATCCTCTAACAAGGTGGTTCACAACTGTGGATCTAAAATCCTCTCACAAGGTAGTCTTTAACATGACTTATCTCCTAACAAAGATCGAGATTCCTAACAGGATCTATTCTGGTGAAGAACATTGTATGACCTTAACCGGTCTGGTTACTATTCTACATATAGTTACTTGTGAGTTTCATCTCACTGTGGTTTTTCCCATTTGGGTTTCCACATCAAAATTTCTTGTGTTATGGTGATTGTGATCTTGTGGGTGAATTCTTTATTTGTTGTTTGGTTTGCATTTGTCTTAACTGTTTTGTTAGTAAATCTGCTATATCGATTAACTGTTAAACTATTTAAGTGTTTGAGTTCACTAATTCTTGGTATACTAATTCACCCCCCCTCTTAGTATTCATCAAGATGCTCCTAAAAAAGATGGATCAACAAAGGCTGAGCCGACATTGAGGGGAGGAGTGGACTCTCAAAAACCTAGCACACGCACAACAAAGGTTCTAGTAGAAGTCTACGGGAAGAACATTTTAGAGAAACTAACATTAGGGGCAGGGAACAAGGAAGCGGCCTGCAATGACGCGACTTGAGGCTCAACCAAAGATCTGGTGGGTGCTAATGTAAGAGCAGTAGGGACTTGAGCAGTCATGGGTGCAACTTGGGGTGCTGAGGAAACTAAAGATTGAGGGGAGGGGAGAGAAGGAGTAGTGCATACCTAAACTGTAGAAGTCACCGTTTGCTGGGAGGCTGGAGGAAATGTAGGAAATCAATAAGATGAATTCCTCTTTGTAGAATCTATGTATTATTTCTTTCTAGATGGGGGTCAGAGATCTTCTTATTAGCTGGTCTTTTTGAAGGTTGGGAGCGCTGATTCTAAATTGAGCCGGCGAAAGGGACTAAAATGTCAGCCTTAGTACCTTGCTCTTCTACACTTACAATCTCCACTTCCTATTGTTGAGCCTCCTCAGGAGATGAGTTGTCACGTAGGGATTCATCACTTTCCTCTTCCTCATCATCATTGTGCATTTTCCATTCATCCTGGAAATACCTATCCAAGGGAGAGTTGCCCATGTTAGCCCTGGGTTGTTGAGTTTCTTGACGGTAGATCCAAAAATCCTCTCTTCTTTCTAGGCTAAAAATCATCCTTCTTGGCCTACAACATATTCTGAGGAATAGGTTTAGTCGGGTTATGTCTTTGTGCGGGAGTATAAAAACTCAACCATGGGGGGCTCTCAACTATGGGAGAATTATCAGGATCAATATAGAGGCTTGGGTTATTTACCAGAGGAATGGTGTGGCCTTCCCATGAGCTTCGTGGCACATTCTTAATAGTATTTCTTCTATATTTGTTGGACAAACACCCATTTGGGTCATAACCCCATACATCATCAATTACTACCAAGCCGAGTTGCACCAGCTTAGAGGTCAAGACCTTCTCCGCGATACTCTTCCGCCTAAGAATGATGGGGCCAATAGCCTTGTGGTCCTCTGTTATTGATGTGTCATGCTTCCTTGACCCTATAACCTTCTCAACTTCCACCAACTGCCTGAATTTATCAAGGGCCAAGGTTCTTTTAGTGACATATGTAGGCAAACAGAATGGTTCTTTATAAAATCCATGTACCTGAATAAAAGGAAAATCTCTACCCAAGAATCAATCACATCGGGGGCGTTCATTATTTATCCAATTTACTTGAATCTGGTAAAATCGAGCAAGCAGCTCTTGAGGAATAATACCAAAATATTGAAAGATGGGAGCTAGAAAACAGTCTAAAAACTGATATGCATCATAAGTGGTCGACAAGACGTGGGCATCCAGGAAGACATAGGCATCCTACTCCCTTTCTTATCATGGGTAGCCAATCACATGTACTGACTAAAGAAAGGGCAATTCTGGTGCACAAACATATGGACTAAGAACGAGGCAAACCTGAACCGTTGTGATTGCTCAAACTCGGCTAATTGCCTTATTATTTCTTTGGCTATCAATATGGAGAAGTCAAAGTGAAATGGCTCTTTCTGCTTTCGGTATTTGAAAAGAACCCCATCATGGGAGCTGAGATCTCTCGGTCATTGTCATGACCACACAGGAATGCAATGGTGGAGGAGATGTCCTTAAGGTCATCTTGCTTTAGGTCACTGTAGGGAACTGGAATCTTGGGAGGCTCAACCAACAAACTTTGATTGAGCACGACTCGACAAATGGGGAGATGTCTTTCCTGGAGTACCAATAATCTTCCATAGTGTCTTTGTCAAAACCTCTGTGATGTCAATCATAGGGCAACACAACATGTACCGAATAGCGTCTGGGGTTATGATAAACTGCAAAGAAGAGCCTTGTATTGAAGGAGGTTCTGGCATGAATATGTTCGCACACACTGCAACAAATTCTAGAAAATGTGGAACCATGGGGACCAAGAAGTGGGGAATGTCATTGTTCCAAAATTTGAATCTCGTAAACCGTGGCTCATTCCTATGGTTTGACATCCTTGCGCATGTAGCCTCCCTGGGACCCTTTGGTTGTTTGTGCAGGTCCGACTCCATGACATCTTCAAATGTGTCAATTACCTCCATGGGGTCGCGGGTGTGCATCTTTGACTTGGGCTTAGTCTTGGGGTACTCCAGCTTCGAAGGCATAACATGAGACGCATATGAAAATTCTCCATACACATCCACCCACATCTCACCCTGGGAAGGATTAGAGGTCCCTGCTTCCATCTCCATTTCTCTTCAAACAAGCTTCCTGACACTTCTAGAGGCTTTGGCACTTGAAATGCAATATGAAAATCTTGCATGCACTTTTGAGGCTTCCTTCTTTAAATGCATCACATGCCTATATTTGTGTGCAAAAAGGGATCATTTAAGATAGGTGTCTGTCAGCATGTATGCCACCTCATTTTCCAAGCGACATTAATGCTAAAATGTGAAGAAGCGCTGCCATCTGCATTTTTTAAAAGATATCAGCCCACTACGTTGTCATTCTGATCCACTTGGAATGAGACACTTGTCAGGATAGATCTCCTCATTAAAGAGAACATTCATGGCCAACAAAGCTAACACGAGCCAAAATAGTCCTATGGTTTACTGGGTTTGGGCAAGACGTACTTGAAGATACGTGTGGCATTTGAGAACGATGCTACTCCTTTCGAGGCTCTGAACAAGACATGCAATTCTCAGGCCCAACTTTATTCACTTGCGCGAGTAATGAGAAAGGACAACCACATCAAAGATCGAGGGTACTGGCTCTTAATTTTTATTTATTACTCAAGGCTGGAAATCAGCTATAAATATGTCTTTTCAGACATTCTTTTGCAGAGTAGCTGACTTAATGTCAAAGTATCTAGAGTTATGGATACTTCTATTAGGCTTACCAGCAACAAAGCGCAAGTCACTTTCCTAGGCAATATTTTAGACTGGAGCTTGCAGAGTATGACACAACAAAAAAGCCCTTTGATTATTACTGCTATTAAATGGGTGCTAGGGGAGGACTTTATCGATGATGTAGATAGATATCGTGTCAACATAAACATCTACTCCCGCTTCGTGGCCTCATTGTTGGACGCTAGGATGAATGATTATTTGGCGATGGAGTTGACTCAAACACTCTTCCCATCAGAGTATTTAGGTGGTCTTGAGGACGTTGTGGAATATTTTGTTCCTTTCAGAGGTCTGCCCTTGGCTTTGGACTTGCAATGCTTCATAGCCTTCAGAGAAGATATGGACTGGCATCTACTTATAAGCGGTTTAAATACTATGCCGTTGTCTTCTCATCACTTTCATGTAGAGCGTGCTACTAAGTTTCTCCTCCGAGTCCATTTGATAGTGCCTCCTCCAGCTGATAGAACTTGGTACACTGATTTCTGGGACTATATCTTCCCACGGATCCTGACACCACACATTCTTCTGCATCTGGTGCTTGTATCAATATTCCAGGAGTCGAACAACGACTCAAGCCAGGAATGGATGGAGGAAGAAGATGATTAGTACGATGACTTTGAGTTCCTTATGGAAGAGGAAGAGGATGAAGAGAATGACTGAAGAACTGCACATCCTGCCTCAAAAACTTCCCACCCTGTTTTGACAAACCCACAGGCTACGAGCCTTTTCAATGCATTGTAAAAAAGATACTACTATATAATATAATGACTCTCTTTTGCTTGTTCATATCGTATCTTATGGTTTACTTTTTGTTCCTTACAATGTGTGAAGAATCATAATTAAATAAATAAAGGCACACTAAAATATATTATTTACATGGGAATACAAATGCTTAATAGAAAGGTTTGAGATGAAACCCCTTAACCGGGATTTTGAGGGACTCTCCTTGCATGTTTTCGAGGTCGAATGCGTTAAACCCCTTGCAATTGGTTATGCGGAAAGGTCCCGCCCATAAGCCATCAAATTTTGCATGCTGACCTAGCCTAGTTGCTTTCTCATTATATTTCTGGACAAGATCTCCCTAATTGAATCCTGGGTCAGAACTCTTCTTACTGTCAAACCATCTCTTGATGATTTGTTGGCGGTTTGAAGTGATTCGAATGTTGTTTCTTTCGCCTCTTTTAATTCCATGAGTTTTGCTAACCTTACTTCCATAGGCTCATTTTCCTCCACTTCGATGGATTTGAGGAATTGTAAGGCAGGGATCTCCATTGATATGGGGAATAAGGCGTCCTTATCATAAACCAGCTTGTACAGAGATTTATTGAGGAATTGCTTAAGTGTGATCTGGTCTGCCCATAATGCGCTTCTCAAGTGATGATTCCACTCCTTTTTGTATTCAGATGCGAACATTTTGATGAGTCTTATTAGGTTCTTATTAGTGGACTCATCCAGGCTATTTCCCTGTGGATAATAGTTTGAGGAATTTTTAGGTAGATACCTTGACTGAGAGAAAATTGAGTCACTTGGGAACCTATGAATGCTCGCGCATTATCTCATATTATGGTCTTCAGCGGGCCATACCAACTTACTAGCTCCTCCATAAACGCCAGGATTTTCATTTTCATTGCATTTCTTAGGGGTACAACTTCAAACCATCTGGTGAAGTAATCAGTGGCAGTGAGGATCCACTTGTGTCCAACTGAGCTTGGTGGATTAACCATCCCTATGAAATCCAAACCCCACTGAGCGAAGGGCTCTTCGACCATTATTGGTCTAAGCGGCATTGTTGCATTCTTGCATCTGCCACTGTAATATTGGCATTACTTGCATTTCCTTACCAGAGCATGTACATCTTTAAATATCTAGGGCCAGAAATACCCAACACAATTAATCTTAATGATAGTGGTTTGTGCTGAATAGTGGCCTCCCAAGAGTCCATGATGGAATTCGTGCAATATCTTATGGGCTTGATCTTTATCTACACAGCAAAGTAGAATCCTATTAAAATTTCTTTTGAAAATCACCCCTACGACAAATTAGTATCCGCTATTTTACATCCTGTAGAACCTCCTCTTTTTAGGGGAGATGTGCGCTGGGAAGATCCTAGTCATCATGAAATTCTTTTGGTCTGCAACCCAACATGCTTTTGTCAGCTCAAAGGTGGCCATCATGACTTCCTCCATAGTAGTCTCAACTTCTTGAGAGCTTGACTCCTGGGCTATGTACTCACAAAGGCCCTTTCCATAGATTACCTTAGTAGGTCTGACATCAATGTCATACTCTAGGATTTTGGTAGTCCAGTTGTCTTTTTTTTTCTGTAATGTCGCCTTCCATTATATACTCTCAGACTGAAGGATGAGTGACATATACATTAGTTTTATTACAGGCAATGAAATGTAGAATTTTTTTAAGGCCTTTGACAATGGCTAGGGCTTGCTTCTCAACAAATTTGTCCTTATCCTCATATTCTTTTAGTGTTTTGGAATGGAAGGCTATCGGGTGCTCACTCTTTTGATCTGCATCCTTCTGGGTTAAAACCATGACAATATTGTAATTGCTGGAGAAGACATACATTATGAAATCCCTAGACATATCGAGATTTGAAAGGACTGGGGCTAATGAAATGGCATCTTTGATTTTCTTAGACACCATTTTTGCTTCAGGGGTCCATTTAAAATGCGTGTCCTTTTTTAGCATAAGCGTGATAGGCCTTAGCATTCCAGCGAAGTCAGAGATGAAATGACTAACAAAATTAACCTTGCCCAGGAACGACTTAACGCCCTTCTTGTTGACAGGAAGAGGGAGCCCCTTTATTGCTTTCACATGAATGATATCAATCGAGACTCCTTATTTAGACACTACATGCCCCAACAATTTCCCTTGTGGGACTCCAAAGATGCATTTCTTTGGGTTCAAAGAAATACCTAATTCCAGGCAATTTTGGAAGACTATCTCAAGATGATCAAAATGATCTTCTTTGTGTTTTGAGAGCACAATCAAATCATCCAAGTAGATAAGGATAATTTTGTTCATCAGCTGTTTAAAATCTAATTCCATGGCCCTCTGAAAGGTTGCACTCGTGTTTGACAATCCAAACGATATTTTCTAGTACGCAAACATCCCCCATTTGGTGGTGAACGTGGTCTTATGTTGGTCTTCTGGCTTCACTAACACTTGGTTATAGCCCAACAATCCATCCAAAATTGAAAACATTTCAGACCTAGCTACAATGCTTAACAACTGTTCCATTGGTGGCAAAGGGTAGCGATCTTTTAGAGAGGCTTGATTTAAGTCATGAAAATCCACACAGAGTCAGACATCCCCATTCTTCTTCCTAACTGGTACCAAATTTGATACCCATGTACTGTGTTTGATGGGATAAACAATCTTGGACTCTATTAACTTTTTCAATTCTTGTGCCACGAGGGTCTCAATCTTTGGATTAACAGGCCTTTATTTTCGCCAGACTAGATTGGTACCATCAGCAAGCTTAATGGTATGATGGATGATGCTGGAGTTGTAACCTTTCAAATCTTCATATGACCATGCAATTACACCAAGATATTCATCACAATAGCGAGCCAACCTTTCTTTGACTTTTGGAGACACCTCCTTTCCAACCTTGAGCGTTCTCCCATTTCCCACTGACATTTCAGTGTAGTTAGCCTTGTCAGCTGTGAACTTTCATTTGTCATTTTTAGCATCAACATGATCAACTATATTCTCAAGGGTGATTAGTTCATTTGGGAGTTTATTGGATTTCAGTTGAATGATTTGATCCCTATAAGCCTCCTTTACTTTAGGCTGCATTTGATCAGGAAACTCACTGGAGTTTTGGATGAACAGAGCAATTTTCTCATCACTTTCAAATACTTACCAATGGGTGTCATTATCAGGAATAGCTGGTTGAACGATACGCAGACCGCTTGAGAGTTGGTAAGAAAATATGCAATAGGGTTGAATTGCGACCCAACAGTGGCTATCCGATCAACGGTTTCATTTTTCTTACGAGGAATCCTCTGGATGTTGAAAGCATCAAAGCTTTCAATCAAATCCCAAGTCCTGTCGAAATATGACCTCATGCGGACATGTTTGGCACTTGAGATCCCTATAACTTGGTGCACTATTAGCTCAGACTCTCCTAAGACTTTCAACTATTTAATCCCCATTTGTTCTACTAAGCTTAGGCCTTGAATTAGTCCCTCATACTCCACTTCATTGTTTGAACAAGCAAACTATAGGCGGAAAGACCTCAGGACTTGTTCACCAAAGGGAGATGTAAGGCGAACTCTTGTGTCGAAACCTACTTTGCATCTGACATCGTCAAAGTGCAAGGTCCAAAGTTTGGAAGACAGCTCCTCAGAGGTGAGTGGCTCTTTAGTCAATTTTGGAATAATTTGATCCTCATCGAAAAATACAATAGGTACCGAGACCCGTAGCATGGTAATTGGAATATGGATCAGAATTTATGAGCTCGTTAAGGAAGACTTCTTGTTCTAGTGTAATGTCACCATTCACCTCTTCATCCTCTAGAAGCTCTACATTTTTTCTCTCCTCATTAGAGATGGAGGTATGGGTGGGCTCAAAGTTGATCATAGCTTGATCAGCTACATGCTCGGTATGTAGGGGCTCTACAAGAATTTTGAGTTTGGCACCATGCTAGGTCTGAAGGATGAGATGGGACCAATCTAGGGATAGGTAACCTCCTATCTTAGTAGTAAAGTCGTGAGAGAGGCAGAGGTTGAAAATAGGGGGGGATATCGATAATTACTACCACTTGGAATACGGTGATGCTAGGACATGCGAACAGTGTCAACGAAAGACTTTTAATGAGACCCACTATTTGAACTTTGTTTCCATCTAGTTGCTTAACGCCCCTACTTAGAGATTTGTATTTGATGTTCAAAACCTCAGTAATCTGCTTTGGCATGACGGTAGTGCTAGTGCCAGAGTCTATCATGGAATTATGAAAGAGCTTGTCTCCTATAATGAGAGTCAAATAAAATGGATTTGGTTTAGGCTTACCCTTCGCTAGGAACCTGGGTGGTTCGGCCTCATTGTTAGTACAACTGGTAGGCACGGTTGCATTGCGGGGGTCGCAAAAGTTTCCTCATTAGCTCGCAAAGAATTTGCAACATTCTTGTTGGTAGGTCTCTCCCCCTCTACTAGAGCTTCTTTTAATTGATTCTTTTGATTTGGGATACTAAGGATATCCCATAAAGAGACATTAGTTGGGGCTTTCTTTAACTGTTCCACCACGTCTTATACTGATGGTACACACTATTTTGCTTCTCTGGGCTTATAGGGGATAAAATATTTCCTCTGGTATGCGGTAGCAACCTGTGGGTTGTTCAAGAGCCTTTTCTGAGATGAACTTCCCTTGTGCACCTATAGGCTCTCCTGTGAACCGTCTTTTCGACCAAAGGTTGTAATCTGACTGTACTTGGGGAGCTCCCAAACTCAATGCGATTGCATCATTTGTGAGTACAACATCCTCATCTTCCATCCAAGAGAATAAAGCATGATCTAGGGCTCTCAGTTTATTTCTCCATTGACATGCCTTGAATCTGAGCAATGAGGGTTGCATTGTCCATGTCAGGGGAAGCATAAACCTTTGTATCTGAGGTACAACCTTGACTTCGCTGATTTGCAATTTTTTGTTGCAAATTACCTCTCTGTCAGTTTCTTGGGGCGTGGGCATTGTTACATGGGAAACACCAAGAATTGGTGTCATCCGCTAGATTATTCTATCGTATAATTAATTCTTTATTGGTACTAGGATTGACGGTTTGCAGCAGATTGGGAACTGGAACTATATGGCCATTTGTCTGACTCGAGGAAGCTCGGTTATTCGCATATTGGTTTTGCTGATATAGAGGTTTATTTCCTTGGAAATTTTGTTGGAAAGGAGGTCTAGCAGAGGGAGTTTGGGACCTTTTTAGGTTAATGATCTCATTCAAAATATATCTCAACAAATTTTTCATATCATTGAATTCCACAGCTAGAGCTGAAGAAGAGGACGTCCTGGTTTGTTGGGATACGAGGTATACATACAAGGATTGGGGTGAAGAAGTTCTAGGTACGACAGGATTAGGAACTTGATTTGATATTTCAAGGAAGACCAACATGAGCAGTCGTGGTGCAAGCTTCCCAACATCAATTGGATTATTCTCTGCTCAGACTGCCAAATCATATGCATATGGGAGAGTGCTGCCTCTGAGAGATTGGATCATCACAGATATATCTGAATTGAAAGCTTACAAATAAAAGACAAAACCAATATCCGTGTGTGGATGAGCAGACAAAGGTATCCTCTGCCAGGTTCTTTGAAACCTCATATTGAAGTCTTTCATTGCCTCATGAGGAGCTCTCTTGATAGTAATCAGCTACTGCATTAGAGAAGATCTATCTGCCTTATCGAAAAATCTCTCAAAGAAGCGATTGCCAAGCTGACCCCAATCAACTATTGAATTAGGAGCAAGAGATCTATACCAATCTAAATCTCTTCCTTTAAATGAAGCTGCAAGCAATCTCAGAGCTACATTTTTCTCTGTGACATTATGGACTGTGCAAACATAAGCCACATCTTGTAGGTGTTCCCTTGACGTCTTAGAATCTTCTCCAGTGAATTTAGGGATATCTTTTAGCGTAGAGGTAGGATTTGGGCACCATACAGTGAGTAGAACTGAAGGAATGAGGGGACTACCGCTATTCCAAGTCACAAAATTTCTGGGAGGAACTTGAGCCATTACTACGGGAATAGGTACTACGGGGATAATAGGTAAATTCTGAGAGGAAGCAGTCACAGACGACTAGAAGTTTACAAGGGATGGAAGAAGAAAACTGGAATTTGAAGTTGTTTGACTCCTAGTAACAGGTTTGTGGTTCATAAACCTTCTTAGGCTTTAAGCACAAATAGGTCCAACTAGGCATGCCATAAAAAGAACTGTTGACTACTAATTTTGCATTAAACGCTAACAACCTTATGGGAAATTTAGTGATAGGGAACCTTTGCGTGAAGTTCATTGAATAACCTCCGGGTTTAAGAAGTCAGCTCTTCATACGATGGGGGGAGGAAAGGTAGAAAGAAAAACGTAATAGCTACACTAATTAGGCAATGCGGCAGAATATTTTTAGAATATTTGTAGCACATAAAACCCAAGTATTTGTAGTTTTAAGGCCCGTTCAACAATCTACATGCCCAATACAATTTGAAAAGATAATTAAACAAGGCTCATTTAACATAATATGACATACACCTTTCATTTGACAGATAATAAGTCATATAACATATTCTAATCCACAGAGTCTCACATCGCATAACATAGAAGTTATTGAATTAAAACATAGCACAAAAGTTCATTTATTAAGCTTCAAACAAAATAACCATAAAGGCCATAGGCACAATCTGATATCTTTTGTTGGCATGTTGGCATAACTGATGGAGATGATGGTGTACCAGTAAAGGACTGTTGGTGATGATATAATTATGATATTATGCTTGATGATCAATTATTTGTGTTTTCATTGATGGCAACCATATTTGTCCATATTTGTTTATGCTTGGTATGTCATCTAAGACTACTAATTAATTCTAACTGGTAATGGATTGAATTGAATTGAGTTGGAAAGAAAAACTGGCAAGTGACAATGCACTGGTAAGTAGGAATAGAGAAGGAGATGGTTGTGGTAGTGATCCGTGTTGAGTCAGGTGTTGCAGTTTGGAATGTGTGCTTATGATATCATAATGAGTCTATTATATGAACCACATCATGTTTGGAGAACCAAAAGTCATGTTTGTAATTGATTTTTATATAATCAGCTAGGGTTTGAGAACTAGTATCAAGATCTTTGACCGGTGATGTTTTATGGTTTGGTGGTGATTCTTTTCATGTTCATAAGTTGATGATGACATATCAGAATTCATGTGAAGAGATAAGATGTTGTTTTGGCACATACAAGGAGCTAATTTATTGGGAAGCAACGAAGTGCTTAGCGAAATGTGTTAAGGGTTTGACAGCTTATCAGATCGATGTGCGGTGATGAGTTATGATCATTCAATGGTTGTAATTGTCTTGTAATTTGTTGTAATGATTTGTATGATGATCTGTAATGATTTGTAATGATCTGATATGATCTATGATGTAGATTCATTGTAAGTTAGGGTTATGTAACCGACCTAATTGTAAAATGTATTTAGGTTGAGTTTGAGAAGGTTGAGTGTGTTAGTGATTAGAGAAGTGTGTGTGTGTGTGTTGAACCAGATTGAGATGTCTGCATGAGAGAAGCAGAGTGGAGCTGACAAGGATATGTAATAGCAAGATATGAAGTGTTGAGTCTAGATCATTTATTTGTTGTTTCCTAACAATTGCAACAACATCAAAATCCCTTAACCGGGTAGGTCCTAACAGGCTTGATCTTGTAAATCACTTCATCGAGTGACTCATTAATTTGGGTTTAAATCCTCCAACGAGGTTACTCCTAATAGGGTAAAGCTCCTAACAGAGCTAAGTTGTAAAATGCCTTGACCAGGTGACTCCTAATAGGGTCTACTCTTAACCGAGCATTGTTGTAAAGCTCCTAACTGGGCTAGGATCCTAACAGGGCGCATTCTATAAGAGTGTATATTTTGTGGGTACCAATTCCCACTGTGGTTTTTCCCATTTGGGTTTCCATGTGAAAAATCTCTATTTTCATGTTGTAAATGGATTGTTTAGTTATGCATTTGATGTCTTTACTATATTTGCTTAATGATGAACACTTAAGTTGCTATCGATAATGTTTTGGTAAATCTGATTTGGAGATTGTTTAATCAACTACCGATACTAGTTATGAACTATTTTGTGAAGTATTTTGCAGATCGGTGATAAGCTGCAGTTTATCCTTATTATTGATTCACCCCTCCTGTCTCAATAATAATCAGATCCTCACAATAACAATTGGTATCAGAGCATTAGGTTCTCTTTGTGCAGAAGCTTAACCGCTTGAGGAAAAGATCCGAGGAAGATGATGAAGAAAGAGGGTCTCAAATTCACTAAGGACAACTATAGAATATGGAGTGATAGAATGAAGATATATATCAAAGGTATGTGTGCTCAGTTTGGGAAATATGTTATTACTCAGTATGTACCTCCTACCGATCCTCTGACTGCAGATCAGTTGAAGGAGCAACAAGAAAGCATAAAAGCACTGGAAGCCATAGTAAGTACACTTTTTGATACTAAAAATATTGATGTCCATGGTTTAGAGACTACTTTTGAAGTTTGGGAGAAGTTATAATTAATCTATGGTGGTGATAAGCATGTTCAAAAGGCTAAAGAAGAGAGTCTTAGAGGAAAGTTTGATGATAGATGGAAGGAGAAAACATTACTCAGTATGGACAAAGGATTAAAGAAGTTGTTGGTGGAATCAAAAGTGTTGGTGGTACTATAGAAGAAGACTGATGCAGGAGCATCCCTAGTTCACAGCAATCTTGCATCAACCAAAATATTTTCCTTTATGTTTTGTTTTCTATTTGCTGTTTCAGTTTTCTTTTCTGTGTGTCCCGGTTTTCGCTCACTGGATCCCATGGAGTTGGATTATACTTGAAGACTTGATCATCTTTCTTGCTTTCAAATCACATCACATTTGGATCACTTACCGACAAGATATTGCTACCAGTTTCCATGATAGTTTCTTGTTACCGATTGTTCCTTTGTTACCGATTGCCTGATACCTATTTTGGTGATCTACCAGAACCCATTTCGAAGCTTGCGGAGCCTTGGGCATTGATTTTGATGTTCCTTGGCATGTGGCCGACCTTTCCCCATGATCTACATTTCATCCTTTGGATTTTTTCGGAGGAATCTCTTGGCAGAGGCCGACCTTGTTCATTTTGCAAGTTAGGACTTGTTCTTTGGGTTTTGATCCCTTTTGGGCCGACTGGATCCTTTGGAACAATATATATATATATATATATACATATATATATACATATATACATATATATATACATATATATATATATATACATATACATATATATACATATACATATACATATATACATATATATACATACATATATATATATATAGATATACATATATATATAGATATACATATATATATATATATATATATATATATAGATATATAGATATACATATATATATATATATATATGTATATATATGTATGTATATGTATATGTATATCTATATATATATATATATATATATAGATATACATATACATACATATATATACATATATATATATCTATATATGTATATACAGTCTATCTATACATATATATATATGTATATATATATAGATATACATATATATATGTATATATATGTATATATATGTGATGCTCTGCAAAAAGGATTAGAAAATCTGTTTGATGGCAACACACACAAGAGCACAAGAAACAAACGTTAGTGTTAGCAACAAAAGATTATCCTAAACAGGCATATCAAGAGAGATATTAAGCATGAAATAGAAAGCATATAAACATAGAATGAAATAGCTAATCAAGATGCTCATAGTTGCTCCTCCCTTGTTCCTCTCCTCTCCAAGTCCCAAATGAGTGTAGCTCTCAGCTTTTAGCACTAGCCATGGATGCCATATGGAGATTCAAGATAGTTGAATATGATAAGCAAATACTATGCAAGAGTAGATAGTGATGCTATGAAAAAGCTCTATGCTAATGCCAGTATAACAACAATACTCTAAATGCTTCTCTTTGCTTGAGGAGAAGGGTTCTATTTATAGAAGAAATGGGGAAATGAAGGGTTAAGATTGAATGGTTTAATCAAGGGCCAAGTTTGAAAGTTGGGGATCCATGTGCACAATTGGCACCAATAAAATGGTGACAAGTTTCAACATAGGATTGGGTTGAGAGAAGAGGTTGGAGGCATTAAAGGCCTGAGAAGACCTCATGGTTATCTAGAAGGTAAGGGTCAAGTCTAAATTAAGATTACCCACTGGATTAGGAGTTAATGCAAGGATAAACCTTTGTGCAAATGATTAAGAGATAATCATGGTCAAAGCATTAAAGGCTTGATGAGACCCTTGGGTTGGGTAGAGGTTGAGTCAAAACAAATGTTTTAACCATGTGGGAGGGTTTGAGGTAACCATTAATGGTTATTGGAGACTTTGGGGATTAAGTGGTTGAAGGTTGAAAGCCTTCAATGGTTATCAAAGACTTTGAGCCATTTAGTGGTTGAAGGTTGGAAGCTTTCAAAGGTTATCCAAGACTTTGAGGGTTAATTTGTTGAACACACAAAGCATTAATTGCTTTTCAAAGACTTTGGAGTCTTTGAGAAGTGACTCCAATTTGCTTAGGAATGTGACAATATTTAGGGGATGGATTAGGCTAATTAAGAAGGGTTTAGAAGAATCTAGAAGGGGTTTAGGCATACAAGTGGATTTTGTAGGAAAATGCAAGTGGGAGAAATTTTGGTATTTTCAATTAAAATAAAATCATTTATTTCAATTAAATGGTGTAATTTGCATTTGGATAAATATTCAAATAAATATTAATTTATTTAAATGAGAAAAATGAAGATAAAGCATTTAAAATGCTTGAAGACTTTGAGGGAAACCATTAAAGGCTTGAAGACTTTAAGGAAAACCATTAAAGTCTTAAGAAGACTATAGAAGGAAGCCATCAAGTTTGAAGACTTTAAAGCCATCAAGTTTGACTACTTTAAGGGAAACCATTAAAGGTTTCAAGTGGGTGAGGATAAATAGGATTTTAAATAAATAATTTATTTAAAATAGTTGTGCAACTTGCTTTTGTAGGAAAATACAAGTGGGTGGAGGATAAAGGTGATTTAAATAAATTATTTATTTAAAATAATTGTGCAACTTGCATTTGTAGGAAAATACAAGTGGGTGGAGGATAAAGGTGATTTAAATAAATTATTTATTTAAAATAATTGTGCAACTTGCTTTTGTAGGAAAATACAAGTGGCTAGAGGATAAAGGTGATTTAAATAAATGTTAATTTATTTAAATGTGAGAGGTGGGATTTTGGGAGATTTAAATAAATATTAATTTATTTAAATGTGAGAGAATATTTTAATTAAATAAATATGATTTATTTATTTAATTAATGGTCTGAATTTGGTTAAGTGAATTAAATCAAATAAATTGAATAATTTATTTAATTAATAGGAGAAGAGGGTTAAGATGAATTAATTAAATATTAATTTAATTAATTATTAATTGATGGTTAAATAATCAAATAAATACTAAGTATTCATTTAATTAAGTGGACAGATTTATGTGACTACATTTGCCCCTCTTTGAGACGGTGCGGTTTATCGCGTCGTTTCAAAGAAAGAAAAATAGGTGTGAGGAAATGCCCCATAAAATGTAAATTTAATGGGTGGTATGCCCCCTCGAGGGATGGGCCGAATTTTTTTTTGAAAAATCGGGCGATCTCTCGAAAAAGAATGAAAAGCGGAGGGGAGGTAGAATAGAAGAAATTAGAACTAATGATGAAAGAATGGGAGATAATGGAGTGAATATGAAGAAACAACAAGCCAGCGAGTACCCTGAGGTCATGCAAGAGATACATAGCAGATGTAGTGTGGGGTTTTGATTGATGCTATACAATTGATCAAAATTGGTTGGACAATCTGGTGCAATCGGTTGAATTGCCCCGGTCAAGTCAAAGCGTGACAGTTGATGTCAGTTGGTCGCTTGAACATGATAAAGTCTGAGTAAGTGAATCAAAGTGACCTGATGGTGACTTAGACAATTGATGTAATTGCCCGATGAAGTCAAGGTATATGAAGCAAAATACTCGTTGAGACGTAGACAATTGATGTAATTGTCCATTGGATTGTGTGTGATTGGTTGATCAATTGATAGTGTGTGCGTGTGATGGATGATTGTGGTGAATCATAGCAGCCCCGTTGAGACTAGGTCATTATGATAAATGCCTGATGTAGTCTAGGATTACCATAATCGATTACCTGTTGAGACCCGAAGATACGTGATCAGAGTATCTGTTGATAGTCTAGGTTTGTGGGAGTCGATGTATCTGTGTAGATAGAGTAACTGGCTTAATTTTGTGGATGAGTGAGGATGGGAAGCGATGAAGGGATTAGGATGATGTTGATGATCAAGATAGGGAGGGTGAGGGGGGATTTGATGTTAGATAGAAGATATGGAGGACTAGGACCGAGTCCTATGGAAGAAGATGAGTAAAATAGAGTATGCATTATTATGACTATGTATGCATGATATGCAGCTATTATGAATGTATGGATGGGTGGAATGCAACGAAATGCAGTATATACAGATGAGATGAAATGACGATCCATGGTGCTTTATTTTTCATCATTGAGCTTTAAAATGTTGCAAGAAAATACAAGCAACTTGACATAAAGATTCAAGATGACCAGAGTATTTCTTACATGGATTTTATATAGCAAGTTAATACAAGCAACTTGATATAATGGATCAAGTTGACCTGAGTATTGCTTGCGGAACAGACAAGGATTATCTCCTTTCGTGCATGACTTGGATCGTCCTCCTTGATCTTAGGTTGATCAGATCCTGAGACAAGTGCATACCGTAATAAGAGATAAAACCTTTATCCAGTTTGGATGAGGTAGGAGGAACCAAAGAAAAAGCATTGTACCTGCAAACAAACAGTATATACATAAAGAATAAAGAATAAGGATCCTTGGTAATGGTTCATGCCCATATGGTCGAGGTATACGCTGTAGTCAGCAAGCCATAGTGATCTATGACTGCATTTTGCATAAGATCACGTAGCTTGGTGAACTTCCCACGTAGACACCATTAGTACATGCCCCAGAACTTCATCGGAAATAATGCGCAAACGATACAAAACAATGCTGAAAGATCCCGATACAGATAAACAAATGAATTACTCACGAATCAACCAAGTATTTGATAGCTTAACAGAATTTTCTTGTCAAAGAAAATGTCATTTTTGTCTTTGTTTTGGTAAGGAAGGATGCATCCTTGTTGAAGACAGTTTGATTGTTGATGTTGATTGTTTTGGTTGATTGATAAGTGGTCATTGTGTGAGTACTGTGTTAATGTTGGTTTTGCATCTGCTTGAATGAATATGTACAAGGTGTTGCCATGTTTTTGTGTGATTTTCGATGGGTTTTTCGATGTTTTTGGATTTTGTATTGTTTTTGAATGTTTTTGGTATTTTGTGAGACATTTTTGAATGTTTTTGGTATTTTGCGAGACATTTTTGAATGTTTTTGTATTTTGCGAGACATTTTTGAATGTTTTTGTATTTTGCGAGACATTTTTGAATGTTTTTGCCAATGAATCACCAGTAATGTAGAATCCACTTCCATCATCTAGATTGTAAGGGCATTGCCCCCAAGTTGGACATGATTTATGAAAAAGCGGGATGCTAGACGCATGAAGTACTTTCTTGGATTACAGATAAAATAACAAGCCATGGCTAGATGGATGGATGGATGTATGTATGAAGTAGATGTGATCGCCACAAGTCTGAAAGATAATGGAGCCATAGCTTTTACGAGTGGCGCCTGTTTGCCAGGTTTTCACCATCGTTCTTACCCAAGGTGCCACCGGAGTGGTTGTTCACCGTTTGGATGCATGATTTTTCTTTACTTTTTTGAATGTTTTTATATTTTCTTCAGGACATTTTTCTGAATGTTTTTTGGTATTTTCTGATAGGCAGGGGAGCCTGATGCTCTGTATAGCTTATGTGTAAAACTGTTTGAGGTGCATGCTGTTGATTGGATCTGCAAGCGGTTCTCCTTCTGATGTAGCCAACTGATATGCCCCGGACCCGAATACAGCAGTGACAACATATGGGCCCAACCAGTTTGATTCAAACTTGCCTTGATGTTCTCTGTTTGGTTGGTTGCGAGGATTTTCTCGAAGAACAAGATCACCTACCTCAAATGTACGAGGTCTAACTCGGTGATTGTAGCTTCTACTCATGCGCTGCTGATAGGCTTTGAGATGGTTGTATGCAGCTTGTCGCTTCTCATCTAGTAACTCTAAGTCCTGAAGACGAGATACTCTGTATGCTTCATCATCGATGAGATTGTGCAATGAAACTCGTAAGGATGGTATCTCGACCTCAATAGGTAAGATAGCTTCAGCACCATAGACCAATGAATAAGGAGTTGCACCTGTAGGGGTCCGAATGCTAGTTCGATATGCCCATAGCGCTGGATTCAATTGAACATGCCAATCACGGCCGACATCATTGACTGTCTTCTTTAGGATCCTCAATATGTTTTTATTGGATGCTTCGGCCTGACCATTGCCTTGTGGGTAATAGGGAGTGGAAAAGCGGTGTTGGATATGAAATTTCTCACAAAGCTCACGGACATCCTGATTTTTGAAAGGAAGACCGTTATCTGTGACAATGGACATGGGCACACCATACCGGCAGATGATGTAGTTGAGGATGAATGAGGCGATCTGCTTGCCGGTGACTTGGGTAAGTGGAACAGCTTCGATCCACTTGGTGAAATATTCAGTGGCGGTAATAATGAATTTATGGCCATTGGATGAAGATGGATGGATTTTACCCACAAGATCAAGACCCCATTGACAAAAAGGCCATGGTGTTGTGATTGGTTGTAGTTCCTGTGCTGGTGCATGTATCAGGTCGCCATGAACTTGACATTTCTTGCATTTCCTGACAAAGTAGTAGGAATCCTTTTCCATAGATGGCCAATAATATCCAGCTCGCATGATCTTCTTGGCTAGTGATGGACCACTTGAGTGAGTCCCGCAAATTCCTTCATGTACCTCTTCCAAAGCCTTTGTTATCTCACCTTGTTCTAGACATCGAAGGAGAGTACCATCAAGACTGCGTCGGTATAGGGTTTCGGCAATAATGGTATATCGAGCAGTTTGGCGAATGAAGGTTTTACGTTGGTTATTTGATTGGTTGGGAGGAAGGGTGTGATCGCGGAGATAGGTGTAGAACTCACCGTACCATGGGGATTCAGAACCAACAAGGCAACATATCATTTCAGATTCGGGGATATTAAAAGCGGGGATCCAAAGTTGTTCTACCAAGAACTCGTAGCGTGTTGAATTCTGTGGAAGATCTAAGAGAGATGTGATGGTAGCCATGGCGTCAGCAGCTCGATTCTGATCTCTTGGTATCCGCTCAAAAGTGATAGTAGTAAATGATGCCTTTAGATTGTCCACCATTTGCTTGTATGGCATGAGTTTATCATCTTTGGTCTGATACTCATCTGTTGCTTGTCGAATGACCAGTTGTGAGTCGCCATATACTTGTAGTTCTTGTAATTTCCATTGTACGGCTAACCTGAGTCCTGTGATCAAGGC
Organism: Cryptomeria japonica; assembly: GCF_030272615.1. Lineage (NCBI taxonomy): Eukaryota > Viridiplantae > Streptophyta > Pinopsida > Cupressales > Cupressaceae > Cryptomeria > Cryptomeria japonica. The sequence continues at coordinate 513,736,165 of NC_081411.1, read as the reverse complement.
CTCATACTCTGCTATGTTGTTTGTGCATGGAAATGTGAGCCTGTAAGACTTCGGGATGCTATCACCTTGAGGTGTGATAAACAGAATGCCTGCCCCCGAGCCGTGCCTAGTGTATGAACCATCAAAGTATAATTTCCATGACTGTGCTTCTGTAATCATGAATATCTCTTCATCTGGAAAATTGGAAATGAGAGGATGATCACCTATGAGAGGTGCATCAGCCAACTGATCTGCAATGACCTGACCTTTGATAGCTTTACGGTCCACATACTCGATGTCGAATTCACTTAGAATCATTACCCATTTAGCTAAGCGACCTGTCAATGCTGCTTTGTTAAGTAAATACTTGAGTGGATCAATCTTTGCAATGAGTTGCACCTTGTGTGTTAACAGATAGTGCCTCAGTTTAGTGGCTGCCAAGATTACTGCTAGGCAAGCTCGCTCAATAGGTGTGTAATTGAGTTCATAGCCCACCAGTGTGCGAGAGATGTAGTAAATAGCACACTCTTTTCCTTCTGCATTATGTTGTGCCAGTAATACACCTAATGCTGTACTTGTCGCTGAGATATAAAGTAACAACGGTCTACTTGGATCTGGTGGCATCAACAATGGTGGATTTATGAGATAGTCTTTAAGCGCCTGAAATGCTTGCTGGCATCTGTCATCCCACTGAAAGCGGATGTTCTTGTGTAGCAGGTGTGTGAAGGGGTGACACTTATCAGCCAATTGTGCAATGAATCTGCGGATGGATTGAAGCCGTCCTTGTAGTGTCCTTAGCTGACTGATATTCCTTGGAGGTGGCATGTCCATGATTGCCTTAACCTTTGCTGGATCGACCTCAATACCTTTGCTTGAGACAATGTATCCTAGAAGCTTCCCGGAGGTCACTCCGAAGACACATTTCTTTGGGTTGAGTCGAACATGGTATTGTTCCAGTCTATCAAAGATTTTATCTAAGATGTGAAGATGTCCTTCTCTAGTAAGTGATTTTGCTAGTAAATCATCCACATAATCTTCCATCATAGTATGCATCATGTCATGGAAGATGGTGGTCATTGCTCTTTGATAGGTTGCTCCTGCATTCTTTAGACCAAAAGGCATTACATTCCAGCAGTATGTGCCCCATGGACATGTGAAGGCTGTCTTATGTTGGTCCTCTGGTGCGATCTTTATTTGATTGTATCCTGAAAAGCCATCCATGAGTGAAAGCATGGCATGTCCTGCTGTCAAATCTACTATGATGTCGATATTTGGTAGAGGGAAGTCATCCTTAGGACATGCCTTATTCAGATCTCTGAAGTCTGTACAAATGCGGATGCCCCCTTTTGGTTTGCCAACTGGTACAATGTTGGAGATCCATTCTGCATAATCAATTGGTCTAATGAAACCAACATCCAGGAGTTTCTTGAGTTCTGTTTTGACTAGCACGGCAATCTGAGGATGCATCTTACGAAGCTTCTGCTTGACAGGTTTGGCTCCTTTTGCTACTGTGAGATGATGCATGACTAAATCAGGATCAAGCCCAGGCATGTCTGCATATGACCATGCAAAGTTGATCTGACGCTGTTGGAAGAACTCTATAAATTGAGGCTGTTCCTCTGGAGTGAGAAGAGATGCCAGATGTATGATATGAGGATTTTCAGGAGTCCCCACATTGTATTCTTTGGTCTCCTCAATGAGGATCATTGATCGTTCCTGTTGTGTATTAGCAGGGAGGATGTCAAACCCTTCATCCTCAGGCGCCTCAGAGAGGTTTTCACCGTTGGATACGCTCTTTCTTTTTACTTTTGTTGGATCAAACAGTGCCACAGTGTGGTTTTCACTGGAAGATCCATGTTTTAATGTTATATTTTTGCAGCTGAAGGGTTTGGCATCCGCCCCGAAGTATGTTGCGCTATTAAGTTCAATGGCGAATCCAGCTTTGTGATCCCCGCTTGGTAGATTATCCCTTAATTCCAAAAAGTCAATGATAGCCTCATCGTTTTGGAAGAGGTCAAGACATGGGGGATTTGGTTGGTTCCATTCGATGAGTTCAGGGTGGATAATGGGCATTACTTCATCGATTAAGTTAAGTGCGGGAGATGTATCAGTGAGGGTTAAGACAGTGTGGTGAAGGTCGTTGATGGTACTCTCCCTGTCAGAATCAGGTGTAGGATGAGACGTAGGGTCTGTGGAAGATGTTTCCAGCTCAGGTACCCAAGTGGTCTTTATCTGTGCTGCTCCGTAAACAGGGATGTCTTTGCGGGGTGGAGGTGGTGATGTGTCTTCCTCATCTGAAGTGTTAAGTTGCATTGAATCGAATTCCCACTCATGTGAGTCAGTCTCTGAATCACTCTCCAGCATCCGATTGCTATACCATACTGGGATGTCTTTGGAGTTAAACACGGCAGGTGTGATTGGTTTATGTATCCTTGTAGTGATCGGTGTTGCAGGAATTGTGATGGGGTTTAATGGATTTGTCACTGGAAGTATCGGTAATGGTGACTCAGTGGCTTCTGCTGGAATTACTGGTGCCATAGATGCTGCTGCGGGTTCCAATATAGTTGCTGCTACAAATGGTGTTGCTGATAGGATTACTGGTTCGTTTGATGGGATGATTGGTATTGTAGATGGTTGTGGTGGGTTTTTGAGCCTTGAGGGGGCAGTGGGGATAGTGCTTGATGGTGCTTTGATTATGAAAGGTATCCTCTTTGCAGTAGGTGGGCAAAATGGTTTGCTGGGTTTTCCTTTGAATCTGAGTTTAGGAAGGATCTCTTTTTCAAAGCCAAGGCCTGTATTACCTTTGGGCTTGAATTCTGGTAGTAGAGGTTCGTGTCGTCCTTGTTTGCAGTATCCCAAAGCACTCTGACCATCATATCCCATTCTTTGCATAATGAGGAGGCCTTTGCCATATTGTTCCATAGGAAGCGTAACTTGCGGTTTGTCAGTGGTGATGGGATCTTTATAGATCCAGTCCGCTAGGTCCTCATCTTGTGTTTCTTCCTCTTGACTCTTTCCAAGGATGAAAGGCGTTAAGGCACATGCTGGCGTGATTAGTGGTTGCTGGAGTAACTGCTGTGGTTTACCATGTGTTCTAGGAGAAGTGGGCATTTGTCCCACACAAAAGAGCTGACTCAAGTTATATTCTCCAGGACCTTCCTCTGCTACTTTCATCTTTAGCTTTTCTTGCTTGGGCATAGGGGTGTTTGAACTGGCAAGAGAGGCGGGATTTATATATGATGTGGAGGAAATGGCTTCTCTATTATTAGGAACGGTAATCTCTGGTTGATGGCTGATATTATGGCAAAATGCAAAGGGATTTGCATCTCCCAGGATTGTGATCTCGACCCCGTTATGTGGGAACTTGATACATTGATGGTAGGTAGATGGAACAGCTTGCATGGCATGTATCCAAGGTCTCCCTAATAATAGATTATATGGCAGAGGAAGGTCCAGAACCTGACAAATGATATGCTTTACCACAGGGCCCACTCGGATTGGTAGTACCACAGCTCCTTTGGATGAACGCTCTGCATCATCATAGGCTTTGATGGTGATCTTCTTGCGAGGATCCACTGATTCTAGTGCATATCCCAATGCTGTGACCAACTGTAGTGTACAAATGTTTAGGCCTGCTCCATTATCTATCAAGACTCGCTTGATCCTGTGTTGGTTGACAAATCCTTCAATGTGTAGCGAAGCGTTATGAGGTTGTTGGAAGGAAGAGTTGTCACTTTCGGAAAAAGTGAGACAAGGTGATGACTTTAGATTTCCAACCATGGCTTGAAACTGGTCCGTATTCAGGTTTGCAGGGACTGACGCCTCTTGGAGTGCTTGATCCAAGATTGTTTTATGAGATGGTGATAGACGCAAAAGCTCCAAAATGGATATAAGTGCAGGGGTTTTGTCTAATTGTTCCACAAGATTGTACTGCTTTAGGACGGAGGTGGTGCCTTGTGGAGCTGCCTTGATGGTGACCTTGCCACGACGTGTAACAACATTGCAATTTGAGGTGGGATTTTTGAAGGTTATGGTTGCAATTTGTTCACTGGCATCATACAAGTGATTTACAGTGTAATTATACGCAGCTTGCGTATAATCAGTGGTATCAGGACCTTGTCTGGACGTGGAAGGACCCCTTTGATCTTGCGATGGAAGTGGATTCTTGAACATCTGATGATCATTATTGGTTGTTTTTGGGTCATGTCCTTCAATTTCAATTTCTCCTCGGTCAATAAGATCCTGAATGAGATCTTTCAATCGGTGACAATTACTTGTTTTGTGTCCTCTTCCTTGATGGAACTCACAATGTTCAGTATCTCTCCACCATGCCGGTTTGACTTGAGGCTCATAATTTGATAACTTAGGTAAAGTGATCAAATTCTGAGAAATGAGTTGTCGCATCACTGTTTCAATGGGTTCCCCTAAGGGAGTGTATGTGCATTTTTGTTTTTGTGGACGAGGTCTTGGTTCATCATGAGATGTGATGCGACCTTGATTAAGAGGAACATTTGTGTTATTTTGAGGTGGAGGATTTTGTCCTGCAAACCGAACCACAGGTTGTGCATTTTGGATAGTTCGAGCATCCACAACCCCATCGTTGACGATATTCTTATTCTTGTTCCAGAAGTTTGGTTTATCACTATTGAATCGCGGGCGAGGACCATCTTTTGGTTCAGTAAAGATTTTGATGAGTCCTTTCTTGATGAGTGCCCTTTCACATTTTATACCTTTGGTGATCATATCGTTAAAGGAGTCTGTGTCTTTGACATCCAGGTGAAATTCCATTTCTTCGTTTAAGTTGGAAATGAAAATTTCCACTAGTTCTCGTTCAGGTAACTGAAGAGAACGTCTGCTAGACATTTGGCGCCATCGTTGCAGGAATACTGAGAATAGTTCACCTGGTTTTTGTTTGGTATTGCATAGATCAGCCATGGTGATGTCACGTTCAATGTTATAAGAGTAATGAGATAGGAACTTCTGGATGAGTTCCTCAAATGTTCTAATGCCTCCTGGAAGTCGGGAAAACCATGATGTGGTTGTTCCTCCCAAGCTTTGGGGAAAAAGGCGCATTAAGTATGTGTCTTCATATGCAACTTCGAGACAAGCGGAATGAAATTCTCGGACATGATCGCGGGGATCTCCCTTTCCTCTATATTTTTTGAATTTTGGTGTTTCGAACCCGCGTGGAAAGGGTGGCATATAAAGATTCCTATCAAACGGATAGGGACAGATGTCGTTAAGTGAGAATTGATTGGTCTTAACACCACTATGAAGTTGTTGGGCGAGATTCTCGACTTGTTGCCGCAACATCTCCATTTCATTTGGAGGAGGAGGTGGTGGGTTACCTCGAGGGATGTTATATCTGATGGGATCTCTACGCCTTTCCTCCTCATGGCGACTTTGTCTTTCTGATGCTTGTCTTAATTGGGCAAGATCAAAGTCAGAGGGGAGTTTGGCTCCTTCTTGAGCGAGTCTTAAAAAGTGAGCATCCGCATTGCTCCTTAGTATTTCATCAAATAATCTGTTAAAATGAGGGTTATGCTGAACCCTTTCGATTGTTGACGGAGTAGGAGTACTTGGGTTTTCATCATTTACATTTCCTCCAAGTGCTTCTTGAAATTCATTGAGATTGTCCTCTTCTTCCTCAATTTCTATTTCTCGTTGCCTTGATCGCGATCGGGTTTGAGCCATTTTGTTTGCAAGTTTGTTTTGAAGTTGATTGAAGATGATGATGAGTTGGTGATGAAATGAAAGATTGATGATTGGTGATTTGTGTTGTATGTGGATCTCTAGCACTTTAAGGTAGATGTAACCGAAATTCCTTCTTTGATTTGCTTGTTTGTTTGATAAGTTTGGATGTGATAAGGTGCAGAGAAATCTGAGATGTGTTACAGATTTAACTACCTAGCAATGAGAGGATTCACTCATGAACTAGTTTTAACCTGCGTAGATGTGTCTCTTAGGATGAGCTTATCCTAGATGTAGAAACAATCTAAAAAGTGATGTGATGTGTTTTGATTTCAAGCAATATCTAAAAAAGAATCTTGGGACAAGAACCTCTTAATGTTTTGAGAGTTGGGATGGATTGATGATGAAGTGATGATGTATGAGTGAGATGATGGATGTTTTTGTTTTCAACTTCAATAAAAACTCTGTGTCACAGATGGGACAAACTCTACCTCTTCCCTTTCAGGCGTTGGTGGCACTTCTCGAGCTGTGTTGTAGGTGATACAGATGTTTGGGAAGAAGTTGGGATTAATCTTTCCTCCTTGATTTTTGTGATAACTCAGAGCTCTATATTTCATAAAAGCTCTGCGGTTCAGTGATTCTGAATCAAACTCGTTTGTTTTACCTTGAAGATAGAGACGCATGCGATGTAGAAAGACTCTATGTGAGACAAAGATTTGTCTATTGAGATAGAAGAATTTCCTCCTTTTGATCAAAGCCTTTGAGCTTAGTGGTCTCCTTTTCAAGGTGATATTCTGATGACACTTCTTCTTTCGCAAGATGTGAAGAATGGTCATAAATTTTTGATTCTTTGTTTGTTTGTACCTTGTTTTTGATGTTTTTGGTTGTGTTGACAGATGTTGGATGAATACTTTGTTTTTGGGATTGATTTTCTGATTTTTCTTTGACAAGAAAACAAAGCAAGCACACAAACACAAGAATGTTGCCTCAAAAGGCACAAATGAGTATGGGTCTAGATCAACCCAATCCTTGGACTTGTTTTTGACCCTTCCTTTAGATTTATTTTAAGGTGTAATTCCAAAGCCTGAAGTCGGCTCAATTTGCACTAGGTCTGTAAAACGAACACACTTCAAACACTCTTTATCCCTAAGGTCAAATGGCCAGTTGTGATAAATTTAGCCCACATCTTGATATTTCTTCGACTTTGGTACTACATACCTTATCAATCCCGCCGTGGCAGGTAAGGATGTGATATACTAAGTCTTGCACGAGCATAACAAATAGATGATCCCTATGATGGGGGAGTCACCACTTTTATCAAGCCACAAGTGACCTTTCAAAAAGCTATGTTTCTACTCAAGGAAATATGTATGGTGAGTATCTTGGGAGCAAAACCATCTATGCTCTTGCACTAAATTATACCTCAAATATCCTCAATCAATAGAACGGGTGGGCTACTACTTAAAGGTGTTTAGTCATGTTCGATGTTTTTGGACATAAGTTCATTCTGCAGTGACTCACTTAAGAGCCTTGTAACTGGTGGTGGGGCCCATTTGTCCTTTCGGCCAGTTACACTGTAGGAACAGCTATACCCAAGGCTACAGCTTTCGCTCACACCTGATTTCTATAGCGGCTCGAAGGATTTACCGCTCAAGGTCGTTCCCAAGAGTGATGTGTCTCTTGGCAGGCCTCTCTTAAAAAGATAAAATTTTGAGTGTTACTAACACTTTTCTCTTGCACCTAGGACCACGAAAGCCAAGGGAGAGGATAGTGTGTGTTAGAAGTAGGACCACTCGACCAACTCTTTGCACAAGTGTGCCAAGCACGAAAAACACTTGTTCTTTTTAATCTGTCATTGCAATGTGATCTAACTATTTGGAGATGTTGCTCCAACAATCATGGTGTTCTTTTTAATTTTCAAAGGCAATTGTTTGAGTAAACTAGAATTTGAAATCCTGGTCAACTTAATGAAAAACACGTTTGCATGAAGTAAAATTGCTTTGAAAATGAGACAAGTTGATTGTGAATTTTATTTGCACCAAAAATGGAAGTGTGGATTGTGAGTTTTATCTTGATGCAAGAAATAAAATTTGCCTTGTTGATTTTAAGCACCAAAACGAAGTTTGTTTCCTAACTTGCAAAAAAAATAAAGTTGTTTTTGTATAAGTTTGTGGTTCTTTTTACCTTTGAACAATGAAATTCTTTTTAAGAGCCCCAAACAAATGTGTGATTCTTTTTTAAAAGCCCAAACTTGAAATGTGAAGTTAATTTTAAACCGAAATAAAAAGTGAATTCATTTTTAAAACCAACTTCAAAAACAAGTTAGTAAAAAATATAAATCTACTCTTTAATCTAATTTAAATCTGCACAAAAGAGAAAAATAGTTAGTAAAATCCGCCTATTTGGTGGGCTTCTACAAGCCTAAATTTTTTTTTTTTTTTTTGGTTTTTTTTTTTTTTTGGTTACAAAGTGATTTGTACAACGTTTTGTTACAATAGCGCTAGTCTGCGTTTGAACAGAGGCACTATTTAACACAAACGTATTAAAAGAAAGGGAAAGACAGAGAAGGGAAAAGCACTGAAACAGGGGGAATAGCGCCAAAATAATGCCAAACGCACCAAAACAGTGTCAAAATCGCAACCTGTGTGACATTTTCAACATTCAAACATGTTATTGGTTAAAAAAAAAAATTGATCTTTTTGGTGTTTGGATTCACGTCGGGTTCACCAAATGATGCTCTGCAAAAAGGATTAGAAAATCTGTTTGATGGCAACACACACAAGAGCACAAGAAACAAACGTTAGTGTTAGCAACAAAAGATTATCCTAAACAGGCATATCAAGAGAGATATTAAGCATGAAATAGAAAGCATATAAACATAGAATGAAATAGCTAATCAAGATGCTCATAGTTGCTCCTCCCTTGTTCCTCTCCTCTCCAAGTCCCAAATGAGTGTAGCTCTCAGCTTTTAGCACTAGCCATGGATGCCATATGGAGATTCAAGATAGTTGAATATGATAAGCAAATACTATGCAAGAGTAGATAGTGATGCTATGAAAAAGCTCTATGCTAATGCCAGTATAACAACAATACTCTAAATGCTTCTCTTTGCTTGAGGAGAAGGGTTCTATTTATAGAAGAAATGGGGAAATGAAGGGTTAAGATTGAATGGTTTAATCAAGGGCCAAGTTTGAAAGTTGGGGATCCATGTGCACAATTGGCACCAATAAAATGGTGACAAGTTTCAACATAGGATTGGGTTGAGAGAAGAGGTTGGAGGCATTAAAGGCCTGAGAAGACCTCATGGTTATCTAGAAGGTAAGGGTCAAGTCTAAATTAAGATTACCCACTGGATTAGGAGTTAATGCAAGGATAAACCTTTGTGCAAATGATTAAGAGATAATCATGGTCAAAGCATTAAAGGCTTGATGAGACCCTTGGGTTGGGTAGAGGTTGAGTCAAAACAAATGTTTTAACCATGTGGGAGGGTTTGAGGTAACCATTAATGGTTATTGGAGACTTTGGGGATTAAGTGGTTGAAGGTTGAAAGCCTTCAATGGTTATCAAAGACTTTGAGCCATTTAGTGGTTGAAGGTTGGAAGCTTTCAAAGGTTATCCAAGACTTTGAGGGTTAATTTGTTGAACACACAAAGCATTAATTGCTTTTCAAAGACTTTGGAGTCTTTGAGAAGTGACTCCAATTTGCTTAGGAATGTGACAATATTTAGGGGATGGATTAGGCTAATTAGGAAGGGTTTAGAAGAATCTAGAAGGGGTTTAGGCATACAAGTGGATTTTGTAGGAAAATGCAAGTGGGAGAAATTTTGGTATTTTCAATTAAAATAAAATCATTTATTTCAATTAAATGGTGTAATTTGCATTTGGATAAATATTCAAATAAATATTAATTTATTTAAATGAGAAAAATGAAGATAAAGCATTTAAAATGCTTGAAGACTTTGAGGGAAACCATTAAAGGCTTGAAGACTTTAAGGAAAACCATTAAAGTCTTAAGAAGACTATAGAAGGAAGCCATCAAGTTTGAAGACTTTAAAGCCATCAAGTTTGACTACTTTAAGGGAAACCATTAAAGGTTTCAAGTGGGTGAGGATAAATAGGATTTTAAATAAATAATTTATTTAAAATAGTTGTGCAACTTGCTTTTGTAGGAAAATACAAGTGGGTGGAGGATAAAGGTGATTTAAATAAATTATTTATTTAAAATAATTGTGCAACTTGCATTTGTAGGAAAATACAAGTGGGTGGAGGATAAAGGTGATTTAAATAAATTATTTATTTAAAATAATTGTGCAACTTGCTTTTGTAGGAAAATACAAGTGGCTAGAGGATAAAGGTGATTTAAATAAATGTTAATTTATTTAAATGTGAGAGGTGGGATTTTGGGAGATTTAAATAAATATTAATTTATTTAAATGTGAGAGAATATTTTAATTAAATAAATATGATTTATTTATTTAATTAATGGTCTGAATTTGGTTAAGTGAATTAAATCAAATAAATTGAATAATTTATTTAATTAATAGGAGAAGAGGGTTAAGATGAATTAATTAAATATTAATTTAATTAATTATTAATTGATGGTTAAATAATCAAATAAATACTAAGTATTCATTTAATTAAGTGGACAGATTTATGTGACTACAATATGTATATCTATATATATGTATATATATGTATATATATATATATATATATATGTATATACAGTCTATCTATACATATATATATATACATACATATATATATATATATGTATATATATACAGATATACATATATATATGTATATATATGTATATCTGTATATATACATATATATATATATATGTATATATATAGATATACATATATATATGTATATATGTATGTATATATATGTATATCTGTAGATATACATATATATATATATGTATATATCCAGATATACATATATATATATGTATATATGTATATCTGGATATATACATATATATATATATGTATATATACAGATATACATATATATACATATATACATACATATATATATATATGTATATATACAGATATACATATATATACATATATACATACATATATATAGATATACATATATGTATATCTGGATATATACATATATGTATATATCCAGATATACATATATACATATATATATATGTATATCTGTATATATACATATATATATACATACATATACATATATATATATATATACATATATATGTATATATATATATATGTATATATATAGATATACATATCTATATCTGTATATATATGTATATATGTATATATATATATATGTATGTATATATATATGTATAGATAGATTGTGCCTAGAAGATAGATCTTTTGATTCAAGGTCCTGGTTGTGACCTATTCTACCAGGCCTGTGTGTCGGTATGTTGTAACCTCATTGTTACCAGTTGGATGTAATAAAATTTCATGCAATAATATTATCTATTATGCATTGCCTCCATCATATCTGTGTGTTTCCATTGTGTTTACTCTTACTAACCGGTCCAAACTGATCTCCTTGAGGTCCCTCCTCACCGATGACTGCTTCAAGTGGTATCAGAGCGAAGTTTCATTTTGGAGGTTGCGTGTATTGATTTTTTGTTGTAGGGTAGCAGATTGCGGATCCGACCGGCAATTGTAGAGGACTAGCATGAGTCAATGGTGCAAAGAAGAACTAGGAATGGTGGAGCGCGTGGGAATGCAGACCCTACGGTGATGGAGATGTTGTGAGGAATAGTAGCCCAGTTAGAAGTCATGGAGAGAGCCCAAAGAAGAGGTCAACATATTGAAGATGTAAGTGAAGATGAAGGAGAAGAAGCCCCGAAAGAACAAGTAAACCTGCTAGCGGTTGATCCAAATGAAGAAAGGTTTTTAAGGGTTTTGAGTAGGGCAAACGCTAAACCTCATTTTACCCCATCGAAATATGATGGGAAGTTAGATTTGGATGAATTGATGGATTGGATCTTGGAGATGGAGAAGTATTTTGATTTTGAAAACACTGCAGAAGAGAGGAAGGTGAGATATGCATGTACTCGGTTGAAAGGTCATGCATCTATTTGGTGGGAGTATTTGCAAGTTGATAGACAAAGAAGAGGTAAAAAAAAAGTTTAAGACATGGGATCAGATAATTGCTAAGTTGAAATCAAAGTTTGTGCCGACAAATTATCAAGTGGATTTGTTTCGGAAGTTGCAGAATCTAAAACAAAAGGAATCTAGTGTGAAGGAGTACACCGAAGCATTTTACAAATTAAACAATAGATCCTGACATGTTGATGATGAAGTTGAACAAATTGCAAGATATTTGAATGGATTGCGGATGTCTATACAAGATGAACTCAATATGATCAAATTGGAGAGTGTTGAAGAGGCTTACCAGTATGCACTAAAGGCTGAAGAGAAATTGAACAAAAGACATGACCAGAGACAAAGAGGTAGAGGTAGAAGGTTTACCGAAGGAATATTTCAAGGAGGAAGAGGATATACCAGAGGAAGGGGAACCAGTACAGATTAGAACAAGGATAAGGAAGTGAGAAAAGAAGGTAATTCATACAGAAAGAATGATAGAAATTTATGTCGGAGGAGAGAACCAGATGGCTACCAGACTGAGAAATTTGGAAGACAAGACAAGAGGACATTTAGAGGAACTTTCTTTAACTGTGGAGGAGAAGGACACCGTGAATTTGAATGTAAGAAGACAAAGGCTACCAGAAGAGCAACAGTGGTGGAAGAAAACCCCACCGGATCAAACAATAAATCGGAAGATGGAGATGTTGGCATATGTGCAAAGTATGTTGACATGATGATATTGTGTTGTCATTGATGTCAATATGCTAAAGAGAGAATTGGTAATATGCTAAAGAGTGAACCGGTAATATGTTGAAGAGTGAACTGGTTTATTGAAGTTAAGCAACTGGCAAAGTGAACCGGTATAATGTTGTGAACCGGTATATGTGCAAAAGGTGAAGTGGTACGTTTGTCCAAGTGAACCGGTATATGAAATGTTTTCTATCAAGGTTTAATATGGTATGACTACCGGTTGGTAGTCCCAGCCTCAGGGTTTCCGGTTGAAGTGTTTCGAGCCTGTGTGACTCAACCGATGGCATTGTGTGATGAGTTAGCATTGTAATGGAGATCAGATCGTGTTGCCACGTTAGCCTCATGCGCGTGAAGGATCTTGCATGAAGGGGATTGATCCTATCTACCTCGGGAATGTGTGGAGTCCCTGCAAACGGTTAAGAACGTGTGATGGGTTATCGCCTCCAAGAAGCAGTGAAGAATGAACAATGCAGAATATCTTGAGATCTGTTCAAGACTGTTGTATTCAAATGCAAAATTTTCAATGGTCAGGATTGAACCGATTGAATTGCTCAACCTAAATGTTTAGGGTTTAGGGTTTATGCTACCGACCTATCTGTTTCCTATAAGGTCGATGTTGTGTTTCATGTTGAGGTTGTTGGCAAATGTTGTGTGTGTATCTAAGTGCAAAGATACATGATTTTTGCCAGACCAAATAAGAGAATTGATACCTGCAAAGTGTGTGTGCAGAAGAAAGGAACTAAAATGGATCTGCATTGGCATTGAGTGCTATTACCAAATCATTGTAATACCTGTTGATCTCTAATCACTTCAATAGTTGGAAAATCCCTTGACAGGATAGCTTTAACCAACTTGCTGTAAATCCTTTAACAAGGTGACTCAAAGCCATTGAGTTCATAAAATCCTCTAACAAGGTAACCTTTAACAGGGTTTAACCCTTAACCGGGTATTCTAGCCATTCCTTAACCGGGTGATCCCTAACAGGATCAGTTCCTAACAGAACCTATTGTAACAGTCTTTAACCGGACTAGGCTCCTAACAGAGCAGACTTCTAAAGAGTTCAAAAATAGCTTGTGGGTATTCATCCCCACCGTGGTTTTTCCCAGTTGGGTTTCCACGTGAAAAATATGTGTGTCATGTGTGATGCCTCTTTCATGTGATGTTTTGTTATTTCCTGTTTAGTGGTGAATCATGTTGTTCTAGTAAATTATTGTATCTCTGATGATAGTGTAGACACCTAAAATTGTCCAATCTAATTAAATAAATATTTTATTTATTTAATTACTTTAGCCTAATTCTTCTATTAATTAAACAAATCTTTATTTATTTAATTAATTCATTTATCCTCTTCTAGCCTTATTTCTCATTTAAATAAATACTTATTTATTTAAATTGTCCTTTTCCTAAATTAAATAAATATCTTATTTATTTAATTGATCCCCCTTCCTCTATTAATTAAATAAATCTTTATTTATTTAATTAATTCATTAACCTTTTCTACCCATGACACATGTCATTCATCTCTTAATTCATACACTACCTACCCCTTTCATTATCTTATTATTTTCTTTACCTACCCTCTAATCATAGCCGACCTCTTTTACACCTCTCAATCTTATCCCTCCATTTCATATAGTGGCTTCTATATAAGGAGATGCTTCCTTCATTATCAAACCCTCACTATGCATTCAGCCCCCCTGCTGACTACTTGATCAATTGACTACATTACGCTTGGCGCTTTCATATGCGATCCTACTTGCAACCACATTTCCGTTCTTTGTTGAGCTCTTGTGCACATAAAATCTGAGAGCAAATATATCAAGCAAGATCAATGGAGATAGGAAGAATGGAGATTCAAACCCTATTGGACATGTGATGGTATAATCTTTGTGATTTCATTTGATTTGCATTGTCTTAGGTAATCTTCATATGTTATGGTGGATCTTTGTTGTTGTTAGGCTAGGGTTTTGTGGTTGAATTCATTTAGCCTTTTGATATTGTTGTTATCCATTTTCACCATAAACATTAGTCACACCTACTCTACTACATACATACTTGGTCTTACACTTTGGACATTGCAAGTACACCTCAGATTCATTTACATTCCATCCAACTCTTGGTCTTCCATACTTTTTCCATTTTCATCTAGTCTCACACATCTCGGTTAATACTTAGTTCATGGTTGAAACGCATCTTCAAAAATCTAGGAGAGAAACTAAAGAGCCTCAAGAGTCTGCAAACATGAGTTCTTATGAGTATGACAATGATATCTTTTTCAATTCTGATCATACTACATTACCTGACATGGATGCCTATAGAAACATTCCAAATGTTGAGAACATGGACACTACAAACAACAATAATACACACAATGATGATATGGACAAATTTTTAGTACATTCAGCAGATGTGGAAGAATCCATTATGGATCCCCGTTTCAATCGATTGGTTGAGAAAATAATGACAAGGGATAGACAATACTTCTTACAAATGATGGCAAAAAAGTGGAGCCAAGATACCTCATGATTTTGACATGTCTCAAATAATGGAAAATCGACCTTTGCAACAACTTTACTCCAACATGGATCAAAGGAGGCCTAATAGTGGAGGCAATAGAAGACCACATCTTGTGCCTGAATTACCATCATCTTTGTTTCAAAAACCAGAGGTCCCACATACACATGGTCAAGCATATGATACTCACCTTCGCAGACCATTATGGAAGTCTTATGCAGAGAAATATGCTCAATCACATATCAATGCTAAGGATCAACCACCAAAGCAATTGGATATTCAAAGGAATGCTCAAAATTTGGACACAAGGAAACCCCGTGTCAAATTTGGGGGCAACAAATTAGAACATGACATGCCTGTAGAGTATGGTATACATGGACAAAATAGATATTTCGTTCCACAACATGAATCTATACCAAGTGGTCCATATATGCAACATCACTATAGACCTCCTCCATATGAACATGTGTATGATCAATATCATCCATATATGCAACATGCTTCTCCTCCAATTGGTGCCTCAAGCATGGGGTATGGTCCAAGAAGTCGGTCTCCACCTAAGAACAATTTGGAACAACAAATCAAGGATTTACAAAAGAAAATGGAGGACATAAATACACCAAAGCCAACATACACAATGAGAGACATATGTCCTTATCCATTTGACAAGAGCATTCCAATGCCTCCATTTCCTACACACTTTGTGATGCCTAAGTTTGATAAGTATAGAGGAAAAGGGGATCCTAAGGCACACATAAGACAGTTTTTCATAGCTTGCATTGAGATAGCAGCAGAAGAGACATATTTGATGAGATTATTCCCACAAAGCTTAGATGATCAAGCTATGGAATGGTTCTCCCAACTTCCACCTGGTATTAAGTCATGGGGTGACTTAGCAGAGGCATTTATTCAACATTTCTCCTACAATATAGAGACAGACATATCAGTCACTACTTTGTGCAACACCAAGCAAAAAGAGGGAGAGTCTTTTGCATCATTTTTACAAAGATGGAGAAATCTAGCTAGCAGATGCTCTTGTGAAATTCCACAAAAACAAATGGTGGAGATGTTCACCCAGAATGTTAACAAAGACATTGGCTATGATCTAAGGAAAGCTTGTTTGTCTACCTTCAAGGATGTCATTGAAAAAGGCTTAGCGACATAAAAGGTCCTAATTGAACAAGGAGTCATTAAGATATACAAGGAAAACAAAGATGACTTTAAAGGAAAAGATAAGCCAAGATTTTGGAACAAAAACAAGAACACAGTCAATGATGGTGTTGTTGATGCTAATACGGTACGACCAAAAATTGTTTTTTTTTTGGATCAAGCTCTACAAACAATCAAGTGAATACTCAAACAAATTCTAGATCATGAAGGAAGTACACTCCATTGGGAGAGCCACTTGAGTCAGTCTTCAAGAAGCTAGTGGCAAACAAAGTAATCACAATTCCAGATTTTCCTCCATACGAGCCAAAGGTCAAACCAAATTGGTGGAATGATGATGAATATTGTGAATTTCATAAGAGCAAAGGTCATAAGACAGGAAATTGCCATCGACTGAAGAACATCATACAATATCTCATTAATAGGGGTGACATTGAGATTGAAGGGCACTCATCCAATCAAGAACATGAGATGTTTAAGGAACCATTCCCAAAACATGACAAAGGAAAAGCTAAAGCCACAAATGACCAGACCAACTATACTAGTCTTATAACTATGATTCAACTATCAATCACATTTCGATGGACAATTATGTCTCTACCATTATCATCAAGGACAAAACGCTTGAGAATTATACCCAAAGACCTAAGATTGTCCTAAAAGGCATTGGATCTTCTTCTGAACCTACCTCTGAATGTCATGTTACAACCCGCTGAGGTAAATTCACTTTGCAAGGTGCTCCAGCTAAAAACACCGCTTCCTCATCAACCAACCCTGAGTATGACCTTGTAGAAGAGTTAGGGAAGACACCCGCGCTCATCTCCATACTTGAACTCTTGCGCATATCCCCCGCACATAAAGCTATTCTTGACAAAATCTTAAGAGACACTGTCATCCCCATTGATCTGAACGTGGACTAGTTTCAAGCCATGATGGGATACCTTTCCATTCCACACTCCCTTAAATTCACAGAAGCCGATGACGCCTCTGTAAGTCAGCCACATAATGCACCATTACACATTGAAGCCTTCATACACAAACATAGAATCAAACGAATCCTGATAGATGGAGGAGCTGGTCTAAACATTTGTACATTGAGCACAATTAAACAATTGGGATATTCTAATAAAGCTGTGAATTCTACAAACAAAATTACCATCAAGGCATATGATGATGAAGAGCGTTCATCCACAGGCATAGTCACCTTACCTCTCAGAGTTGGGCCCATTACAAAGGATGTGGTTTTTCAGGTCCTTGATCTAGATCTCACATACAACATATTGCTAGGACGTCCATGGATTCATGAAATGAGCACAGTCCCATCTACATATCATCGATGTATCAAGTTTCCTCACAATGGAGTTGAAGTGACTATCAAAGCTGACCCAAATCCATTCATATATTGCAACAATCTGCAACCTCGATCAAAAATAACAATTCCAACCAATCGAGAGGCTATTCCTTCTTCAGCATATGTGGATCCAGAATCCTTGAAAGCTTCTACATCAAGGCAAGTAGAGCTCAAAGAAAAATTCAAGATTAAAGATCTGGGATGTGGTGAGTATATCTTTCATGTTGATCAACTCCCACTATCTACTAAGATATTCAGTCGACAAGAACAAACTACAAACAATTTGCAATGCCAAGGAATTGGGTGTGAACCACCTAGTGTTGTGGCTACTAAGTCTAAATGCAAATCTCCTCTAGTGGTGCAAGCAACTCTTGATATGAATAGTCCTAAGAGCGGTTCCAGTGAAGAATCTATTGAGCATATCACCAGACCTCTTGATAAATCACATAGCCTTACCATTTCATCCGCTCATTCCATTTCCACTCCACTTCTAGACTTGGATCAACAAGAATTACAAAAGCCCTTACTAATTGGGGATCAAAAATCAAGCCTTGAAAAGAAAAATCTAAAAGTCAAAAATAAAGAAAAGTACTTTAGTCCAAATCAAAATCAAAAGCTATTGGACTCTAAAAAAATCAAAGTCAAGGATAAAACTCCTATGAAAGAAAAAGAACAAGAGTTGATCTCCCCTAATATCAAAATAACTGGGGGCAAAAGTTCTACAATTTTACGTCAAAAAGCATACTTGTTGATCCTAAGTCTCCATCATGCTATCCTACTTTCACTTCTTTTTGCAATCATAAGCCTTCATCAATCATCCGCTTGTTCCATACATATATTCCCTTTTGGCGATACATCATCGACCTTTAATGGAACTTCCTTGAAGGACTTTGTTATTAGGGATGCCCAAACTTCTTTAGGTGACACGCATACAGGCCTACATAGTCCACACGCTAGTAATTCTATCTCAGTTCCTTTATCAAGGAAGATAGTCGCTCGAGCTACACATCATTCAGTCAAGGAACAATGCAGTTATAATCATAAGGTAAAGCCTCACACATTTGAGGTAGGTGACTTAGTTCTCAGAGAAAATCAGCAAGACAGAGAGAAGAAGGGAAAGTTTGAACCAAATTGGCTTGGTCCTTACATCATTACAACAACATATGGATTTGGGGCATATCAGCTCTCAACTACAGAAGGTGAACCTTTGGAGGATCCTATCAATAGCATGCACCTTCGCAGGTTTTACACATAGCTCTTCAGAGTATCCTAATTCAAAAATACAAAAAAATCAAAAAAATTCAAAAATACAAAAAAAATCATAAAAACATAAAAATCGTTACTTGGTGAAAACCTGGCAAACAGGCGCCTTGTGACAACAAAAAAATCAAAAAATAAAAAAAGTAAAGAAAAACATTTCATCTAATGGTGAAAACCACTTTGGTGGCACCCTGGGCAAGTACCATGGTGAAAACTGGGTCACCAGTGCCATGTGTTGAGACATTGCTCCTCCCTCCTTTAGGATTCGCTTTCATCATTTCACTTTGCACACACTCACAGCTTATTCGTTCATAATAAACTTACACATTCCCATCATGGCTTGTTATTGATCTACCCAAGATTGGTTCACCATTCATAATAATCCTTTTCATCCCTTTCCATCCTTAATAAATCAGCTCCTATCTGTGGCTAAGGCAAATCCTATGTCTAGTAATGGGTGTGGAACTAAGAACATCACATGTTTCGAGGAGTACAGTTTCTTCCACTTTTCTTCAGTCTATTCGCACACAATCCACAATAAAGCAGCATTTGCATCATCATCCACAATAAAGTTTCATCTTCTCCACAATAAAGTATCAGTTTCATGGATTCAGTCAGTTTCAGATGAGACACACTAGCAACAATGGGCTTCAACAAATCAAATCTTTCAACAGACTCAGACAACATTATGGTTTAGTGCTATCTATCCTTTTTGTGAAAGTAAACATTGTGACCACAATCAAATAAGACTTATACAAGTGACAAGAGACACTAAACTTGAGGACTACAATGGATGTTGGTGTCGAGTCTTGGTTTTCTTTTGATTTTATCTTTGGTGACATGTCTTTTAGCTTTTTCAGGATGTCTCTGACTAGAGATTCTATCTCCAGGATGTCTTTGACTAGAAAGGTGAGGATGGGGTATCGTCACCTATTTGTATTTGCTATCTGTGGATTGTCTCTTAGTAATGCTATGACTTGTCCAAGGATATGAGGACACTGTGAGTCTAGTGTGAACTGGGGCATTCCTTGTTTGTGATTGTCTTATCTCCATGCAAACAGGTACAATGACTTTCTGGGTCGAACATATGCCTCGATTGTCATAACCTACTTGCCATAATAAAGCTCAATGATGATAACGCACAAGAAGCTCTTTCACTTTCATATCTTTTGTCTTCCATCCCCCTTTCTTGATTGACTTCCATCATCCTTCTCGAGTCCGCGTAGCTTGCTATCACATGACTGAGTATAGTGACACACCAAAAACATTTGCATTTCATGTAGTTGCACCTGCATTGCCACATATAAGCATTTCATACATACATATAGATATCACAACTGCATCACATCCTGCACACAACACCTGTTAGCACAATTTACATTTGCATTATCATATTCATCTGCATTACATACATTCACATTTGCATCATGCATACACATATAAAACATAAAAGAACAAAAAAAAAAATTGCATTGCATCATATACATATTTGCATCCATATCATAAGCATCAGATAAGAACATCTCATCACATAGGTACACATGCATATAGCTGCCGCAAAGATGAATCATCTCATATATATATATATAAAGTGTCATGATACAATGATGTCAAAATCATATGGCTACAATCACCCGCAGGTGTCTACATCATCATACAAAAATGGTACAATACTAATACATAGGGAGCCCTCTATGGCTATGATGAATTCCCTCCCTCAGAGCCAACTGGCCTCGACGAAGTCTAAGCCCTAGAAGGACCTACCCCAAGATCATCTCTCCTGGCCCCTATGTCCTCTACAGCCACCCCTCGTGTCGCCCTATCCAGACACAAGAACCCACTGATCACTCCCCCTAGCACTGTTGGCAGCGCTAATCCTGTAGCTGTCATGGTGTCCCAAGCCACATGTCCCACCCTCATCTCCAGTATCGGATCCTAGAACACTCATCTAAGGGAATCCCTGTCTTCGTCTCAATCATACGGAATCAACTCCCCATCAATTGGTATCCGCAGAATCCTGTATACATCCTCCAGGGTGACTGTCATCTCCCCCATCGACAAATGAAAAGTGCAAGTCTCAGAGTGCCACCTCTCCGCCAGTGCAGTCAGCAATCCCATGTTCACCCGAAACTCAGGCACATACAGAATATGTCTCAATCCCATAGCCTCAATTGCAACTCGGTCCTCGGCTGTCAACTCAGGTCGCAACCTCTGAGTCGATGGGAATCTCTCTTGTGACTCCAGCATAGGCAAATACTCCTACAGTCACACAAGTCAATCATCTCAATCCTAGTGACACTCATTGTTCATCACAAAGTGTTGCTTCTATCCCAGTGGTACTCCCTGTTCATCACAAAGTACTACGTGTTTGGCACTCCCTGTTCATCACAAAGTGCTGCTCACATTTGCACTCACTGTTCATCACAAAGTGCTACTCATATTTTAGTACTCCCTGTTCATCACAAAGTACTATATCTTGGTACTCACTGTTCATCACAAAGTGCCTTGATCTATCTTATCCTAGGGCCTCTGCTTGAGTGTATCCTCTAGAGTAGTTTCCTAATTGGCAACGTATGTTCTATCATAGAATTGTCAATCCTAGCCCTATTTGCTATCCCAGTTTTCCCTAGAGGACCTGCTTGAGTGTATCCTCTTAGCAGCTTATCCAATCGACAACGTATGTTCATCACAGAACTACCGATTTGACCTAGAAGACACAAATTCACATTTTTGGACACAAACGTGCTTTCATGACATAAACGTTCTTTTAGACCGCATAAACGCGCCTAGCACCAACGCAGACGTGCCTACACGTTTTTGACATTTTTTGGACCCTATTCTAAGCGCATTTATTACTTTACCTAGCATGCATTAATGACAACAATAAATGCAATAAAGTACAAGGAGGTTTTGTGGTACTTACCGGCTCACCTGCATCTGTTGGCCTCTGAAATCGGCGAACGCGATTGAATCTGTGAACCAATGCCATCGCTGCTGATTGCTGCTGCTCTATTCTCTCTCTACACTCTGATCTCTTGGATGTGTGGATGACAATGAGGATGTTTTTCCCTCGTGGTCTATCTTATAGACTACCCTAGCCCTAGCCCTAGCCCTCATTTCCCGAGTCAGTCTTCGTTATCTCGTGACTCTGTCACTCAATCCTATCCGGTCAGTCCATTCTAACCTTTCTTTCTTATCGAGAGATTGTCTGCGATCTTTTCAGACATTTTCATCCAATCTCTCAAGGGGGCATATCATTCCCATCTTGGGGCAACTTTGTATCAGTTCATATTATCTTCTTTGAAACAACGCGACAAGCTGCATTGTCTCAAAGAGGGGCAAAATGTAGACACCTAAAATTGTCCAGTCTAATAAAATAAATATTTTATTTATTTAATTACTTTAGCCTAATTCTTCTATTAATTAAATAAATATTTATTTATTTAATTAATTCATTTATCCTCTTCTAGCCTTATTTCTCATTTAAATAAATACTTATTTATTTAAATTGTCCTTTTCCTAAATTAAATAAATATCTTATTTATTTAATTGATCCCCCTTCCTCTATTAATTAAATAAATCTTTATTTATTTAATTAATTCATTAACCTTTTCTACCCATGACACATGTCATTCATCTCTTAATTCATACACTACCTACCCCTTTCATTATTTTATTATTTTCTTTACCTACCCTCTAATCATAGCCGACCTCTTTTACACCTCTCAATCTTATCCCTCCATTTCATATAGTGGCTTCTATATAAGGAGATGCTTCCTTCATTATCAAACCCTCACTATGCATTTAGCCCCCCCGCTGACTACTTGATCAATTGACTACACTACACTTGGCGCTTTCATATGCGATCCTACTTGCAACCACATTTCCGTTCTTTGTTGAGCTCTTGTGCACATAAAATTTGAGAGCAAATATATCAAGCAAGATCAATGGAGATAGGAAGAATGGAGATTCAAACCCTATTGGACATGTGATGGTATAATCTTTGTGATTTCATTTGATTTGCATTGTCTTAGGTAATCTTCATATGTTATGGTGGATCTTTGTTGTTGTTAGGCTAAGGTTTTGTGGTTGAATTCATTTAGCCTTTCGATATTGTTGTTATCCATTTTCACCATATACAGATAGATTATCTGTTTATGCATAAGGATGAAGTGGAAATGAGGGAGTAGATTGTATGGAAAGCTAAGTGTTGCTGGTTTATGGCTTTCATAGTCTCATTATGTTTAACCGCTAGTAATATGGTTTAGACCGATATTAGTGTTTGTCTGTAAAGTGTACTGTTTGCAGTCAAACCAGTTTAGGAAATTTTTTTGTGCCTGTACTGATTCACCCCCCTCTAAGTACCGGTTTGGTACTCACTGTTCACCATTGAGTTATCAATTGGTATTAGAGCGTCCTCCAGGTCCTCTGTGTTGTAAGCTTAACCGCTTGAGGGAAAGATCTTATTGTAATGATGAAGAGGGAAGGTCCAAAGTTCAACAAAGATAACTTTAAAATATGGAAGGACAGAATGAAGATATATATGAGAAGCACGGGTGCTCAACATTGGAGCTATGTTGAGAATGCTAATGTTATCCCTACTGGTACTCTCATCGATGACCAAAAGAGAGAGATTAAGGAGAATGGGCAAGTCATGGAAGCCCTAATTAGTAGTTTATCTGACATTGAGTTTATTGATGTTCAGGACAAAGAGAATCCCAAAGAAGTATGGGATGCCCTTGAGAATATCTATGGCGGTGATGAGCATGTGAAACAAGCTAAGGAAGAAAGCCTTAGGGGAAAGTTTGAAGACATGCAGATGGTTGAAGGAGAGACCATTCAACAATATGGAATAAGAATCAAAACTGTTGTTGGAGATATCAAGAGTGCAGGTGGTAAAATGGAAGATTCCACTGTTGCTAGCAAAGGTTTGAGATCCTTATTATCAGTATATGCAATAAGTGTTGCAGCTATTTAGGAGTTGAGGTCTGTAGACAAGACAAAGGTATCCCTAGACTCCATCATTGCAAAGCTAACAACTTATGAGCTAAATAATTATGATGGCAGTATTCAGAAGATTGAATCAGCCTTTAGAGCATCTGCTGCATCATCCAGAAAAGGCAAAGAAGCTAGTACCAGTGGTGAACCAAGACAGAACAAAGAAATGGATGATGAGGAGATCCTAATGGAATTTGAAGCTCTTCTTGCCAAGAGACTTCCTAAGGGAACTAGTAAATACAGAGGTAAGATCCCTTTGAAATGCTTTTCTTGTAACTAAATAGGACACATTGCCGTAAACTGTCCTAATGGTGATGGCAAGGACAAACCAAAAAAGTTCAAGAAGTTCAAAGGAGGAAACTGGAGAAACTGTTTTGTAGTAGTTGATGAAGGTGTCACTGATGAGGAATCAAAAGATGAAGAAAATGAAGATATTGTGTTTGTAGCAGTCAAGGAAGATGTGTCAGACAAGAAGGCTCTTGTCTCCCACTTTGATAATTCCAATGAGTGGATTATTGACAGTGGCTGTTCTCACCATATGACTAGTGACCGGCGTAAGTTTCTATCTCTGGAAGAGTATGATGGTGGTGTGGTTCATTTTGGTAATGATGCACCATGTATGGTAAAAGGCAGAGGGTCCATCTCTCTGAATGGAAGAAGTAGTGCTGACAATGTGTATTGGATAGAAGGTCTAAGGCATAACCTTTTGAGTGTTGCTCAACTGAATAATAATGGACTCACTCTGGAATTCAAAAATGGAGTATGCAAAATCAAAGGAAAGAGTGGTGAACTGATGGCTACCGGTATGTAGACCAAAAGTAACCTATTTCAGCTAAAAGCTAATGTCTGTACATGTCTTATAGCTAAGTTTGAGGACAGCGGGATATGGCATAGGAGACTCTGCCATGTAAACTTTAACAATATTGTGAAGGCCAGTAAGATCAAGGTAGTTAGAGGATTGCCTATGTTGAGCAAACTGAAAAATCCTTTGTGCAGAGAGTGTCAACTAGGAAAAATGTCTTCCTCAACCTTCAAAGGTAAACCTTTCATTGCAGATAATTTACTTGATCTTGTGCATACTGATTTGTGTGGTCCTATGAAAACTAGGAGTGTGTAGGGAGATAGGTATTTTACGATTCTTATTGATGATTGCTCAAGAATGATGTGGGTCACATTCTTGAAGGACAAATCTGAAGCTTTTGGAAAGTTCAAAGCCTTCAGAGAACTTTTAGAAAAAGAAAGCGATAAGAGGATTAAGTGCTTAAGAACCGATCGAGGAGGAGAATTCACTTCCGGTAAATTCAACAAATACTGTAAAGAGAATGGCATCAAGAGGCAACTGTCTGCCCCTAGAATCCACAGCAGAATGTCCTAGCAAAAAGAAACAACCAAACTGTGGTTGAAGCAGCTAGAACTATGTTGATCCAAGGAAAGGTTGCTCACACCTTTTGGAGAGAAGCAGTGAGCACTACAATATACACAATGAACCAGGTACTCATCAAGAAAGGAAAGGATAAGACTCCTTATGAGTAATAGACCGGTAAGACACCAATAGTAAGCTACTTCAGAGTGTTTGGTAGCAAATGTTATATCAAAAGGAGTGAACATCAGAGCAAATTGATGTAAAATGTGATGAGGGAATTTTCTTAGGATATTCCACCAAGAGTAAAGCTCTCAAATGTTTCAACAATAGGACTCAAAGAATTGTTGAAAGCATCAATGTTAGGGTTGATGAAAACTCTGAGAAACCTAAGGAAAATGGAAGAGAGCATGTAGGAGATGAATCGATAGTAACCTTCTAGGAACCGGTTGCAAATCAGCCCAGTACCAGTAATTGTGCTCCTACACCGGTGGATGCTGATGCTGATGAAGATGAGGATGAAGAAGAAAAGCAACAGGAATCTGTTAAGAATATACCTTGGTATGCAAAACTCAATCTTGATCCAAAGAAGATCATAGGAGACAAAGATGCAGGAATTATTACAAGAAGAAAGGTAAGAGAAAACTCATGTATGATCTATGAATTTGAGCCTAAATCATTCAAAGAGGCACATAAAGATAAAGACTGGATCAAGGCAATGGAAGAGGAATGTGATCAGATAGAAAAGAATGGTACATGGTCTTTGGTACCCAGACCGAAGCATAAAAATGTCATTGGAATCAAATGGGTCTTCAGAAATAAACTAAATGAGGATGGCATAGTGGTAAGGAACAAAGCCAGACTAGTATGTAAAGAATATGCCCAAGAAGAAGGAGAAGACTATGGAGAAACCTGTGCTCCAGTAGCAAGATTGGAAGGAGTTCGTATGCTTCTTGCATATGCAGCTTTTAAAGGATTCAAGGTATACCAAATGGATGTAAAATATGCATTTCTAAATGGAATACTTGAAGAGAAGGTGTATATGGAGCAACCGGATGAGTTTGCCCTATCAGAAGACAGTGACATGGTGTGTAGGCTACATAAAGCCTTGTATGGACTGAAGCAGGCACCTAGAGCATGGTATGAACACTTGCACTCCTATCTTGTGAAGATTGGATTTGAAAGAACAAGTGAAGATACCAATATCTACTTGAAATCAGAAGGAGATCAGATTTTGATTTGTGAAGTATTTGTTGATGACATAATCTTTGGTGGAGATGACAAGATGAGTTATGACTTTGCAGATGATATGAAGAAGGAATTTGAGATGTCACTCAGAGGGGAGATTAAGTTCTTCATTGGACTGTAGATTCAGCAAATTAAAGATGGAATCTTTATTACTTAGTCCAAGTATGTCAAAGAGGTGTTGAAGACCTTTGGCATGGAAGACAACAAACTGGTTGGTACACTAATTGTGACCAGTTGTAAACTATCAAAAGAGGATGACTCAGCATTGGTAAATGAGAAGGAATACCGATCAATGATTGGTAAGTTGCATTATGTAGTGCATAGAAGACCAGAAATTGCACATGCAATTGGTATTACTGCTCAGTTTCAGAAAAGCCCAAAAGAATCCCACTTGGTAGAAGTCAAGCGGATTCTTAGATATCTGAAGGGAACTATTGACTATGGATTATGGTATCCATACAATGATGATTTCAACCTGAAAGTGTTCACAGATGCTGATTGGGCTGGTAATGTGGATGACCGGAAGAGCACAACCAGTGGCGCATTCTTTCTCGGTGGTAGATTGGTCTCATGGATGAGTAAAAAGTAAAGTTGTATCTCTCAGTCTACAGTAGAAGCAGAGTATGTTGCAGCTTTTATGAACCAGACCTAGACTATTTGGATGAAGCATGTATTGAATGGCTTCAAAGTTCATGTATCTGAACCGGTAAGTATATTTTGTGACAATACAAGTGCAATTAACATCTCCAAGAATCTAGTTTTACATGCTAGAACCAAGCACTTTGAACTCAAGTATCATTTCTTGAGGGAAAAGGTTCAGAACAAAGAGGTGGTATTGGAACATGTTTCCAGTAAGGAGCAGTTAGAAGACATATTCACCAAGCCTCTACCGAAGGCTACTAGGTAAACTAAAGGTTTGTGCTCCACATCAGTTAGATCTTACTTTGCTATATCTTTTCAGGATTGATGTGTTGAAGGATGTTGCTCCTTAGGGGGAGCGGCATAGTGGAACAGGGAAGCTCGTGTCTCCACTTTGGCATTGTTGTCAAAGGGGGAGAAGATGTGAAGTAGAGAAGATATCTATAGTTTTAAGGAGAAGATGTGATGCAGAAAGAGAGATATCTTTGTATATTGCCATCAATGCCAAAGGGGGAGATTGTTGGCATATGTGCAAAGTATGTTGACATGATGATATTGTGTTGTCATTGATGTCAATATGCTGAAGAGAGAATCGGTAATATGCTGAAGAGTGAACCAGTAATATGTTGAAGAGTGAACCGGTTTAATGAAGTTAAGCAACTGGCAAAGTGAACTGGTATAATGTTGTGAACCGGTATATGTGCAAAAGGTGAAGCGGTACGTTTGTCTGAGTGAACCGGTATATGGAATGTTTTCTATCAAGGTTTAATATGGTATGACTATCAGTTGGTAGTCTCAGCCTCAGGATTTCCAGTTGAAGTGTTTCGAGCCCGTGTGACTCAACCGATGGCATTGTGTGATGAGTTAGAATTGTAATAGAGATCAGATCATGTTGCCATGTCAGGCTCGTGTGCGTGAAGGATCTTGCATGAAGGGGATTGATCCTATCTACCTCGGGAATGTGTGAAGTCCCTGTAAATGGTAAAGAACACGTGATGGGTTATCGCCTCCAAGAAGCGGTGAAGAATGAACGATGGAGAATGTCTTGAGATCTGTTCAAGACCGTTGTATTCAAATGCAAAGTGTTCAATGGTCAAGATTGAACCAACTGAATTGCTCAACCTAAATGTTTAGGGTTTAGGGTTTATGCTATCGACCTATCTGTTTCCTATAAGGTCGATGTTGTGTTTCATGTTAAGGTTGTTGGCAAATGTTGTGTGTGTATCTAAGTGCAGAGATACGTGATTCTTTCCAGACCAAATAAGAGAATTGATACCTGCAAAGTGTGTGTACAGAAGGAAGGAACTAAAATGGATCTGCATTGGCATTGAGTGCTATTACCAGATCATTGTAATACCTGTTGATCTCTAATCACTTCAATAGTTGGAAAATCCCTTGACAGGGTAGCTTTAACCAGCTTGCTATAAATCCTTTAATAGGATGACTCAAAGCCATTGAGTTCATAAAATCCTCTAACAAGGTAACCTTTAATAGGGTTTAACCCTTAATTGGGTATTCTAGCCATCCCTTAACCGAGTGATCCCTAACAAGATCGGTTCCTAACAGAACCTATTGTAACAATCTTTAACTGGACTAGGCTCCTAACAGAGCGGACTTCTAAAGAGTTCAAAAACAACTTGTGGGTATTCATCCCCACTGTGGTTTTTCTCAGTTGGGTTTCCACGTGAAAAATATATGTGTCATGTGTGATGCCTCTTTCATGTGATGTTTTGTTATTTCATGTTTAGTGGTGAATCATGTTGTTATAGTAAATTATTGTATCTCTGATGATAGATTATTTGTTTATGCACAAGGATGAAGTGGAAATGAGGTAGTAGATTGTATGGAAAGCTAAGTGTTTCCGGTTTATGGCTTTCACGGTCTCATTATGTTTAACTAGTAGTAATCCGGTTTAGACCGATATTAGTGTTTATCTGTCAAGTGCACTGTTTGAAGTCAAACTGGTTCAGGAAATTTTTTTGTG
This sequence comes from Cryptomeria japonica, assembly GCF_030272615.1. Taxonomy (NCBI): domain Eukaryota; kingdom Viridiplantae; phylum Streptophyta; class Pinopsida; order Cupressales; family Cupressaceae; genus Cryptomeria; species Cryptomeria japonica. Next base: position 513,707,120 of record NC_081411.1, on the reverse strand, counting down.
CCTGTACTGATTCACCCCCCTCTCAGTATCGGTTTGATACTCATTGTTCATCATTGAGTTATCAAGAGCATTGTTGACAATGAGGAGAGATTTGTGTCATACCGAAGGAGATGAAGAACCCTTGCAAAGGAAGAACCTGTTCAAGACCAGATGTAAGGTATCCAGTAAGTGTTTTAAAATTTTTATTGATAGTAGTATTTCAGATAATCTTGTTTCAGAAGAGATGGTGAATAAGTTGAATTTGGAGAGATTGAAACACCCTAAGCCTTATCAAATAGCATGGATTCAAGATGAACATAAGTTCTAGTAAGTGAACAGTGTTTGGAGAAAGTGAATTTTGGGAATTATCATGATGAAGTTTTGTGTGATATTATGCCTATGGATATTTGTCATGTTTTGTTGGGTAGACCTTGGCAGTTTGAGAAACATGCAATACATGATGGGAGGAAGATTACATACACTATTATGTCCAATGGGATGAAGCAAACCTTGTTACCTTTGGAGGAACATTTGAAGAATGAAGTCTGTACAAATGCTAGAATCTGTTTAGTAAATGGAAGAAAATTCATGGATGGACTGAGACATGAGAATGTGTGTTTTGCCTTAATTCTTAAGAAGACTGAGAGACTGGAACTGAAAGAAGAGCACCCGAAAGAGATAAGAGATTTGCTGATAGAATATGGGGACATCATTTTAGATAATGTACCCGACGGATTGCCACCTATTAAAAGTATTAGTCATTGCATGGACTTGGTTCCCGGAGCTAGTTTGCCTAACAAAGTTGCACACTAGTTGACACTGGTAGAGAATGAAGAACTGAATAGACAAGTGCAAGAGCTGTTGAAGAAAGCTTTGAATAGGGAAAGTCTGAGACCTTGTGCAGTACCAATAGTATTAGCAGCTAAGAAGAATGGAGAATGGAGGATGTATATTGATTCAAGAGCAATAAACAAGATCACAGTGAAATACTAGTTTCCTTTGCCTAGGATGGATGACATAATGGACTGTTTGAGTGGAGAAAAACACTTTACAAAGATAGATTTGAAGAGTGGATATCATCAGATTAGGATCAGAGAAGGTGATGAGTGGAAGACAACATTTAAGACAAATGAAGGACTATATGAATGGTTGGTGATGCCTTTTGGGTTGAATAATGCACCGAGTACTTTCATGAGGCTGATGAATGAGGTATTGAAGAAATTCTTGGGTAAGTTTGTTATTGTGTATTTGGATGACATTCTGATTTTTTAGTAAAACAAAAGAGGAGCATTTGTTGTTTTTTAAGACAAGTTTTGCAAAGGTTGAGAGAAGAAAAGTTGCTCATCAATATCAAGAAGTTTAGTTTCATGAAGAATGAGTTAGTCTATTTAGGATTTGTGATATCTGGGGATGGTTTGAAGATGGACCCCGAGAAAGTGGAAGCCATTTTTGAGTTGCCTACACTAGAAAGCATTGGGGAGGTAAGATCATTTCATTGATTGACTATTTTTTACCGAAAGTTTATTAGAAATTTCGGTTGGTAACCCTATGACTGAGACCATGAGAGGAGATCAGAATGAATTCAAGTGGACCACTAGAGAAAACAAAAGTTTTGAATTGTGGAAGCAGAAAGTGACTGAGCAACCTGTGTTAGCTTTGCTGGATTTCAATTAGGTATTTCAAGTGGATTGTGATGCAAGTGGAACAACAATAGGAGCAGTCTTGAGTCAAGAAGGGAGAGTAGTAGCCTATTTTACTGAGACATTGAATGATGCCCGAAAGAGATATTCAGTGTATGATCAGGAATTTTATGCCATAATTCAAGCCTTGAAGAAATGGAGACACTACTTGTTGCCTAAGGAGTTTGTGTTGTATACAGATCATCAAACTTTGTAGTACTTGAACAACTAGAGTAAGTTGAATCAGAGACATATGAGATGGGTAGAATTCTTGTAGAGTTACACCTTTGTGTTGAAGCATAGAAGTAGAAAATCTAACAAAGTTGGTGATGCATTGATTAGGAGAAGAAATTTGTTGACAAAGATGAGAGTGATAGTATCAGGTTTTGAAGATTTGAAGACCTTGTATGATGAAGACCCGAATTTTGCAGAACCTTGGAAAGAATGTAGAGAACCAGTTATGGTTGATAGGAGAAAATGGTTGGATTATTTCATTCAGGATGGGATGTTATTAAGGGGAGTTCAGTTGCGCATACCTAAGAGTTCCATGAGAGAGAACCTAATAAAAGAGAAACATAATTTCGAGGCTTAGCTGGACATTTTGGCATTGAAAAAACAATTGCATTGGTGAGTGAGTCGTGCTTTTTGACCCATATTCATAAAGATGTTAAGAGATATGTGCAGAGTTGTAGAGTTTGTCAAGTTGGAAAAGGTAGTAGTCAGAATGTGGGATTGTATAAACCTTTGACCGTACCGGTAAGACCTTGGGAGGATATAAGCATGAATTTTGTACTTGGATTGCTGGAGACACCGAGAGGGAATGATTCTATATTTGTGGTAGAGGATAGATTTTCAAAGATGGCTCATTTTCTACCTTGTAAGAAGACATTAGATAAATTACATGTAGCAGACCTATTTTTCAAAGAAGTGGTGAGATTGCATGGATTACCTAAGAGCACAATTTCAGACAGAGACACTAAGTTTGTTGGCTATTTTTGGAGAACACTTCAGAAGAAGATGAAGACAGATTTGAAGTTCAGTTCTACTTTTCATCCACAGATTGATGGACAGATAGAAGTTGTTAACCGGAGTTTGGGAAACTTATTGAGATGTTTATTGGGAGATAAAACTAGAAGTTGGGATTTGATCCTTGCACAAGCAGAGTTTGCCTACAACAATTTAGTAAATAGAAGTATCAGAAAAACACTTTTTGAGATTGTTAACGAAGTGCATCCTAGAGGAATATAATAATTGAGAGACATTAGCAGTGAAGACCAGAATAGTTCAGACGAAGAATATTTTGTAGATCACATGGCAGCATTGCATATTCAGGTTAGACAACATTTGGAAGACATGAACAACAAATATAAGGAGAAGGAAAATTAGGAGAGGAGACATAAGGAATTTGAAGTTGGAAATGAAGTGACGGTATATTTGAGAAAAGAGAGATTCCTGGTTGGAAATTATAATAATTTTTAGATGAAGAAGTTTGGACCCTATAAGATTTTGTGGAAGTTCAGTTCTGGAAATGCATATGAAGTGGAGCTACCGTATAGTCTAAGTATTTCACCTATATTCAACATTGTAGATCTTCATGAATACCATAAACTATAATTTAGTGAGGATAGCATTGTAGACCTTGAGAAACAATTGCCTCAGAAGAAACTAGATCATATTGAAGGGATTTTGGACAATAGGATTGGGTGTAGTACCCAGAATAGTCAGTACAAATAATATCTTGTGAAGTGGAAGAGCAAATAAGTTGAAGATTCATCTTGGATTTCTCAGGAAGAGGTGAACCGCCTTGGTTTCCCTTTGACCTCAACAAAGTGGGAGGCTCACTGTTTCGTTAATCCCAAATGTCTGATGCAGGAGCATCCCCAGTTCACATCAATCTTCCATCAACCAATACATTTTCCTTTCTATTTTGTTTTTTCTTTGCAATTTCAATTTTCCTTTCTGTATGTCCTAGTTTTGGCTCATCGGATCCTGTGGAGTTGGATTCTACTTGAAGACTTGATCATATTTCTTGCTTTCAGACCACATCACATTTTGATCACTTACCGATAAGATATTGCTACTAGTTTCCATGACAGTTTCTTGTTACCAGTTGTTCCTTTGTTATCGATTGCTTGAGACCTATTTTGGTGATCTACCGAAACCTATTCTGAAGATTTCAGAGCCTTGGACATTGATTTTGATGTTCCTTGGCGTGTGGCTGACCTTTTCCCGCAATCTACATTTCATCCTTTGGATTTTTTTGGAGGAATCTCTTGGCGGAGGCCGACCTTGTTCATTTTGTATGTTAGGACTTGTTCTTCGGGTTTTGATCCCTTTTGGGCCGACTAGATCCTTTGGATCAATATATATATATATATATATATATATATATATATATATATATATATATATATATATATATATATATATATATATATAATCATGCTTTAGAATGTAATCAATTAGAATCAATCAAAGTATCGAATAGATAGACTATGCCTAGAAGATAGATTTTTCGATTCAAGGTCCCGGTTGAGACCTATTCTACTAGGCCTGTGTGCCGATATGTTGTAATTCAGTTGTTACCGGTTGGATGTAATCAAATTTCATGCAATCAAACTATCTATTATGCATTTCCTTCATCATATTTGTGTGTTTCCGTTGTGTTTACTCTTGCTAACTGATTCAGACTAATCTCCTTGAGGTCCCTCCTCACCGATGACTGCTTCAAAGACATTGTTGTGAGTAAGATGCTTAGAACTCTATTGCTTGTCTATGCCATTAGAGTGTCTCATATTCAAGAGTTGAGGTCAGTTACTAAGGATAAGACTACTGTTGATTCTTTGATTTGTAAGCTCATTGCTTTTGAGTTAATTAGTTTTGATAATAGTGTACCTAAGACAAAATCTGCTTTTAAAGCATTTGTATCTAGTGTACCGGTGAGAAAAGGAAAAGATGTTTGTCAAAGTCATGAATGTAGGTCAAGTCATCTTGGCGGTAGTAAAGATGATGTGGATGATGAAGGTAATCTGATGGAATTTGAAGCTCTATTGGCTAAAAGACTTCCTAGGGGCACTGGTAAGTACAAAGGTAAGTTGCCTCTCAAATGTTTCTCTTGTAACAAGATAGGACATATTGCTGCACACTGTCCTAATAATGATCAAAAGGAAGTTTAGAAAATATAAGGGAAAAGGAAAGAAACAATGCTATGTTGTAGTTGATGAAGGAGTCACTGATGAGGAATCTGAGGATGAAGACAATGAGGAGATTGATATTGTTTTTGTTAAGGAAGATCTGTCTAATAAGAAGGCTTTAGTATCTCACATTGACAACAATGATGAATGAATTATTGATAGTGGTTGCTCACACCAAATGACTGGTGATAAGAGTACATTTATTTACCTTAAATAATTTGATGGCGGCGTACTAAGATTTGGAAACAATTCACCATGTATGCTTAAAGGTAAAGGTTCCATCTCTTTGAATGGTACGAATAATGTTGATGATGTATTTTTAGTTGAAGGTTTAAAACATAACTTGTTGAGTGTTGCTTAGTTGAATGACAAAGGTTATCATCTTGAGTTTAAGAGTGGAGTGTGGAGGATCTTAGGATGCAAAGGAGAATGAATTGCTACTTGTAAGAAAACTAAAGGTAACTAATTGGACATCTGAATGCTAATGTAAATAGTTGTTTGGTTGCTAAGGTTGAAGATAGTTGGTTATGCCATAGAAGGTTTTGTCATGTGAACTTTGATAATGTGGTTAAGGTCAGCAAATAAAGTATGGTGAGAGGTATGCCACAACTTGTTTAACTAAACAATGTGTTATGTAAAGAATGTCAGTTGGGTAAGATGACTACATCTTCCTTTAAGAGAAAATATTTTTCTTCTGAGCATATTCTAGATTTGGTGCACACTGATTTATGTGGTCCTATGAGGACTAGAAGTTTTTACGGTGACAAGTATTTCATGATATTTACTGATGATTTTTCTAGAATGATGTGGGTTACTTTTCTGAAGGAAAAGTCAAATGCTTTCAGTGAGTTCAAGGCATTCAAGGCCTTCGTAGAAAAGGAAACCTGTAAGAATCTTAAGTGCCTGAGATCTAACCGAGGTGGAGAGTTTACATCAGATGAGTTTGAGAGATATTATGATGAAAATGGAATAAAGAGGCAATTATATGAGGACACTACAATAGAATGGAATTGCAGAAAGAAGAAACAAAACCACTATTGAAGCAACAAGGATTATGTTGATATAGGGAGATATACCAAAGATGATTTGGAGAGAAGCAGTCAACAATGTTGTTTACATATTGAACTGGGTACTTGTGAAAAAAGGTAATGATAAAACATCCTATGATTTATGGTATGGTAAAACTCCTAATGTCATTTATTTCAAAGTTTTTGGCAGCAGATGTTTTATAAAAAAGAGATGATTATATTGGTAAATTTGATGCTAAGAGTGATGAAGGAATATTTCTTGGCTACTCCACTAAGAGCAAAGCTTTCAAGTGTTACAACAAAAGGAGAAAGAAGATTGTGGAGAGTGTGAATGTAAAAGTTGATGAGTACTCTGATGAACTTGATGATACCAACAAATTTGATCTAGTAGATGATGAACAAAAACTTGTATTTATTGAATTGGAAGTGCATAAAGATGTTGAGCAGAACAGTGCAGATGAAGATGCTCAACCGGTAGATGAAGAAGATGAAGAACAAGAAGAGGGTATTGCACTGGAATAGTTTATACCTAGGTATGCAAGGTTAAATCATTCCGAAGACCAGATAATAGGTGACAAGAATGCTGGAGTGCAGACTAGAAGAAAAATCAGAGAAAGCTCATCTAATTTCTACAGTTGAACCAAAAATAGTTAGAGAAGCTCTTAAGGATGATGACTGGTTAAATATAATGAATGAAGAACTTGATCAGATTGAGAAAAACAACTCTTGGTGACTTGTTCCTAGACTTGATGATAAAAATGTGATTGGTACAAAATGGGTATTTAGAAATAAGTTGAATGAAGATGGAGAAGTTCTTAGAAACAACACAAGACTAGTATGCAAAGGGTATGCACAAGAAGAAGGTGAAGATTACAGAGAGACCTTTGCACCAGTTGCTAGGCTTGAAGGAGTCAAGATGCTACTTGCATTTGCAGCTTTTAAAGGTTTTAAATTCTATCAAATGGATGTAAAGTCAACATTTCTGAATGGTATTCTTGAAGAAAAGGTGTATATTGAACAACCAGATGGGTTTGCATTGCCAAAAGATAAGGATATGGTATGCAAACTGCATAAGGAATTAAATGGATTGAAGTAAGCACCAAGGGAATGGTTTGAAAGACTTCATGCACATATGATAAAGATAAGATTTCAGAGAACCAATAAGGACAACAATATTTATTTGAAGACCGAAGGAGACAAGATGTTGATTACAGAAGTATTTGTTGATGACATCATATTTTGATGATATGAGTATGACTTTTGTAGATGAGATGAAGAAAGAATTTGAGATATCTCTTATAGGTAAGATAAAAAAAATTGTTGATTGTAGGTCCAACAACTGAAAGGTGGTATTTTTATCAGTCAATCCAAGTATGTGAAGGAAGTGTTAAAGACCTTTCGAATGGAAGACTGTAAACTGGTTGGAACACCTATGGTTACTGGTTGTAGATTGTCAAAAGAAGATGATCCACCCTTAGTGGATGAGAAAGAATACAAGTCCATGATTGAGAAATTGCATTATGTTGTTCATAGTAGATTGGATATTGCCCATTCAGTTAGTTTAGTAGCAAGATTTCAAAAGAGCCCTAAGGAGACACATATGACAGAAATGAAGAGAATATTCAGATATCTTAGAGGGACAATTGATTATGGATTGTGGTATCCATATAGATGCAATTTTTCTTTGCAGGTATTCACTGATGTTGCGTGGGCAGGAAATGTGGACAACCAGAAGAGCACAACCGATGGTGCATTCTTTCTAGGTGGTAGACTGGTAGCTTAGACTAGTAAGAAACAAACTTGTATTGCACAGTCTACAACTGAAGCAGAATATGTGGTTGCATCAATGAAATGTACACAAGCTATATGGATGAGACATATCTTGGAAGGATTCAAGCAGTATATGATAGAACCAATGATCATACATTGTGATAACACTAGTGCTATAAACATTTCAAAAAACATGGTACTGCATTGCTAGGACTAAACATATTGAATTGAATTATCACTTTCTGAGAGAAAGGGTGCATGAAAATAAAGTGAGATTGTAGCATGTATCAAGTAAGGAGCAATTGGCTGATATATTCACTAAGCCATTTCCCTATGCTACCTTTGAATATCTTAGAGGTAAGTTAGGGGTTATACCACTACCCAAGATCAACTAGGATGCTAGTGAAGCATCAATCCAGTAGAATTCTTGAATATCTTTCACTATGGATTGATGAGAAGTGGGCTACTCCTCAGGGGGAGCAACTAAGATGTGATACAAAGATGATGGAAATGTAGCAGCAGAATTAGCGTTAAACAAAAGATGCCTTTGCACCTTTGGCATTGTTGTCAAAGGGGGAGAATAAATATGATAGAGGGAGAAGAGAAATAAAGAGCAAAGGAGAAGAACTGATGATCGGACAATGATGTACAACATACATAATAGGTTTCATGATGAGATTTTGGTGTTGCAGTTTTTGGTGTTGCCATCAATGCCAAAGGGGGAGAATGTTGGCATAACTGATGGAGATGATGGTGTACCGGTAAAGGATTGTTGGTGATGATATATTAAAGGACTATTGGTGATGATATATTAGAGGAATGTTGGTGATGATATATTGATAGACTGTTGGTGATGATATAATTTTGATATGATGCTTGATGATCAGTTATTTGTGTTGTCATTGATGGAAACTATATTTGTCCATGTTTTTTTATGCCTGGTATGTCATCTAAGTTTACTGGTTAATTCTAACCGGTAATGGATTGAATTGAATTGAGTTGGAAAGAAAAACCACCAAGTGACAGTGAACCGGTAAGCAAGAATAGAGAAGGAGATGGTTGCGGTAGTGATTCATGTTGAGTCAGGTGTTGCAGTTTGAAATGTGTGCTTATGACATCATAATGAGTCTATGACATGAACCACATCATGTTTGTAATTGACTGTTGTATAATCAGCTAGGGTTTGAGAACCGGTATCAAGGTCTTTGACTGATGATGTTTTATGGTTTGGCGGTGATTCTTTTCATGTTCATAAGTTGATGATGACGTGTCAGAATCCGTGTGAAGAGATAAGATGTTGTTTTGGTGCATACAAGGAGCGAATTTCTTGGGAAGCAACGAAGTTCTTAGCAGAATGTGATAAGGGTTTGACAACTTATCAGATTGATGTGTGGTGATGAGTTATGATCATTCAACGAATTTAATTGTCTTGTAATTTGTTGTAATAATCTGTAATGATCTGATATGATCTATGATGTAGATTCATTGTAAGTTAGGGTTATATAACCGACCTAATTGTAAAATGTATTTAGGTCAAGTTTGAGAAGGTTGAGTGTGTCTGTGATCAAAGAAGTGCATGTGTGCCGAACCAGATTGAGATGTTTGCATGAGAGAAGCAGATTGCAGATGACAAGGATCTATAATAGCAAGCTATGAAGTGTTGAGTCTAGATCATTTATCTGTTGTTCATGGATTGTTGAGTTATGCATTTGATGTCTTTACTATATTTTCTTAATGAAGAACACTTAAGTTGCTACGGATAATGTTTTGGTAAATCTGATTTGGAGATTGGTTAATCAACTACCGGTACTGGTTATGAACTATTTTGTGAAGTATTTTGCAGATTGGTGATAAGTTGTAGCTTATTGTTATTACTTATTCACCCCACCTCTCAGTAATAACCGGATCCTCACAATAACATCTTTATCATCCACATAATATAATTAACATAAAGGCTTGCTTCACAGAACCAAAGTCTAATTATCTTTTCTCAAAGTCTGAACCTCTAAAAGAATAATGAGAAAGCCAATATATAGCTCTTGGCCTTCAACCAACAACGTGAAAGCACAAGAAAAATCCCAACAACCACTCCCTATCAGGAAAATCCTTGCAGTGCAATCAAAAAGGAAAAAATGACCTTTCAGTGTCATTATGCAAACTTCATCATGGCAATCTCTGCACCTACCAAAACAAGAAAATCGCGACACCAACAACATTTTGGTTCATGAATCATTGAAGGGACATGTGGAAACTTGGAGGATCCTCAAAGTCGAGTGCAAAATGGGGACCAGGACATGGAACACAGAGACACCAAGTGTCATTGCCAACACATGGAGAATGGTGGGGCCAGGAGAACGTACACCGAGATAAAACTTGCGCTAGGTGGCAACTCCGCTCTTTCTCAACACAAGGCAAGAAAGGTGAACCGCTTAACACAACATCGTGACACCACGAGGAACACACGAATGAACAAAATAGCGGGCTGAAGAGCAAAGGGGGATGTTAAACACTCAATCAAAATGTCACTTGCGAATGATTTCAAAAGAATATTAACATATATAACACAAACTGCTTAGGTAACAGGTAATGTCTCCACTTATTCAAGGCTTGAACTATGGCATAAAATGCCTGATCATACATTGAATATCTCCTCCTGGCACCATTCAACTTTTTATTGAAATAACCTACTGCTCTCCCTTCTTGACTCAACACTGCTCCAATTGCATTCCTGCTTGCATCACAGTCCACTTGAAATACTTTGTTAAAATCCGGTAAAGCTAACACAGGCTGTTCAGTGACCTTTTGCTTCAATAATTCAAAACTTCTATTTTCTCCGGTTTTCCACTTGAATTATTTCCTATCTCCTCTCATTGTCTCATTCATAGGGCTACAAATTGAACTGAAATTTATGATAAACTTCCGATAGAAACTAGTCAATCCATGAAATGATCTTACCTCTCCAATGCTTTCCGGTGTAGGCCATTCAATAATTGCTCTTACCTTCTTAGGGTCCATCTTCAATCCATCCACAGATATTACAAATCACAAGTAGACTAACTCTTCCTTCATGAAAGTACACTTCTTAAGGTTTATCAACAACTTTTCTTCCCTCAACCTTTGCAAAACTTGTCTTAAATGAAACAAATGCTCCTTTTTTGCCTTACTGAAAACCAGGATGTCATCCAAATATACAATAATAAACTTACCCAAGAATTTATTCAATACCTCATTCATCAATCTCATGAAAGTACTCAGTGCATTGGTCAATCCAAAAGGAATCACCAACCATTCATACAATCCTTCATTTATCTTCAATGGTATCTTCCATTCATCTCCTTCTCTGATTCTGATCTAATGATATCCACTTTTCAGGTCTATCTTTGTGTAGTATTTGGCTCCACTCAAACAATCCATTATGTCATCCATCCTAGGTAAAGGAAATCGGTACTTTACTATGATCTTATTTATTGCTCTAGAATCGGTACACATTCTCCATTCTCCATTCTTCTTATGTGCTAACACTGCTGGTACTGCATAGGGACTCAAAATTTCTCTGATCAAACCTTTCTTCAACAACTCCTGCACTTGTCTATTCAATTCCTCATTCTCTGCTAGTGTCATCTGGTGTGTAGCTTTGTTAGGAAAACTAGCTTCGAGAATCAGGTCCATGCAATGACTGATACTCCTCACAGGCGGTAATCCATCAGGCACATTATCTGAAATGATATCTTCATATTTTTTCAGCAATTATTTTATCTCCTTTGGTTGTTCTTTTTCATGCTCCAGGTTCTCAGTCTTCTTAGGAACTACGACAAAGCACACATTATCATATCTCATTCCATCAAGGAATTTCCTTCCATCCACCAAACAAATTCTAGCATTCGTACATACTTCACTCTTCAAAGGCTCCTCCAATAGTAACAAGGTCTGTTTCATCCCGTTTGCTACAATAGTGTATATGTTCTTTCTCCCATCATGTATTACATGTTTATCAAACTGCCAAGGTCTACCCAACAAAAGGTGACAAATATCCACAGGCATAATATCACACAAAACTTCATCATGATAATTCCCAATTTTCAATTTCACCAAACATTTCTCACTTACTAACAACTTATGATCATCCTGAATCCATTCTATCTGATAAGGCTTATGGTGTTTCAATCTTTCCAACTTCAATTTATTCATCATTTCTTCTGAAACAAGATTATTCGAACTACCACCATTAATAACTACCTTACAACACTTACCGAATACCTTACATCTAGTCTTGATCAAATTTCGCCTCTACAAGGGCTCTTCATCTTCTCTGGTATGACACAAATCTTTCCTCATCATCAACAATTCTCCATCTTCCGGTTTGTTAGCTGATCCATTGGGGCTTTCTTCTACTAATTTTGTTCTCCCAGTGTTCTTTGTCTTCTTACATTCAAAAACATGATGTCCTTCTCCTCCATACTTATAGAAGGTTCCTCTAAACACTCTCTTATCTTGTCTTTTGTCATCTTTTCCAAAACCCTCATTTTGGTAACCATCAAGTTCTCTTCTCCGGTAGAAATTTTTGTAATTCTTTTGGTATGAACTGCCATCTTTGCTTACTTCCTTGTCCTTGTTCCGATCTGTAAAAATTCCTCTTCCTCCAGAATATCCTATTCCTCCTTGAAATATTCCTCTAGAAAACCTTCCACCTCTACCTCTCTGTCTCTGCTCATGTCTTTTGTTCAACTTCCCTTCTGCTTTCAAAGCATATTGATAAGCTTCTTCAACACTCTACAACTTGATCCAACTGAGTTCATACTATATAGAAATACACAATCCATTCAAATATCTCGCAACTTGTTAAATCTCATCATCAACATATCCAGATCTGATATTCAACTTGTAGTGCTTTGGTATACTTCTTCACACTAGATTCTTTCTGCTTCAAGTTCTGCAACTTCCAGAATAGATTTACTTGATAATCAGTTGGCGTAAGCTTTGATTTTAACTTAGCAACCACTCGCTCCCATGATTTGATCTTCTCTTTACCTCTTCTCTATCTTTCAACCTGTAAATGTTCCCACCAAAGAGATGCATGACCTTTCAACCAAGTACATGCATATTTCACCTTTGTTTCTTCTGCGGTGTTGTCAAAATCAAAATACTTCTCCATCTCTGAGATCCAATCCATTAATTCATCTGAATCCAACTTTCCATCATACTCTGGTGGGGTAAAATCTGGTTTACTGTTCGCCCTACTCAAAACCCTCAAGAACCTCTCATCATATGGACCGATTGCTGGTGGATTTGCTACTTGTTCTGCCAGTGCTTCTTCTTCTTCTTCACTCACATCTTTAATAGGCCGGACTCTTCTCTGGGTTGTCTCAACGGCTTCCAACCGGGTTGCAATTCCTCAACATTTCCATCACAACAGGGTCTGCATTCCCATGCGCTCCACCATTCCCATTTCCTCTTCGCGCCATCTTCATGCCAGTCCTTCGTAGCTATAGGTTAGATCCACAGTCTGCCACTCCACAACACAATTATCAGGATAACACAATCTTTAGAATGAAATCTCTCTCTAATACCACTTGATGTAGTCACCGGTTAGGATGGACCTCAAAGAGATCTGTTTGGACTAGGCAATAAGAGTAAACACAACAGAAACAAGAGGATATGGTGGAGGCAATGCAGAACTGAATAAATTAGATCATGAAAACTGATTACAGGTAACTGGTAACATTCGGGTTACAAAATTCGGCTCACTGGCCTGCTACATACATGCTCAATTACAAAATTGGTCAACTCCGGACCTCTAATTCTTAAGGTCTATATTCTATATTCTTCCTAACTTCCTAATTGAATTATGATGTTTAATTACATTGATTTATATGATCCAGGGAGATCCGGCCAACCCAAAAGGGATCAAATGTGTAAAACCAATAGGTCGGCCTCCGACAAAGAGATTCCTCCAAAAAATCTAAAGGATGAAGTGTGGATCAAAGGGAAGGTCGACCACATGCCAAGGAACATTGAGATCAATGAACTGGGGCTCCGCAAGTTACAAAAGGGTTTGCAAGATTCGCCAATGCAAATAGGTCCAAGCAGTTCCGGTGTCAGAAAATTGTCTCGGAACCCAGAATCGATAACTTGTCGGTAAATGATCCAAATGCTCCATAGATTACGAATAAGCAAGATGATCATGTCCTCAAGTGTAGTACCCCTACTCGTTTGAACTTATTAAACTCATATTTTATTATTGTTTACTTTCAGTGGATACATTATCATGATGTGTTATTCAGACTTATATGATATTATTTCATGCTTTATCTAGATATGAGATGCATAATTTATTTGCAGTATTTCAGTACTTATGATGTATGGCATTTTATGGATTATTGCTATGTACTGACACTTTACTTTATCTATGCAATGTGAAATTATATGTTGTGTGTCTATGAGCATATTTGATGCAAGGGGACGATTTTCCTTCACTCACTCTGGTGAGACAGGGAACGTCGCGATTCTCCTTCATCTATGTGTATGCCGTGATTTCTATATTGTATATATGCATGTGTGGTTTGGTGATGCAGGATATTGCAGGTACAAGTACCAGGTAGGTACGGGGTATCGTCTCCACCTGGCTTCACAGGTCTGAGCGTGCCTTATATTGTCCGATGGAAGTGGAGGAGGTAGTAGTTGACCCTATTTTACTCAGTTACACTCTTGTGAGTGTTGTCAGTTGGTCGTCCTGTCAATTTGTTCGGCCTTCGTGTATTGTCGTTTGACTTTTTCTGAGTCTTTGCTTGGGGTTTGTTCAGTTTGTGTGTTTTAGTGGATTTAATTAATAAATTTAATTTATGGAGTTATCTCATAGTTGGTATTTTTGAATTATGTATTTTATGCATTGAGATTATAAATTTAGTTAATTAAAAGAAGTTATTAAATTAAGTTGCAAGTTGCATGATATTAGAAATATATTTTATTTAAATTTTAGTGAAAAATAAATTAGATTAATTTCATTTATTGTTTCCTAGAATTTTAAATAAATAAAATAATAAATAAATAAATAAATGAATAAATGAATTAATTAGAATTAAAGTATTGCTTTAATTTGTTTATTTAGAAAATTAATTAATTTGCATGAGAAAAGAAAAGAAAGAAAAAATGATTTTTAATTATTGCATGTTAACTTATTCCTTTGTTAGGAAATTAGAAAAGAAAATAAAATTGTTTTTATTACTAAAATTAAATATTAGGGTTTTTTGGGAGAAATATATGCAACCTAGAATTTTAGTTTAAAAAGGGGAACATGTCTTTTATTTTTGGGGAGTCACGGGAAAGAGTCAGGGATTTTGGTGAAGAAAAAAATTATTTGGAAGCTTGTTGAAGGATTGATTGTCTCCTACAAATTTCTTCCAGGAAAGCTATACCAGGTTGGGTGGCTTCTTTTGATTGTTTGTTTTAAAGAAAATATTTCTATTTCTTTCCTCTTTTTGAATGCTGTGTGTGTTAAAATGTTTGTCAAATCTAAAATCCTGTCTGATTATTTCTTGTTCTTGGCTAAAGTCCATTCCTGAAATTAGTTTCTAGTTTATGGAAAGAACTTATCTCCTGAGTGTTTATAGATTAAAATTTTGAAAAGATTGGGAAAAGTTAATATGGCAAATTTTGCCAAGATTTTTATTGTGCATGAAAATTGCAAGATTTGGGAGGAATGGGATTTACCAGAGAAAATATTCCCTCTTGTTTGGTTTTTGTTTGATATTTGGCTATGGCAGTCCTTTTTAATATTAGCGTATCTCTGTGAAATTATTTATTTACTAAAGAAATAAATTTAATTATTAATTAAATTTATTGGATTATTTAAGTTTTGGAGAAATTGTTTTATTTATATATTTTGGGGAAAATTGTATTATTAAAATTCTTAAGAAATATAATTTATTGAAAATTGGGAATTTATAGTTTATTGCTATTGAATAAAAAAAATTATTAAAAAATAAAATAAAATAAAAAAATTATTAAAGTGGGGAGGCGGATGCTTGCTACCCACGGTAGCAGAGGCTACTCGAAGGTAGCGGCTGCTATCGTAAGACAATAGCGCTACCCAAGGGTAGCAGCTGCTATCGTATGGCAGCAGTGCTACCCATACGGCAGCAGGGCTACCATAGGGTAGCAGGGGGCAGCCGTGAAAAATAAAGAAACTTTCTCGTCTATTTTTAAATTGCCCACCGAATTTTATAAGTTCGGTTTTATTTTAATTTTATTATGTTTTCATATATATATATATATATATATATATATATATATATATATATATATATATAGTATTTTCTGAGGTGTTATTTTGTAATTATTGGAAATAAAAGTTATTTCAATATTAAATCTTCATTTTATTATATAGTTTTAATGTAATATAATTACATGATATTATATTTGAAGAATATATTTATTTATGTAAATATATTATATTATTATATATAATTTTAATGTGGAATTTAATTTAGATTATGGATATAAGCTAATCAGAATTGTTTGTAAATTAATCATGAAAATATAGCTAGGGAGTTAATTTTTATGTGATTTTATTTAACCTTATTGGACATATGACAACATTGAATTCCTTGTATTAATATAGTTGTATTTTTCTTATTTTCTAGAAAAATCTTTAATTGCAAGTTATTTATGCTTTTGGCTGTTTAAAGAAAAGATTCCCAGTATTAGGATCTTGTGTAAATGGTATTTGTAGTCAAGCTTAATTTCGTTGCTATTCTGGTTGAGTTGTCATTATGTCATATGTTGTTATATCCCCTTGGTTAGGTGTTGTTGTATAACCCTGTTGATATGAGCCATTGTGTGTTTTGTTCCAAATGGTCAATCCTGGGTCAGTGATTGTGTATCCTTCACCTGTGGTTTGTCAGGATAGATATTATTGTCTATTTCACCATAGAGTTCTCATAGAGAGAGACATTTCCTATTAGTGTCCTATGAGAGAGAGTGGCTTTCGAGCAGGGGCCATGCCAGAAGTGGATGGCAGGATAACCTATCGAAAGTCAGTTAAGATGTGATAACCTAATAATTGATTAGGGGCAGGTAGTTTAAAATATTAATTAAGATAATGTGCCTCGCACATGGTTGAGTGCTTGTATAGGCTCAGGATGTGGTGAGAAGGCCTGGAATGGCAAACTTACCACCTTGTCTTCACGAAAGGATTGGTAGGGTCTGCATGAGACTTAGATGGAGTCGGAGGTTCGGGAGAGGTTACCAGGATAACCCATGATGGGAGCCGGGAGCTATGGAGGCCTACCAGGGTAACCACCATAAGCCATGCGATGACACTCTCTCCTTAGAGTCAGTAGTGTTTGTGAGTTGAGTCACATGGGTGTTTGCGGAGTCGTGTAGTTCTTTCATACTTGTCTTATTTTGCTTGCTTGAGGGTTTTCTACTATCTCCTAGCACGGTGGGGTGGTTCCATTTTGGGATCACATGGTTGGGTGGTAGTGCCACTTCCCATCAGATGGTCTAGATTGTATCTTCAGGCGAGGAAAGGCTTCCCTGGTGTTTCTTGGTTCGTGGTTCATGTACTAGCTCTTGTTCGTGATCATTGTTCAGTTGTGACCTTGTGGTCATTGTATCAAACTTCTATGTAACCTTGATATTGTAACTTTTGGATTCCGTGGTATTTTTGGAAACCATGTATTAATGGATATTTTAATATTATATCAATGGAATGTATGTTAATTTAGTTTCTTTAATCTTTTCTATAAATGATGTATGGAAAAATAAATGCATTGGAATAATTTGATTCTTTCATTATGGAATTTAGATGTATGTGTAGGTTTCATCTTAAGCATTTAATTTTCCTATTTGGATGGACAATTGGATTAACCATGGTGTTAATATAACCTGCAAATTTAATCTTCGTCGGTAACCCTTAGGAAATCATGTGTTAGACTTCCGTTGTGTTATTAAACGTGTAATGGTTATAATTAATGCACTTAATCTTATAAAAATAAAAAATAAAAAATATTTCACCCTTTAGTTGCCTAGTTGTGTTGTTTTCCTTTAGGGTTCCTGGCGGGGCATTACATTTGGTATCAGAGCCCATGTTTCAACATTGGGTACTCTGGGTTTGTAGTGAGCCTCTTCAGTTTGACCTTTTTACTTAGGTCTTAATGTTTTTTTTTTCTCTTGTCTTATCCTTGCCGTAGATCTAAACCGTTTTCTCTTTTGTGGTGCTAGGTCATGGCTAGGAAAGCTAGGGGAGATGACCAGTAGAGTTGCCTACAGGTGTTTGTGTCTCTGTAGATGCCTTTGTTCCCAGTTGTGAGTTGGACCTAGGAACCATAGTTACCTTAGTTGACCTTCAAGTCATTCCTTTGGGCTCTTATGGAGTTGTGTTGGGGATGGATTGGCTATCATCTCATAGTGCTCACGTAGACTGTCAGAAGAAGATAGTGGAGTGTTTAGATGACCTTGGCAGAGAAGTGGAGATTGTTGGAGTTTAGAGACCGATATCCCTACGTATAATTTCCGCTATGCAAATTAAGCAGTGCATGTGTAGAGGGTGTCAGCTTTTTACAGTTACTCTTGAGGATGTGGACGAGTCAGAGAGTCAAGAAATCACTCTTGATAGTCACCCTATTCTTCAAGAGTATGTTGATGTGTTTCCATTGGATATTCCTGGTATGCCTCCGAAGCGAGAGATAGAATTTCGCATTGATTTGGTTCCTAGTACAAAACCTATTTTGAGAGTTCCATATCAGATGACTACTCAGGAGTTGAGTGAGTTGAAGTTGCAGATAGAAGAATTGTTAGCCAAGGGATTCATTCATCCTAGTGTTTCCCCTTGGGGTGCGCCTATTATCTTCATTAAGAAGAAAGATGGTTCTCTTCGGTTATGCATTGATTACCGATAGCTAAATAAGGTGGCCATCCAGAATCGATATCCATTGCCTCGTATAGATGATCTTTTTGATAAGGTAAAGGGAGCCAAGGTGTTCTCTAAGATTGACCTAAAATATGGATACCATCAGTTGCGCATTCAGGATGCATACATTCATAAGACAATGTTTCGTACTCATTATGGTCACTATGAGTTCACAGTGGTGCCATTTAGGTTGACGAACGTGCCTTTAGTTTTCATGAGCCTCATGAATGGGGTTTTTTGCACCTACCTAGATCATTTCATCATTGTATTCTTGGATGACATTTTGATTTATCCTAGATCTATGGAAGAGCATGAGGGTCACTTACATTAGGTATTGCAGTGCTTGAGGGAGAACCAGCTTTATGCCTATTTGGCAAAGTGTGACTTCTTCCAGTCTGAGGTGAACTATCTTGGTCATGTGGTTTTGGGAGAAGGTATATCTATGGATCCTTCAAAGATTCAAGCCATTATTGATTGGCCAACACCGACCAATGTTTCAGAAGTTAGGAGTTTTATGGGTTTGGCCAGATATTACCGTCACTTTGTTCAGGGCTTTTCCTGGATAGGACACTCGATTACTTCTCTTCAGAGAAAAGGGAAGAAGTTTGTTTGGTTAGAACAGTGTGAGTCATCTTTACAGACCTTGAAGGAACTCCTTGTCAGTGCTCTGATTTTGGCAGTTCCTGATCCATCTAGAGATTTTATGGTATGCACATATGCCTCTTTGGAAGATATAGGTGCAGTGCTTATGTAGAATGGACGTGTGATTGCTTATGAGTCTCACAAACTCAAGAACCATGAGTTGAACTATCCAGTTCATGATTTAGAGTTGGCAGTTGTAGTTCATGCTTTGGTTAGATGGCGGCATTTCCTGTTATGGCATCGGTTTGAGCTGCATAGTGATCACTGTAGTCTGCAGTATATATTCACGCAGCCAAACTTGAATGCTTGACAATGGAGATGGATGGAATTCTTCTGTGAGTATGATTTTGAGGTTCATTATATTTAGGGGAAAGAGAACGTGGTGGCAGATGCTTTGAGTCGTAGGCGGCATGAAGTTTCAACATTGTCCCTTGGAGTAGACTTGAGAGAGAGGATTCTTGGAGTTCTTCTTTAGGATACTTGGTACCAGGATGTTAGAGCCATGATAGATTCCGGAAGGCCTTTAGAGGGCAGATTTTCTGGATATAACCTTGAGGTAGTTGGACTTCTTCATCACCTTGGACAGATTTATGTACCTCCTTTGGAGGGTCTTCGTGCTTTGATCATGATTGAGGCCCATCATGTACCTTATTCGGCAGATCCAGGTGTCAAGAAGATGCACACAGATCTTAGACAGATTTATCATTGGGCTAGTATGAAACGCGAGATTTCTAATTTTGTGTCGAAGTGTTTAGAGTGTCAGCGGGTGAAGGGAGAGCATCAACACCCGACAGGGCTTTTACAACCTAATTTGGTACCGGATTGGAAATGGGATATCATTTCCATGGATTTCATTGTCGGGTTGTCTGTCTCTTCACATCATCATGATGCTATCATGGTCATAGTTGACAAATTGACTAAGGTTGCTCATTTTGTTCCTATTCGAGCTTCCTATACGGCAACAGTGGTGTCACGAGTCTTCTTGGAAGATGTAGTGAAATTGCATGGGATTCCGAGGTAGATCATCTCTGATAGAGATCCTATCTTTACCTCAGCATTGTGGACCTCACTTCAGCATGCTTTGGGGACTTAGTTGAACTTTAGTTCAGCTTATCACCCAGAGACAGGTGGTCAGACCAAGTGAGTGAATCAGGTTTTGGAGGACATGCTTTTATTATATGTTGATGTATTTATTTAATTAATTATTGTTATGTGACTAAGGCATACTATTTTATTGGAAGAATAAATAACATTATTACCCATGGATAATATTTAATTTTGGGGTTTGAGCTATTATTTTATTAATTGCGTTTTTACCCTTCTTGGTAATTTTATTTTGATATTACCTACCTACCCTTTTATTTTATTGGCTGAATGGTGGAAGGTAGGCAAATAATATATTTATTTATTATACACCTTGAATTTATGTTTGGGTAGGTATATTATATAGTTTTTAGGATTATTTTGATTGGTCGACTTTTATTATAGTTTGAAGTTTGATTTTTAATATATTTGGACTTCCTATGCATTCATGGGGGTTGGATTTTTGGAGATATTTTAGAGTTGGATTTCAAACTTGGATTGAAGATTATTGGAGTGTTAGATTGCTAGTGGATTTTTCTCTTCTTCTATTTCAACCATTATTGGATTTGCGTTTGTAGGTTGGATCTTCTTCTCCTTTGAATTTTGTTTTCCAGAAATGCGATGTCTTCTCTGTGACTATGCAAAAGTTCTTGCTATTATTGTTGATTTGTTATGGGAAATTTGGATTTGAGAACTTGAAGAATTTAATTGGAACCTGGAAAGGAAAATTGGAATAAGGGATTGCAGTTCATTGTTTCAAATTTCTGGAAATTACTTGTCAGGAATATCTTTCTTTGTCTTCTCTATGAATGTTTTTGATTTTTTTTCCCTATGTGTTGAAAGGATATTGATATTGATTTTAGAGTTATACTTCTCCTTGTTTTGCATTCCTTGTGTTTCCCTTGCTTCAAAGTTTAGAATTTGTGGCTTTGGTTTTCTAGTTGTTATAGGGAGTTCTTTGCAACTCACTGTGATTGCACATTTTGGAGTACAACCCCTTTTAGGAGTGTTTGAGATGGTATTTGAGCCTTTTAGAGATTTTTTGTTGTCTCTTTGAATATTTTTCAGAGCTATTATACCTCCCTTCGGTGCCATTCTTTCTAGGCGTCATTCTGAGCTTTGTGGGAGAAATATTTCTATGCAGTTTTTTGTTTACAAGTATACAAATTTTTATTTTTGAGTTCCCTCTTCGATTTTTGAATTATCAAAAACCTACTGGGTTGAATTTTTATGTCTTTTTATACCCCTAAGTAGATCTAAGCAAGTGTCCTAACCTCAGGTGTTCATTTTTCTTGATTTTTGGCCATTTCACCAAAAACACTACTAAAACTACCCAAAACGCTATCCTATGGATTGGAAATTCTACCCCTTAGACTAAAACTGTTAATTTAATTCCCAAAAATTCCACTCTGCATTCTAGGAGCATTGGTCAACATTTCAGGAGCGTTGGATTGCTCCGGAGTGGCTAGAAAGGTCAATTTGAGCTTTGTGAGTGTCTTTTTGAGATTTGTGCATTCTTCGGAGGCATGTGTGGGTTTTTTTACATTCTCTAAGTTTTCCTTGATGTATTTTGATCTTTCATAATGTCTTTTGTGCTCCATTAAGAGGGTTTATGCCTTACTATTGAGGTGCTTCATATGCATTGTATTGCTCCGGCGAGAGGAAGAATTATTCGCTATTGAGGATTGATTATATGGATCTAGTGGGATGTGTTTTGCCTCACTAAAGAGGAGTTGACATGGATTTGGTTTCATCTTTGGATTATATTTATTCTTTTCTCTTCTTTTGCATTATTTCGGTGAAGGCTCATACCATGTGTATGGTTATATTTACTCCATTATGATCTTTTGTTCTCAGTTTGTTGTGACTGTTTTTATATCATTTTTGAGCATTCATGATGTTTTATTATGTTTCTTGGATGTATGTTTTACCCTGTGGTTACGACCCATGGTTTGGAGAATCGGCTCTTACATGTGTGGACCAAGGTCTTGAGCATTAGGCCTCTAGGAGGGGGTCTAGACTTGTTGGAACCACATGAAGAGTTTTCTTGTAATTGCAAGTGATAATATTAATAATTAATTAGTGGGTTTGGGTAATTAGTAATTTACTTAATAAAGATATTGAATTTGAGTTTGTGTGCCCCAATGGCGGGTCCTAGGGAGGTGGTTTTGGGATCTATGGTTGGGAAGACCGTTGGAGAGGTAAACCGACCTCCCTTGTTTGGCTCCAAGGTTGAAGAGGATTCCACATGAGGTTAGAATGTGATAACAATCTTACCTACACGTGTCCATTATCCATATGCCTTGAATTATTGATTATGCCTTTGGATGTTTGGTTTCTTTGATTTATCCTTGTGATGTGATTGGATGTTCTATATATGTTGGAGTCTAGTGATGTCATGTTGTATCCTTTGGTTGTTAGGTGTCAGCCTAGGTCTCAAGTGTGAGTTGGAACCTTATGTCATCTCCTAGCACAGGGAGTGGTTCCTATTTGGTTCTACATGGTCGGGTGGTTTGATGCCTTCTTCCATTGGGATGTTCTTCATTGGATGCTTATGTGCTTGGACATGGTTTTATATTATCTCCTTGCGTGGATTCTTCTTGGAGCATAATCTATGTAATTAAAATTGATATCATGTGGTATGTAACTCAAGAAGGATGCAATTGTAGGGATGACTATGTAATAATTATTTCAAGAATATATATAATAGGACTTGTAGCAAGTTTATTTTGGGATGAGTTGTATTGAATGAGATTTCTATAAATGGATATTCAATTGTAAATGTAATTCTTGATTCCAAAGGGATTAAATGATTGAGATATATGAATGTAATGTGTTGTGTATATCATGTGAATGGTAGTGAATATATTAACAATCATGTATGACTTTATTTGAAAGATGTTAATCTTCAATGTTGGTTATCTTGTGGATTTGTATGGATTCTATGACTCTTCAATATGTAGTTGACCTATGGAGCTTATTTCTATGTGTTAGAGATAATACTATATCATGATGACTTGTAAATCTAGAATAAGAAGATGTACTTATAACTTGTATTATTAAGCATTATGATGTGATACAGAACAAGAGACTATGTGTTTGTTCCATGTACTCTTATGTGTTTGGAATTGATGATGTATAACTATGGTCTTGTAATTAGATGATGTATTACTACATGGTTCATGCTGTATAAATGCTCATCATGTTGGAAATGAGATCCTATGTTGAATTAGGGAATTGAAATATTAGTTTATGTTTATTCTTGTAGTATCATATGACTCTTGAATTTGTTTAGTAGCATGGAATCCTATTTGGAAGTAGGTAAGTGCTTGATGTTATAATTAGTATTCTTGATGAGTTGTGTAATGGTTGTGCTTAAGGAAATAATCTAGTTCCATGTGTAGGATAAGGATAAATGCATTTAGATTCATGTTGTGTTAGGTGATTAAGGAATAAAGATGGGTATTAGGAACATTGGTTGGTATCTTAAAAATGAACCTAAAGAATATGAAATGTGATAGAGTTATGCATATGTGTTAATGATTTATCATATCTACATGGGAAGTAAATGATTAGTTGGGTAATGGTATATGGTGTTCTAAATGGATATGTGATGTGTTAGAATTATGTCAAGTAGTGATGTTAAGATACCCTAGGGAATGGAAATATTGTAAGAGTTTGTTTAGTGATATGTTAATAATTAAATGATCTATTCCACTTGTGTAATAGGATATTATGGTTATGTTCATGTTGATTTATGTGTTCTTATAAATAGTTAATGTTGCATTAATGTATGTTAGTGATAACATACAAGTAATGGATGTTTAAAAAAAATGTATCTCCATTTGTTAGTATATTATGGATTATTTCTCTAGGGTATTTTGGCGGGCATTACAATCACCCCCATAACCCCTCCCAATCCATTTGAACTTAAGCTTGTACACCCCACACTTATTGACTAGGGCCAACGAGGGCAACCTGCCTAGATGTCTGTTCTCAAGATGATGCCCTCTTGGCATTGCTAAGCATGCAAGACCTTAAGAACCACACTTCTATCAACGAGATTCAACTTCATCCAGAAGCTTAGTTTGGTAGTTAGGTCAACTCCCTTAGTCACAAAAATGAAAATAAAAATAAAAATAAAAAGTCCCATGGTGAAAACCTCTTTGAGAACCTTTAGACAAGGAAAAAGTAAAAATAAAGGAGGCATCTTCTAGTGAAAACCTAGATTAGGTGCTAGAAGATGAGGGACTGGACCTCCCTACCATGGTTCCCCAAAATTAAGAAAAATCACCTTCCTCATTAAGGAGACAAACACAATTAATTTTGGTACAAAAGACATTCCAAAGAATGTGCTCATAACTAAGTCTCTAATGGATCAAGAAAGACAAAATTTCATGAGCTTTTTAGACAAGAGAAAAATCAATTTCACTTGGTCTTATGCTGACATGTCAGGCCTTGATCCCAAATTAGTAGTACATAATCTTGTTGTCTATCTAGATGCCAAACCGGTAAAGCAGAAGCTACACAAGAAGCATCCTTAGATTACTCTCCTAGTCAAATCAAAATTACAAAAAAATGTTAGATGTTGGTTTCATCAAACCCATAGATTATCCTGAATGGGTTTCAAATATAGTACCTATTGGCAAAGCCTTTGGGGGAATTAGAATCTACACCAACTTTTGAGACATGAATAAAGCATGTCTACAAGATGAATTTCCACTGCCCAACATGAATATTATTTTAGATCTCATAGCAGGACATAAGATGCTTTCCTTGATGGATGGTTTTTTCGGATACAATAGGATAAGGATTGCCGAAGAAGATCAACATAAGACAACATTCAATACACCATGGGGCACATTTTGTTATCAAGTCATGCCTTTGGTCTTAAGAACATGGAGCAACCTATCAACGCGCAATGACAACTATCTTCCATGACCTCTTGCACAAAATAATGGACGACTATGTAGATGATCTCCTAGGCAAGTAAAAAATAAAAGATTTAACTGTTTATGGTGAAAAGTGGAAACATCAATATTGAAAGACTAAATGAATTCAACCACAAAACCCTAGCCTAACAACAACAAAGATCCACCATAACATATGAAGATTACCTAACAATGCAAATCAAATGAAATCACAAAGATTGTACCATCACATGTCCAATAGGGTTTGAATCTCCATTCTTCCTATCTCCATTGATCTTGCTTGATATATTTGCTCTCAGATTTTATATGTGCACAAGAGCTCAACAAAGAACAAAAATGTGGTTGCAAGTAGGACCGCATATGAAAGTTCAAAAGCGTAGTGTAGTCGAGTAATCATTGGGTAGTTAGGGTTGATAATGAAGGAAGCATCTCCTTATATAGAAGACACTATATGAAATGGAGGGATAAAATTGAGAGGTGTAAAAGAGGTTGGCTATGATTAGAGGGTAGGTAGAGGAAATAAGAAAATAATGAAAGGGTAGGTAGTATATTAATTAAGAGATGAATGACATGTGTCATGGGTAGAAAAGGTTAATGAATTAATTAAATAAATAAAGATTTATTTAATTAATAGAAGAAGTGGGATAATTAAATAAATAAGATATTTATTTAATTTAGGAAAAGGGCAATTTAAATAAATAAATGTATTTATTTAAATGAGAAATAAGGCTAGAAGAGGATAAATGAATTAATTAAATAAATAAAGATTTATTTAATTAATATAAGAATTAGGGTAAAGTAATTAAATAAATAAAGATTTATTTAATTAGACATGACAATTTTAGGTGTCTACATTTTGCCCCTCTTTGAGACAATGTAGCTTGTCGCGTTGTTTCAAAGAAGATAAGACGAACTGATACAAAGTTGCCCCAAGATGGGAATGATATGCCCCCTTGAGAGATTGGATGAAAATGTCTGAAAAGATCACAAACAATCTCTCGATAAGAAAGAAAGGCTAGAATGGACTGACCGGATAGAGTGACAGAGTCACGGGATAACGAAGACTGACTTAGGAAATGAGGGATAGGGCTAGGGTAGGGCTAGGCTACAAGATAGACCACGAGGGGAAAACATTTTCATTGTCATCCACACATCCAAGAGATCAGAGTGCAGAGAGAGAATAGAGCAGCAGCAGTCAGCAACGATGGCATTGGTGCATAGATTTGATCGCATTCGCCAATATCAGAGGCCAACAGATGCAAGAGAGCCGGTAAGTACCGCAAAACCTCCTTGTACTTTGTTGCAATAAATGTTGTCATTAATGCATCTTAGGTAGCACAATAAATGCATTTTAGAATATGTCAAACAAGGTCAAAAAATGCTTAGGCGCATCTGTGTTTGTGCCAGGCGTGTCTGTGCAATATGTAAGTGCGTTTATGTAATGAAGGCGCGTTTGTGTCTAAAATGTGTATTTATGTCTTCTAGGGCAAATCAACAATTATGTGATGAACATATGCTGTCGATTGGATAAGCTACTGAGAGGATACACTCAAGCAAGTCCTCTAGGGGAGACTAAAATAGCAAATAGGGCTAGGATTGACAATTATGTGATAGAACATACGTTGCCAATTAGGAAACTACTCAAGAGGATACACTCAAGAAGAGGCCCTAGGATATGATAGATCGAGGCACTTTGTGATGAACAGTGAGTACGAAGACATAATACTTTGTGATGAACAATGAGTACTAAAAAAAGAGCAGCACTTTATGATGAACAAGGAGTGCAAAACATGTAGTACTTTGTGATGAACATGGAGTACCACTAGGATAAAAAGCAACACTTTGTGATGAACAGGGAGTGTCATTAGGATAGAGTACCATAAGCACTAGGATAAAAAGCAACATTTTGTGATGAACAGGGAATACCACTTTAACTGACATAGTTGATTTGCTTGACTGCAGGAGTACCTACCTATGCTAGAGTCATGGGAGAGATTCCCATCGACTCAAAGTTTATGACTGGAGCTGAGATTTGAGGATAGGGAAACTATTGAGGTTATGGGCTTGTGATATATTCTGTATGTGCTTGAGTTTCAGGTGAACATGGGGTTGCTGACTACGCTGGCTAAGAGATGGCACTCAGAGACTTGTAGTTTCCACTTGCTGATGGGTGAGATGACAGTCACCTTGGAGGATGTTTATAGGATATTGAGGATACCGATCGATGGGGAGTTAGTTCCTTACGATCAAGAGGGAGACAAGGATGCACTGAGACGAGTGTTCCAAGATCCGAGATTGGAGATAAGGGTTGGACATGTGGCATGGGACACGATGACACACACAAGATTAACACTACGAGAAACACTGGCAGGAGTGATCAGTGGATTCCTCTGTCCAGATAGGGCGACACGAGGGTTGGCTGTATAGCCATATGTATTTTGACATCATTGTATCATGATGATTCATCTTTGCGGCAGCTATATGCATGTGTACCTATGTGATGAGATGTTTTATGATGTATGTTTCTATGTGATGATTATGATATGGACGCAAATATGTACATGATGAAATGCAATATTTTTGATCTTTTATGTTTTTAATATGTTATGTATGATGCAAATGTGAATGTATGAAATGCAGATGAATATGAGAATGCAAATGATTATTTACATGATGAAAATGTAAAATGTGCTAACAAGTGTTTTGTGCAGGATGTGATGTAATTATAATATCTATATGTATGTATGAAATGTTAATAAGTGGTAATGCAAGTGCAACTACATGAAATGCAAATGTTTTTGGCGTGTCATTATACTCAGTCCTGTGATAGTAGGCTACATGGACTCAAGAAGGATGATGGAAGTCAATCAAGAAAGGGGGATGTAAGATAGAAGATATGAAAGTGAAAGAGCTTCTTGTGCGTTATCATCATTGAGCTTTATTATGGAAAAATAGGTTATGACAATCCAGGCAGATGTTTGACCCAGAAAGTCACTGTACCTGTTTGTATGGAGATAAGACAGTTACAAACAAGGAATGCCCCAGTTCACACTAGACTCACAATGTCCTCATATCCTTGGAAAAGTCATAGCATTACTAAGAGACAATCCACAGACAACAAAGAAAAATAGGCGATGATACCCCATCCTCGCCTTTCTAGTCAAAGACATCCTGGAGATAGAATCTCTAGTCAGAGACATCCCAGAAAAGCTATAAGACATGTCACCAAAAAGATAAAATGAAAAGAAAACCAAGACTCGACACCAACATCCACTGTAGTCCTCAAGTTTAGTGTCTCTTGTCACTTGTATAAGTCTTATTTGATTGTGGTCACAATGTTTACTTTCACAAAAGGATAGATAGCACTAAACCATATGTTGTCTGAGTCTGTTGAAAGATTTGATTTGTTGAAGCCCATTGTTGCTGTTGTGTCTCATCTGAAACTGACTGAATCCATGAAACCGATACTTTATTGCGGAGAAGATGAAACTTTATTGCGGATTTATGATGCAAATGTTTCTTTATTGTGGATTGTGTGCAGATAGACTGAAGAAAATTGGAAGAAACTTGTACTCCTTGAAACATGTGATGTTCTCAGTTCCACACCCATTACTAGACATAGGATTTGCCTTAGCCACAGATAGGAGCTGATTTATTATGAATGGAAAGGGTGAAAATAAGGGATTAATATGAATGGCAAACCAATCTTGGGTAGATCAATAACAAGACACGATGGGAATGGGTAAGTTTATTTATGAATGAATAGGTCGTGAGTGTGTGCAAAGTGAATGATGAAATGGAATCCTGAAGGAGGGAAGAGCAATGTCTCTACACATGGCGCTGGTGACCCAGTTTTCACCATGGTACTTGCCCAGGGCGCCACCGAAGTGGTTTTCACCATTGGACAAAATGTTTTTCTATTTTCCAATTTTTTTGTGTCACAAGGCGCTTGTTTGCCAAGTTTTCACCAAGTAACGATTTTTTATGTTTTATGATTTTTTTGTATTTTTTTGAATTTTTTTTGAATTTTTTTTTTTTGTATTTTTGAATTTTTTGATTTTTTTTTGTATTTTTGAATTAGGATACTTTGAAGAGCTATGTGTAAAAACTGCGAAGGTGCATGCTATTGATAGGATCCTCCAAAGGTTTGCCATCTGGCGTTGAAACCTGATATGCACTGGATCCATAGGCTTTCGTAATGATGTAAGGATCAAGCCAATTTGGTTTGAACTTTCCCTTCTTCTGTTTGTCTTGCTGATTTTTAGGATTTTCCTTGAGAACTAAGTCACCCACCTCAAATGTGTGAGGTTTTACCTTGTGATTGTAACTGCGACGTTCCTTGACTGAATTATGTGTAGGTCGAGTGACTGTCTTCCTTGATAAAGCAACTGAGATAGAATTACTAGCGTGTGGACTACATAGGCATGTATGCGTGTCACCTGAAGAAGTTTGGGCATCCCTGATAACAAAGTCGCTTGAGGAAGCTCCATTAAAGGTCCATGATGTATCGCCAGAAGGGAATATATGTATGGAACAAGTGGATGATTGATGAAGGCTTATGATTGTGAAAAGAAGTGAAAGTACGATAGCATGATGGAGACTTAGGATCAACAAGTATGCTTTTTGTCTTGAAATTTTAGAACTTTTGCCCCTAGTTATTTTGATATTAGGGGATTTGAACTCTTGTTCTTTTTCGTTCATAGGATTTTTATCCTTGACTTTGATTTTTGCAGAGTCCAATAGCTTTTGATTTTGATTTGGACTGAAGGATTTTTCTTTATTTTTGACTTTTAGGTTTTTCTTTTCAAAGCTTGATTTGTCATCCCCAATTAGTAAGGGCTTTTGTGGTTCTTGTTGATCCAAGTCTGGGAGAGGAGTGAAAATGGAATGAGTGGATGAAATGGTAAGGCTATGTGAGTTCTCAAGAGGGCTGGTGATACACTCAATAGATTCTTCGCTGGAACCACTCTTAGAACTATTGATATCAAGAGGTGTTTGCACCACTAGAGGAGATTTGCATTCAGACTTAGTAGCCACAACACTAGGTGGTTCACACCCAATTCCTTGATATTGAAAATTGTTTATAGATTGTTCCTATTGACTGAATACCTTAGGAGATAGTTGGAGTTGATCAACATGAAAGATATACTCACCACATCCTAGGTCTCTAATCTTGATCTTTTCTTTGATCTCTACTTGTTTTGATGTAGAAGCTTTCAGGGATTCTGGATCAACATATGCTGAAGAAGGAATAGCCTCTCGATTGATTGATATTGTTATTTCTGATCTAGGTCGGAGACTGTTGCAATATATAAATGGATTTGGGTCAGCATTGATGGTCACTTCAACTCCATTGTGTGGAAACTTAATGCATTGATGGTATGTAGATGGGACTGCGCTCATCTCATGAATCCATGGACATCCTAGAAATATGTTGTATGTGAGATCCAAGTCTCGGACTTGACAAACCACATCCTTTGTAACTGGCCCAACCCTGAGAGGTAAGGTGACTATGCCTTTGGATGAACGCTCTTCATCATCATATGCCTTGATGGTAATTTTGTTTGTAGAATTCATAGCCTTTTCAGAATATCCCAATTGTTTAATAGTGCTCAATGTGTAAATGTTTAGACCTGCTCCTCCATCTATCAAGACTCATTTTATTTGATGTTTGTGTAGGAAGGTTTCAATGTGTAAAGGTGCATTATGTGGTTGGCTCACGGAGGCGTCGTCAGCTTCTGTGAATGTAAGGGATTGTGGAATGGAAAGGTATCCCACCATGGCTTGAAACTGGTCCACGTTTAGATCAGTGGGGATGGAACTATCTCTCAAGATTTTGTCAAGAATGGATTTATGTGCAGGTGATATGCATAAGAGCTCAAGGATGGAGATAAGCGTAGGTGTCTTCCCTAACTGTTCTACAAGGTCATACTCGGGCTTAGTTGATGAGGAAGTGGTGTTTTTAGCTGGAGCACCTTGCAAAGTGAATTTACCTCGATGAGTTGTAACATTACATTTAGAGGTAGGTTTGGAAGAAGATCCAATGCCTTTTAGGACAATCTTGGGTCTTTGGGTAGAATTCTCAGGCATTTTGTCCTTGATGATAATGGTAGAGACATAATTGTCCATCAAAATGTGATTGATAGTTGAATCATAGTTATAAGATGCTCTGGTATAGTTGGTCTGATCATCTGTGGCTTTAACTTTTCCCTTGTCATGTTTTGGGAATGGTTCCTTAAACATCTCATGTTCTTGATCGGATGAGTGTCCTTCAATCTCAATGTCACCTCTATCAATAAGGTCTTGTATGATGTTCTTTAATCGATGACAGTTTCCTATTTTATGTCCTTTGCTCTTATGAAATTCACAATACCCATCATCATTCCACCAATTTGGTTTAACTTTTGGCTCATATGTAGGTAGATTTGGGATTGTTATTATTTTGTTTGACACTAGCTTTTTGAAAACTGATTCAAGTGGTTCTCCCAGTGGAGTGTACTACCTTCGTGACTTCAAAGTTGTTTGAGTATTCATCTGATTGTTTGTAGAGCTTGATCCAGAAAAAATAATTTGGGTTGCACTGTATTGGCATCCACAACACCATCATTGACCGTGTTCTTGTTTTTATTCCAAAATCTTGGCTTATCTTTTCCTTTAAAGTCCTCTTTGTTTTCTTTGAATATTTTAATAACTCCTTGTTCAATTAGGACTTTCTCTATTGCTAAGCCTTTTTCAATGACGTCCTTGAAGGTGGACAAACAACCTTTTCTTAGGTCATAACCAATGTCTTTGTTAACATTTTGCGTGAACATCTTTACCATTTGTTTTTGTGGAATTTCACAAGAGCATCTACTGGTTAGATTCCTCCATCTTTGTAAAAATGATGAAAAAGATTCTCCATCCTTTTGTTTGGTGTTGCACAAAGTATTGACTGATATGTCTGTCTCTATGTTGTATGAGAAATGTTGAATAAATGCCTCGGCTAAGTCACCCCATGACTTAATACCAGGTGGAAGTTGGGAGAACCATTCCATAGCTTGATCACCTAAGCTCTGTGGGAATAATCTCAACAAATATGTCTCTTCTGCTGCTACCTCAATGCAAGCTGTGACAAATTGTCTTATATGTTCCTTAGGATCCCCTTTTCCTATGTACTTATCAAACTTAGGTGTCAGAAAGTGTGTAGGAAATGGAGGCATTGGAATGCTTTTGTCAAATGGATAGGGACATATGTCTCTCATTGTGTAAGTTGGCTTCGGTGTATTTATGTCCTCCATTTTCTTTTGTAAGTCCTTGATTTGATGTTCCAAATTTTTCTTAGGTGGAGATCGACTTCTTGGACCATACCCCATGCTTAAACCATCGGGTGGAGGACGAGCATATTGCATATATGGATGGTATTGAGCATACACATGTTCATATGGAGGAGGTTTATAATGGTGCTGCATATGCGTATACGGACCACTTGGTATAGAGTCATGGTGAGGAATGAAATATCTGTTTTGTCCATGTATACCATACTCTATAGGAATGTCATGAGTTTGTTCTAATGTGTTGCCCCCAAATTTGACGTGGGGTTTCCTTGTGTCCAAATTTTGAACATGCCTTTGGATATGCAATTGCTTTGGTGGTTGGTCCTTAGCATTTGTATGTGATTGAGTATATTTTTCTTCATAAGACTTCCATAATGGTCTGCTAAGGTGAGTATCATATGCTTGACCATGTGTGTATGGGTCCTCTGGTTTCTGAAACAAAGATGATGGTGATTTAGGAACCATATGTGGTCCTCTATTGCCTCCACTATTAGGCCTCCTTTGATCCATGTTGGAGTGAGATTGTTGCAAAGGTCGATTTTCCATTATTTGAGACATGTCAAAATCATGAGGAATCTTGGCTCCACTATGTGCCATCACTTGTAAGAAATATTGTCTATCTCTCTTCATTATTTCCTCAACCATTCTATTGAAACGGGGATCCATAATGGTGTCTTCCACTTCTGCTGAATGTACGGAAAAGTTATCCATATTGTCATTGTGTGTATCATTGTTGTTTATAGTATCCATGTTCTCAACATTTAGAATGTTTCTATAAGCATCCATGTCAGGTAATGTGTTATGATCAGAATTGAAAAATATATCATGGTCATATTCATAGGAACTCATGTTTGCGGACTCTTGAGCCTCCTTAGTTTCTCTCCTAGATTTTTGGGAACGGGTTTCAACCATGAACTAGGTATTGACCAAGATGTGTGAGACTAGATGAAAATGGAAAGAGTATGGAAGACCAAGAGTTGGATGGAATGTAAATGAATCTGAAGTGTACTTGCAATGTCCAAAGTGTAAGACCAAGTATGTATGTAGTAGAGTAGGTGTGACTTCCAAAGAGATGATAGTTTCTCTTGATGAGGTAAGTTGACCTTGACTCTAAGTAAGACCAAATGAGACCCAAAGTTGATAGACCTTGATGAGGGACCACTTAGCAAAATGTTGTTGTATGTAGTGTGTTGACAAAGTATGATGACGACAAGCAAGTGACCTTTTGACTCAAGTTTAGACAAATGTGAATGTAATGTAAGGTGTAAAGCAATGATGGACTTTGTGAGACCCAAAGACAGGTTGAATTCTAGATGAAAATCTGAAAAGATAACCTAGGAAGCTCAAAAATGCTGAAACTGATTGCTCTTGTTTGTTGGACTGTAAATTTTTCCAATTTGTGAAGTTGTTTTGTTGTGACCAAATCTGAATTTTTGACTGTTTTTCGTGACAAGAGGACACAATGTTGATGAAGACTCAATGTTTGCAAGTGTTTAGACTCAAAATGACTCAAAGAAAAGTGTGTTGTTTGATGTAAAATTGTTTTGCATACACTTGAAGACACAAAAGACACAATGTTTTGATGTTTGATCTTGAATGTTTGATTGTTCAAAATAAGACAAGCACAATTCTTATGGCTGGCCAGGACAATAGTTGTTGATTCCCACATGAGGCTACACTATTCAGAGTGGATACTTAGATGCTTGACCCCACTGGCTCCACCCTTGACACTCACTTCTCAGGGAAGCCAAGCATCAGTCCCCACGAAAACTCCCCATGGTGAACTTTGTATCTCTACTAAGAACTGTATGTGTGTGGGCCGCTCCAGAGGTCCGACCTCCTGCCCCAACAACTAGAATGATTTTGGCTTCTAAAACAAAAAGGTGCTAGTAAGGGCATCCGCTCGTGTGGCCATACATGTGGCACTTTCAGCTCTGTAAATACAGAAGGCTCCCAGCCGGTAGGGGTTATGCCCTATAAATGATCAAATAAATTTGATCAAACGGGTTTATGGGGAGACATAGTGTCGGTATGAACTAATCAGCACATGTTATCCATAGTTTTCACCATGAATATAGTTGTTTATAGTGGTTCAGAAGAGGTGGGATTTCCTTGCTACCACTTGGGTCGTTCTCTCCTCACTAGTAGTCCTAATGACCACACGGGGAGACAGGCTCTCTAAAGATTAAACAAGAAGAGCCTATTGCTCAAGACACAAAAGACACTAGTTCAATTTTAGTGCACCAATTGAAGTGTTTGATGTGTGTGTGAAAAAGTGAACCTGTAGCTGCAAGCACAACACTTCAATTAAGTCATTATATGCCTGGTTAGTAATCAATAATCAATAAGAAATAAACCATAGCAAAGCGACTAATTGCCTTCTAAAAGATGTGAGTATAAGATTGCTCTCAGATTTTTTTATAAGCAATACCAGTGACTAGACTACACCAAGATGAAGGATTTAATCTATATAATATTAAGCTATATGGATGCAAGACAGATGAACAATTCAAGCAATAATAATCAATTCAAGCAAACAATGGATGCAAGCAATAATGAATGTAAAATGGATGCAAATAATCTAAAAAAGCACAATAATTTTCAATGACTCCAGAGCGAAATTAGCGTGATAATAATCTCCAAGCGTGTTCTCAAAAATCTCTGGGGTGAATTGGAATGAGAGATGAAGACTGAATTTATAGAGAATCACAAGAAAAAAGCTCAATTTAGGATTAATTGAAAAAATTAAGAAATCATGTTCAATTAACCTTGAGATAGATTCCAATTATAGTTTAATTGAAATGCATTCAAATTAGAAGTCCAAGTTGCATTGGAAAATAATAATAAATTAATTCCATGCATATCTGATAAAAATAGATAATTCTTTAATTTATTCAAGAAAAAAGGTCTTTTCAATGCAACTGAACTTCTTTTTCCAAAAAGCTTTGAGTTCCACTTTTAGAGAATAATTCAATAATTCAATTAAGTTGCTTTTCTCATTTCAAGTTCTAAATTTAGAAAAAGAAATAATATCTCAAGTTTGATTTCTCTCTCAATTCAATTCTTTTTGTTTTATTTTCAATTCAACTCTTTGTAATAAATTAATCTTTTTGTAATAAATTAATCCTTTTGCATGATTGAATGACAAATTTATTAATTAATTAAATATGCAAGGATATTTAATAAATTAAAATGGGATAATTGATCAAAATGATATTCTTGGAAATGATTTGATTAATTAAATAAATATTTAATTAATGTTGAGTAGTTGATTTGCCATGTGATTTTTGATAATTAAAGAATTAATAATGTGCTCAAGATTAATTTAATTGCCTTTGGTTAGGACCTTGGTGATGTTGTCAAGATTAGGGGCCCATGGTTTAGATGACCAATTTTAGGGTATTACATTTTCCCCTCTTTGAATTAATGTGCGAGCAACGCTTTGATTCAAAGAATGTGTGATGTCTAGGAGATGCTAGTTCTGAACTTGATTGATCATGAACTAGATGAAAAGCAAGGTGTTTAGCTTGATTCAAAGCGACAAAGCTGAATGAAGTATGATTAAAATGATACCGATCCCGAACTTGATTGAATTGAGGAACGATAGAAAACAAAGATACCGAACTTGAACTTGATTGATCAAGAAGTGGATCTTACTAATCTAGAACTTGATTGATCTTAGATACAATGAGTGATGATAAAAAAAAAAAGCAATCTTGAACTTGATTGATCAAGACATGGTGAGCGAAGAATAAACCGTTCAGCTTGATCAAGAAACGAATACTGAACACGTGCTTAGATTTAGTGTGATCAAAGAAACTCTTTAAACTTTTGATTGAGTTTAAACGAATAATCAGTTTGATTTGAAGTGATGAAACTGATTAACGTTAAGAGATTAATTCAGATGAAAGACAAATATCAACTTGATTTGAAGTGATGAAACGGATATGCCCCTAGCGATTGATTTGATTCAGATGATCGAGAGATCTCAACTTGATATGAAGCGATGAAGCTGAGATGCCCCTTAATAAGGATTTTTTTCTTTAATTGAAAAGATTTTGCTCAACTTTTGATGAAGATTTGAAAAATTTCTCGACTTGTGAGATATGAAGTCATAAGGTCATGAGAATGCCCCCTCGGGAGCGAAATCAAAAGATAGCGAGGGATTGATTATAGGCAATTGTGTGGCAAAAAGAACTTATTTGAGCACAAATTGATTCTGAGGATTTTTTTTTTGAAAATTCTGGCGATGATTGATAAGAAATTGAGCGTAGAGTTGACTGTAATGTTGATGTGTAAAATGAAATTGAATTAAGATTCAGTGTTGAAATTGAGCGCAATTTGAAGAAAGAATGAGCATTTGATGAAAAAAGCGCTAAGTGGTCAAAATTGGGAAATTGACTAGCAAGATGATCTCAAATTTCGATTTCGATCCTGAAAATGGAATTAGAGCAGGCACATTAGCTAAGGGTACAATTTTCATAACCGTCGGAGCAAGTTGAAAAATTAGGTTTTAGGCTATATATAGGACGAAAGTGTCATTTTCAATTCATTTTAACCCTCCAAGTTTGAAAACTCAAAAAGCCTTCTGCGAAGAAAAATGGTGGTCCCTACTCGTCAGCATCGATTTGAGCACCATAGACGTCACAATTGACCCCGAAACTACGAGCCAACGGTAAGTGATCGATCTTTAGCCTCTTTATGTTTCCAATTTTGAATTTTTTTGTTTATTTTTCACGTTTTTCATGAGTTTTGGGTTGGGTGTCGCGGTTTATTCACCCTATCATTAACAACATTCTTGTTGTTGTCTTTGGCAAATTTCCAATACTTGTTCTTCTCTTTGGAGCTAGATCATGTTTGTGTTTCTTTCCAAGGTGTGATATCCCCCTTCTTTATGAGCACATCTTCCATTCGAATGGCATTATCTACCATTTTATTAAATGATGGGTGTACTTGCATTTGTACACTATATTTTAGTTCAGGGACCAAGTTATTGACAAATATATCCATTTTCTCAGAGTCTGGAATAGGTCGTGGGTACCTAGAGAACATCCTCCTCCAGTGTTGGAGAAAAGTAAGAAGAGGTTCCCCTGTTTTCTGTTGAGTATTACAAAGATCGATCATAGTCACAGGATGTCAAATGTTGTATGAGTATTGTTGTAAAAATAGTTGGACTAGTTCTTCGAATGTTTTTATTCCTTTGGGTAGACTTGAGAACCATTCCATTGCTTGACCCCCTAAACTCCTTGGGAAGAGACGCATGAGGTACGTTTGATCGTGCATGAATTCCATACAAGCAACACTAAATTTCCTAACATGATCTTGAGGATTTGAGGTACCGTCATATTTGTCAAATTTTGCGATTTCCACTTGTGAAGGGAATGGAGGCATGTGTAGATTTTTGTCAAATGGAAAGGGACATATTGTTTCCAGAGAATATTGTTTCGGGGACTTGTCCTTATTCTTCAGCTCTGTGAGCTCCATTCGCAAAGCTAGTAACTGTTTGTGTACCAAGATTATAGGTGAGTCTTCCCTTTTAGTAACAAGTGTCCGAACATCATATCCAATAGGAAGTTTGGCACCTTATTTTGCTAGTTCTAAGAAATAGTCTTCCTTTTCTCGGGTCATGATAGTTTTCATCATTTTTCTAAAGTCTTTGTCTTTCTGACAGTCAAGGATTTCTTTTTCTGTAGGTTCAGCATCTTCGTCAATCTCACTTGATGATGAGGAGTCATTATGATTTTCAGGAATATTACAGTCATTTTTGTTTCCATCATTGTATTCTGTCTCATGTATAGTGGGAGATTTCGGTTCATCAAAAATTGGTCCGCTTGATGACGACAGTATGTCAGTGAGTGGATCCTTCATGTAGAATGGATTATCTTGATAGGTGAAGGTTTGTTCTTTTCCTTTGGCTTGTTTCTTACAAGAACTCCTGGTTTGAATAGGCATTTTTATGGATTAGTGTGACTTAAAGTCGTTTTGTGATGTAGAGGTCAAGATCAATTTCAGAGTTAGTTGTTCTATTTAGAGTATTGTTTGGGAGAAACAACTGAGATTTTGTTTGATTTTAGGAATGATCTATCCTATCTAAGATGTTATCCAAGTTGATTCTAAGCATAGTGTAAGATTCAGTCTGGTTTCAGGAACGATCTATCCTGTATAAGACGTTATTTGAGTGACTAAAATTTGATAGGTAGTTGATTGAACTAGCTGAAAGGTGATAGACCAAATCATGCAACACAAATGGCAGAGGTACACTGTCTTGATTTGTTTATGCTTAGAAAAATGATAACCAGTATTATGTTTGCTGTAAGTTGTTTCTAGGCAAGTTTGACTGTTCTGTTCTGACAAAACCAGAGACTTGTAAGACAGGATTTTCTGGACCGGACGATAATTTAGCAACTACAGGACAATAATAGTTCTGTTTCGTACAAGTTGCTGCCTCATACCGTACGACAAATGACTTTAAGAGTTTTTCAACCCCTCGGGAGGGTAGGCCTGCTAAAGATGTACAAATCTCAAACAAAGAAAAAGCTTCAAGGGTCTGGATTTTTGGTTGTCTAGAAAAAGACAAGAGCATACTCTCCTACCTTAGAGAATCTTCTAAAAGCACAAAAGACAGATTTGTTTTTTAACCAGATAGCAAGTTAGGTTCCTAAAAATGAATTTAAAGAATACACGATGTTTAGTCGATTCTCCTTAGGCAACCTACAAAGACAACGAATCAGTAGTCATATTGTCTTTGTGCGATAAGCATATTCTTTGACAAGCATTCTGCAAAAATTAGTTAGGCTGTGAAAAACTCAAAAAATACAGAATCGTACGACAGACACTTGACTCATACGAGACAGGATGTAGTATCATACGAAAGAAGATTGCTGATGATGTCAGCTCGTACGAAAGAGGATTTCTGCTCGTACGACAGAGGATCTACTCGTACTACAGAGGGTCTGATCGTATGATAATATATTTGTAATTCGTGCAACACCTGCAGTTTGTCATTTCAGCTTGTAAGAATTGTCGTACGAGATGTACGAACGAAAAACTGAAAAATCTGAAACCTGGAAAATAACAAAAAAATAAAGCAGTCAGTCTTGGAGGCCAAAAAAATGTAGTCTTCAGGCCCCACGGTGGGCGCCAGAGATGTGTGTGTGAAAAAGTGAACCTGTAGCTGCAAGAAGAACACTTCAATTAAGTCATTATATGCATGGATAGTAATCAATAATCAATAAGAAATAAACCATAGCAAAGTGACTAATTGCCTTCTAAAAGATGCGAGTATAAGATTGCTCTCAGATTTTTTTATAAGCAATACTAGTGACTTGACTACACCAAGACGAAGGATTTAATCTATATGATATTAAGCTCTATGGATGCAAGATGGATGAATAATTCAAGCAATAATAATCAATTCAAGCAAACAATGGATGCAAGCAATAATGAATGTAAAATGGATGCAAATAATCTAAAAAGCACAATAATTTTCAATGACTCCAGAGCGAAATTAGTGTGATAATAATCTCCAAGCGTGTTCTCAAAAATCTCTGGGGTGAATTGGAATGAGAGCTGAAGACTGAATTTATAGAGAATCACAAGAAAAAAGCTCAATTTAGGATTAATTGAAATAATTAAGAAATCATGTTCAGTTAACCTTGAGATAGATTCCAATTATAGTTTAATTGAAATGATTTCAAATTAGAAGTCCAAGTTGCATTGGAAAATAATAATAAATTAATTCCATGCATATTTGATAAAAATAGATAATTCTTTAATTTATTCAAGAAAAAAGGTCTTTTCAATGCAACTGAACTTCTCTTTCGGAAAAGCTTCGAGTTCCAGTTTTGAGAATAATTCAATAATTCAGTTAAATTGCTTTTCTCATTTCAAGTTCTAAATTTAGAAAAAGAAATAATATCTCAAGTTTGATTTCTCTCTCAATTCAATTCTTTTTGTTTTATTTTCAATTCAACTCTTTGTAATAAATTAATCCTTTTGTAATAAATCAATCCTTTTGAATGATTGAATGGCAAATTTATTAATTAATTAAATATGCAAGGATATTTAATAAATTAAAATGGGATAATTGATCAAAATGATATTCTTGGAAATGATTTGATTAATTAAATAAATATTTAATTAATATTGAGTAGTTGATTTGCCATGTGATTTTTGATAATTAAAGAATTAATAATGTGCTCAAGATTAATTTAATCGCCTTTGGTTAGGACCTTGGTGATGTTGTTGAGATTAGGGGCCCATGGTTTAGATGACCAATTTTAGGGTATTACATTTGCTAGTCTATGAAAATAAGGCACACAATAAAGATCAAAAATCCCTGCCAAAATTCTACAACAAAGATTTGTTAGTAGTTTTGCAATAATACCCGTCCTACAAGCACACAAGTTAGGTAAATTTTAGATCCAAAAGACTTTGTGAAATAGGGGCGTTCAACAATGCAGTTTTTTTTGACCAAATCAAAGATCTGATTCATCAAGAAAAAAGACCACCTGTAGAATTTCAAGAAATTTCCAGAAATATAAGAAAATTCAAAAAAATTGCTAATTTGCTCCAAAAATTATTTTTTTAATGAAAAATCATAAAAAATTCATATAAAATGCAAAATCGATCCAAAAAATATGAAATTTTTACTGGAGAGTCCTGATGGTCTTCCAAACCTACATAAAACAATTTCTTTAACAAATCTAAGCAATTTGTGAGATATGCGTAAAATAATGCAAAACCCTAATTTTCAAAGATCCAATTTTTGAGGAATGATTTTGCATCAAATTTAAAATCACAAAGAATAGATCCTATGTATAATTTGGAGAGATTTCCAAAACTGTAAGAAAACCCATAAAATTTGCTAATGTGCTCTCAAAATTAATTTTGTATGAAAAAATCATAAAAAATTCATATAAAATGAAAACTTGATCCAAAAAATCTGAAATTTTTACTGAACACCTTTGATAATTTTCCTGACTTGAAATTTTTTTTTTATGCCAAAATTCGAAGCCGTTTGTGAGATTTGATCAAAATAAGGAAAACCCCTAATTTTTAAAGATCCGATTTTTAGGGAAATATTTTGCATCAAAATTAAAATAAAAAAGAACAGATCATGTGTATAAATGAGAGATATTTTAAAAAATATAAGAAAATCTGAAAAATTTGCTAATTTTCTCTCAAAATTAATTTTTTATGAAAAATCATTAAAAAAATCATGGAAAATGCAAATGTGCTCCAAAAATTCCGAATTTTGGATTAAGAGCTGGTAATACTTTCCTCAACTTGAAAATAAAATTTGGTGCAAAAATTCTCACCCATTTGTGAGATCAGATCAAATCTCTCCAAGATCTTAATTTTGTGTCCAAAACCCTAGCTGCACAAGGTTATTCTCCAAATTGTTTTACAAAACAGTAGTATAGGGTTAGAAAAACCTGCAAAAAACATAGATCTAACAAAAATCCATGTCCCATGGGGCGTGCCAAAATGTTTATGGTGAAAAGTGGAAACAACAATATTGAAAGACTAAATGAATTCAACCACAAAACCCTAGCCTAACAACAACAAAGATCCACCATAACATATGAAGATTACCTAAGACAATGCAAATCAAATGAAATCACAAAGATTATACCATCACATGTCCAATAGGGTTTGAATCTCCATTCTTCCTGTCTCCATTGATCTTGCTCTCAGATTTTATATATGCACAAGAGCTCAACAAAGAACAGAAATGTGGGTGCAAGTAGGATCGCATATGAAAGTTCAAAAGCGTAGTGTAGTCGAGTAATCATCGGGTAGTTAGGGTTGATAATGAAGGAATCATCTCCTTATATAGAAGACACTATATGAAATGGAGGGATAAGATTGAGAGGTGTAAAAGAGGTCGGCTATGATTAGAGGGTAGGTAGAGGAAATAATAAAATAATGAAAGGGTAGGTAGTATATGAATTAAGAGATGAATGACATGTGTCATGGGTAGAAAAGGTTAATGAATTAATTAAATAAATAAAGATTTATTTAATTAATAGAAGAAGTGGGATAATCAAATAAATAAGATATTTATTTAATTTAGGAAAAGGGTAATTTAAATAAATAAATGTAT
Source organism: Cryptomeria japonica (assembly GCF_030272615.1). NCBI lineage: Eukaryota > Viridiplantae > Streptophyta > Pinopsida > Cupressales > Cupressaceae > Cryptomeria > Cryptomeria japonica. The sequence goes on along the minus strand of NC_081411.1, from coordinate 513,664,484 downwards.
TTATTTAAATGAGAAATAAGGCTAGAAGAGGATAAATGAATTAATTAAATAAATAAAGATTTATTTAATTAATAGAAGAATTAGGCTAAAGTAATTAATTAAATAAAGATATTTATTTAATTAGACATGACAATTTTAGGTGTCTACATTAACATATTCCAATCCTAAGTCAGATCTTCAAGAGACTTGAGAAATATAAGCTGTGTCTAAATTATAAGAAATGTGTCTTTGGAGTTACACCAAGAAAACTCCTAGGGTTTATAGTCTCTCACAGAGGTATTGAGGTAGATCCTGCAAAAGTGAAAGCTATAATGGAAATGCCTCCCCCTAAGAAACTCAGGTAGCTTCACAGTCTACAAGGAAAGCTTCAATCCATTAGCAGATTCATTGCACAACTGGGAGATAAATGTCACCTATTTTCACATCTCTTACACAAATATACTAAATTCAAATGGGATTGCGTATGTACATATTAGCAACCACATTGGCACTAGGGGCATTACTAGCACAGACAAACGACCAAGGAAAAGAGCACACCATCTACTACATTAGTCGTACACTTGTAGGGTATGAACTCAATTATACCCCCATAGAAAGAGCTTGCCTTGCATTGGTCTTCAACACATAGAAATTGCAACAATATATGCTCAACAACAAGAAAAAGCTACTAGAAAATATTGATCCTCTCAAATATTTTCTATCCAAGAATGCTCTGACTGGATGTACAACTAAATGGGTCATGTTTCTTTGATGAGTTTGACATTGAATACGTGGACCAAAAATCAATCAAAGGACAAGTTATAACAGATCAATTGGCTGATGCTCTTCTTCAAGGTGATCATCCCCTTATCACAAAATTCCCTGTTGACGCCATTATGACTGTCACCACATCTTTAAAATGGCAGTTGTACTTTGATGGCTCCTGTACATAAAATAGATCGGGGGCAAAGCTTGTGACATCTCAAAGAGATTGCATCTCGAAATCATACAAGATTGCCTTTGCATGCACCAACAACATCACGAAATATGAAGCATTAATCACTGGGTTTCATTTGCTATCCAATGGAAGATCGTTGAGCTACAAGTTTATGGTTATTCACAACTTGTCATCAAACACGTCAATGACGAGTATCAAACAAAGAATGACAAGTTACTTCCTTATCGCAACATGGTGGAAGACCTCAAGTAGCATTTCATTCTTATCTAATTTGATTAGATTCCTAGGACAAACAACTGCGCTGCTAATGCTATGGCTACAATCGGTTCCCTCTTGCAAATGCCGACAAATAGTAAAAAATATGAGTTCTTGGTCGAGCAACTCCTAGTACCAACATATGATGTCCCTGAATCTGAAATGGTATGTGTTCTCATTTGTCCTCAATCCCCTTGGTATCAGGAAACCTACACCTACCTTTGAGACATCATCATCCCATCCCACCTCACTAATACCCAGAAAAAACCTTCATCTGCCACTCTACCAGATACACTATCCTTGGTGAGACCCTCTTTTAAAGGCATTTTGGTGGATCTCTCCTAAGGTGTTTAGACAAGAGGAGGCTGAATGAGCACTACGTGAAGTGCACAAGGGTATATGTGGAGCACACTCAAGCGTCCTTACATTGTCTAAGAAGCTCTTGCACACAAGATATTACTGGCCTACAATGGAAGAAGATGCATATTATTATGTTGAGAAATGTATCCCCTGTCAAAAACATGGTCACAAAATCCGTTCACCATCTCAGGATCTGTAGTTGTTCATCACACCATCGCCCTTCTCAAAATGGGGTCTTGATCTCATAGGGAAAATCCACCCCGCATCATCCAATGGCCATAAATTCATAATCATTTCTACTGAATACTTCACCAAGTGTGAGGAATCCATACCACTCACCTTCACTACTGGTAAACAAATTTCTAAGTTCATCCTGAATTACCTTATCTGTCGTTATGGAGTTCCTAAGGTTATCATTGATGAACTTATAAGGTACTGAGAGGGGGGGGGGGGGGTGAATTAGTGATAGTAAAAACAATACAAAACTGAATATCAATTTTAACAACTTAGAACTCAATAGACATACAATAAATAACACCAAGTATGCAATCACCACATAAAGCATAAACCACATGACACAAGAGTTTATATGTGGAAATCCCAAATAGGAAAAACCATGGTGGAAGTTAGTACCCACAAGATCCACTATCTACAGTATAGAGATTTGTCTGGTTAAGGTCTACAACACTTGGTTAGGGGCACACCCTGTTAGAAGTGTCTAAGCCTGGTTAGGAGCTTTAAAAAAAGGCATGTGAGGACCAGCCCTATTTGGAGCTACCCAAGTTACTGGGATTTGAAAACACAAGCTAATGTGTCACATGGTTAGAGGATTTAATGATCAGAACTGTTTGGATCTGACTGCATCCTGTTAGGAGTGACCAAGAGGATTTTCTTGTTGCAACTGTTATGAAGACAACAAGTACAAACGATCTCAATATAACACCTTGTGTCTAATAAGATCCGCTTCAGAACATTACAACATCACAAAGACTTCATCTCTCAACTCCTCTAATCTTTGAACTATCAGAAATACAAAATTCTCTCATCACATATCACACTATCAAGATCACGTATATATATCCTTTCATACCTCATCACACAATTAAAATTATCATAAGGTCGGCTAGAACCTTATTAAAATTCCCTACGTTCAATGCATCTAGACAATCTTGCATTGTATGCTTTAGTTATGTCAGCCACCGACATATCAAATCTAATTTTGTGTCGTTTTACCGATATGAGTGAAATTTATCACTACTAGTTAACTATGTTTCTTGATCTCTGCCTTGTTGATCAAATCTCATTCATTTGATCAAATCTGCTCATGCGGTCATGAAGTTATCTTCATCTGATAGTCATCAATGTTGCTCCAAAACTACATTCCTTCATCCTTCATGAATTTCATGTTCCAGTTGTCGGTGTGAGTGTCTGTCAGTCATTTTACCGGTTGAAGTCCTAATTACCTGTTCTGATGAAACTGTCTTTACTTTACCAGTTAAGTTTAGCCAGTTGAATTGTAGGACTTAGATGACTTAAAGAAACATAGTTGCCATCAATGACAACATACAAAATAGTCATCATACATAAATCAAATCTGAATGCAAAACACATATACTAGTTGTAGCAAGAAAACACACATTACATTACCGGTTGACCAAATGATCAAATGCTAAAAATCTCCCTCTTTGGCATTGATAGAAACACTTAAGAAAAAGATTTCAAGCAAGTGTGCAAACAAAAATTGACTTCATGACATACACTCACCCTTAGCAATCGCATGCCATAACAAAAAAAAATCATTACTCCCGCTTAACAATACATACAAAATTTTGACTAGACTCTTAACTATTTTTACTCCCCCTTTGACAACAATTCCAAATAAAGAAGTAAAATACATACATTACATCAAAATTTGTCATAAAAAACTACATGTATATATAGAGATAAAAGTTGTAAGGTCTTTACAATGCAATTTTTAAGAAAATATCACTGAAATGAAACTTTAACTGCTTAAGGTCATTGTCCCATGTTTCTAATAGTGTCTCAGTGATTTCAACATGTGTCAAAATCTGTGCAACAAATTATTCCATAGCATCAACTATACTCATCTCTGGGGTAGCCAAAATTGCTCAGACTCCTTGTATGCTCTCTGCAGAATTTCAACTTTCAGAATTAACTGATTCTTCAGCTCCTTCAAGGATCTTATTTGCTTCACTTGTTCAAAATAATAAATTTCTAATATGTGTTGTAAGGCATCAACAAATTTACTAAAAGCCAAGGCAGAGTCCTGTACCTGTATGTATGCTTCACTTATCCTTTCTAGTTCCCTCTCTATATTTTCTCTCTTTTCCTTTAAGTCAGAATAGAATAATGATACTTTAGATATAGTGGCAAAAATTTTACCGCTAGTTTCTATTGTGGTTTTCAAAAGATCTTTGTTCACTGTTAAAGCAACCTTACCTTTGTCAATTTCTGAAATCAATTGTTCTCCCCTTCTCTTCTTGTAATATTTTTTTGCTAAAGCATGAGCTGCCTCTTCAAGTGATTTTAGTTGTTCATCGACATCAACAACTAACTGTCCAAGTTTGGTAACAGGGGTAGCCAAATGTTCTATATTCAAGTACTTATTATCCGGATCTAACTCTATGGGCTTAACACCGTCAGGAAAATCTTCTCCCTTTAACTTATTAGGTGTATCATCCTCATCTTCTTCATCTTTTTCTTCTTCTTCAGGGATGAGACCTATAGATTTCTTTATCAAAATTTCGGTCTCCTTTTGGACTGATTCAATATCACCTATCAACATTCTAGTTAATCTCTTCTTTGATCTGAACAAATGTTTTGCATTTACTTTTATCTGTTCAATTTCCTCTTCATTTGCTTCCATTTGCAAGTGTTTAAGTGTATAATCAATAAATTCTTTATCTAGGCTAATTGCCTCTTCCACCTAACATCAATCAAATTATATAAGGAATATGGAATTTGCCCTTGTAATTAAATGAGGGCTCTACTAAACTTGTTCATACTGAAGATGACTGCATCTTCAATCTCCCTTTGTTGACTTTTAGACAAATGAGTAAACAATATGTTTAAACCTTTATAAATACCATACTCCTTAATAATTCTAATCATTCTAGTGAAATAATCTTCAAGTGTCAATATTTTTGTAGTTGCTTTACCTTTTCGAGTAGTCTTCTACTTCTAGCTCTTTCCCTTAGTGCTCTCTTATCTTCCTCTGATTCTGTTTCCTCTATATCTATCATCGATTTGTGAGATTTCTCCTTCTTTCTTTTTTTGGTTTGGGCAGGCACAACATGAGGTTCAACAGTTCTACCTTTCCTTCGGAATTGTATTTTAGAGGGTTTCCCTCTTTGAGATTCAATAGGATTCACCTTAGTTTCTTCTGCTTTCTTCTTCTCAGCTGCTTTGGCTGCTCTGGTCTTTCCGGTGGGGGTACCAGTTGGTACACTGGAGGTTCCAACTTGTTGAGCCTCATATTTGGCTCTTGCCATAGCTATCTATTCTTTTGTGAATCCGGCCTACTCAGCAAAGGCCTGTACCTCTTTTCTTACTTTCTTTGTAATCACCGGTTTCTATAATTCAGAATGCACTTTCAGTAGTTTCTCCTTGTAGGTTCCAAACCTCTCAGTGGTAGCATCTACTGGTTGACCTAATAAATGGTCAGCACAAGCAACAAGTAGATCTTTATCTACTTCATAACCCATGGGCATTACCCATGTGGTTCTTGGAATCACATCTTCCATCAGGCATGTATTTGTGTCAACCATGAAATAGATGAAATCCTTATATTTGTTTACAACTTCAGTTGGAATTATCTCTCTTGCATGCATTTGCTTTTGAAATATCCTCAAATGATATCATCAAACTCATCTTTGATCATCTAGATACTATTCTTTATTTGCAATAGTGCTGGAGTACCAAATATCCATTGAATATCACCTATATCGGGGAAGAAGTTCTGAAAATAGATGAATAAGCCCATAATTAGTTGACCAAATTTAAATCTCAGTTTCTTGTGCTTCCTGACAACTTCCAAAAATTTTCATTAATTGGCTTATCATTGCTCCACAAAGATCATAATCAACATCCTCCTTAATCATCTGGTAGGGAGTGTGAATAGCTGTTGCCGGTATGCTGTTCATTCTGCTTGAATAGAAAATTCTATAGCCGACCACGATAGATGCAAATTTAACAACACGATCATTAATGTCATTCATGGTCATGGCTCTTTTATCCCATCTAGATCTAGTTAACTTCTCAACATCATTCTTAGGTATATACCTAAGCAATGACACTTCACCGGTTGAGCAAAAGCTAGTTACAACATGGATTGCTTCCTTAGTGATTTTGTGAGGTTTGTCCAACAACATGAAGTGATCATGAATATGACTCAAAACAAATCTCACCAACTCATCATCAAAATCATCAATGAAATTGATTGTATGATGAAAACCTTTATCAGCTATGCTTCTGAATTGTTCTTTCAATCTTCCCTATTCATTACACAGAGATCTGTATTGCTCATAAATAACTACAACTCCCAAGTCTTCATGTTTGCAGTGATAAAAGGATCTTACATCCTCTACATGCAAAACACCACTTGGTACATCGGATAGGGCACCGAGAGGGTCAGTTTCCTCTAACTTGTATGGATGTCATTTGTATTTAGGTCTTGCCATCTCGGTTACATCAACAAGATGAGGTGTATCCATTTCAGATATACAAATCACCAAGAAAAGAGTAGAGTTTCTCAAATAAATACCTCTTTTTCTTCAGTACTAGGGTTTTCGATTGTCGAAAACTTTCAATACTCAATCACCGAATAAAACTTCACTTCGATCGCCTCAGATTGCTGGTAAAAGATTTGAATGCTGCTTGCACAAACTTATCTCTTCTTTGCTCACTTTGCCAAGAGTTCTCAAGATGAAAAGTGACAAATGTAATTCAAAAAGTTCTATTTATTTGCATTCTAACTACTGCAATAAATGCATTTACCGACAAAACCCTAAAACACCTTAGCAAACTCTAAAGCATATTACCGGTAGCAAAAAGTCAATGATATTTACCGGTTATGATCCAAAAACATATCAAAACATCAAAATGCATCAGAATATGCAGATTTAACTTACAATACATCATCCAGGGGTTCAACTCAAGATGTGACAATAAGCTCACCCCAAGTTGTAAAAACAACTTAGTTTGCCAGAGATGGATTCTCCACATTAGGTGAAGAATCTGATTCCTCAAATGGTTTGTCATCACTCTTCTTCTTCCAAGTCTTATTCATCTCAGCTCTAGTTTCTTCAATATCAACCTTCTGCTTTCCTTTCTGGTCTGCAGGATGATTCACCAGTTGGTTTCTATGTGTTATGCAAAACGTGGCAGTGTGTCTCAGTTTGTTGCAATGATAGCATGCCATTCCAAATGCTCTCCAAGGTCTTACAATGCCTCTCCCTATTCTTCAACTACAGTTTATAGCCACATGTCCATAGTTGTTGCAGATTGAGCAAGTCACATTGACTCTCTTTTCCATCTCATAAGGACTAGACTGGTTAACATAGGGTCTTTGCCAATTTGTGTTCCTCTGGTTAGTGAAATTCCTTCTCCAGTCACCAATAGGTCTTAGGTTCATGTGAGGTGCTGGATTTTTTGCTCCATATCTGCATTCAACTGATCTATGCCCATACATGTTGCATGTATAACAATAACCTTCAAATCTCCTAGGCACATATCTAGTATTAGGTCTATAACCAATATTAGCATTAGATATGCTTCTACAAACATTAGTAGTATGTCTTGGTTTATGACAGTTAAAACAAATAGGTTTGTAAGCTTTCTTACCGGTAGGCTTCTGAGCCTTAGGAGTAGTTTTACCTTCATGCATATTGCTCTTGGTACCAGAAGGTTCACCTTTCTCAAATATATTATATTCTAGCCTAGATGTATCACCTTTCATTCTCAAAGATTGGATTTGTTCATCCAACATAGAGGAGCTCTTGTAGAATTTATCAAGCTTCTCATTGGCCTCAGTAAGTTCCTTTATAAGATCTTCATTTCTTTTCATGAGGGTCTCTCTAAGAGACATTGCCATTTCAATATCTGACTGTAATGCTTCTTTTTCTTCTTTCTCCTCATGCCAATGTTCATACAAAGTTACATTCTCCTGCTTGATCTTAAAGATTTCATGCTCTTTATCTCGGATTTGATCCTCAACCTTTCTTCTAGCTTCAAGTTCCTCACTCATTTGGATTGTAAGTGCTTCCAACTCTCTTCTCAGGTTAGTATTCTCATCATTAAGCTTCTCCACTTCTTCAACCAGTGCATCAATGTTGGCCGCATTTGAAGAGTTGTTGTCAAAGATCTCCAACAATTGTTTGGTCAGTTCCTTCCTTTTAGCTAATGATGTCTTATACTTGCCTCTTAGGGTTTCTAGCTCATCCTTACTTTCAACAAGTTCTCTAGCCATCTGTCTATAGCTCATTCCTTCACCCATATTTGCCTTAGGATTAGAGATCCCTTCCAAGCGGTTAAGCCTCAAGGAAGTTAGGCTTTGATACAAATTGATGAAATTATAAGGCACTGAGAGGGGGGGGGGGGTGTGAATCAATGATATTAAAAATAATACAAAATTGAATATCAATTTCACCAACTTAAAACTCAATAGACATGCAAGAAATAACACCAAGTATGCAATCACCACATAAAGCATAAACCACATGACACAAGAGTTTATACGTGGAAAACCCAAATGGGAAAAACACGGTGGGAGTTAGTACCCACAAGATCCACTATCTGCAGTATAGAGATCTGACCGGTTAAGGTCTACAACACCCGGTTAGGGGCACACCCTATTAGAAGTGTCTATGCCCGGTTAAGAGCTTTACAAAAAGGCCTGTGAGGACCAGCCTTGTTAGGAGATACCCAAGTTACTAGGATTTGAAAACACAAGCTAATGTGTCACCTGGTTAGAGGATTTAATGATCAAAACTGTTAGGAATTGACTACACCCTGTTAGGAGTGACCTTGTAAGAGGATTTTTTTGCTGCGACTTAGGAAGACAACAAGTACAAATGATCTCAGTATAACACCTTATGTGTCTGATAAGATCCGATTCAGAACATTACAACATCACAAAGACTTCATCTCTCAACTCCTCTGATCTATGCACTATCAGAAATACAAAATTCTCTCATCACATATCACACTATCAAGCTCATGTATATATATCCTTTCATACCTCATCACAAAATCAAAATTATCATAAGGTCAGCTAGAACCTTATTACAATTCCCTAGGTTCAATGCATCTAGACAATCTTGCATTGTATGCTTTAGTTATGTTGGCCATCGACATAACAAATCCAATTCCGTGTCGTTTTATCAATCTGAGTGAAATTTATCACTACTGGTTAACTGTGTTTCTTTATCTCTGCCTTGTTGATCAAATCTCGTTCATCTGATCAAATCTGCTCATGCGGTCATGAAGTTATCTTCATCTGATAGTCATCAACGTTGGTTCAAAACTGCATTCGTTCATCCTTCATGAATTTTATGTATCGGTTGTCAATGTGAGACTCTATTAGTCATTTTACCAGTTGAAGTCCTAATTACCCGTTCTGATGAAACTATCTCTGCTTTACCAATTAAGTTTAGCCAGTTGAACTGTAGGACTTAGATGACTTAAAGAAACATAGTTGACATCAATGAAAACATACAAAATAGTCATCATACATAGATCTTCTCTATGCACAACAAACATATACCAGTTGTATCAAGAAAACACACATTACATTAGAGGTTGACCAAATGATCAAATGCCAAGAATCATCACTAATAATGGAAAACCTTTTAAAAATCAGGATGTTAAGGAACTATGCCATAAATTCTCCATCCAACACTGATTTTCCACTCCATATTATCCACAAGGTAATGGTCAAGTTGAGGCTTTGAATAAAACCTTTATCAAAATCGTCAAAAAAATAGTGAGTGAAGATGGCCATGATTGGCACTTACAACTCCTTCCTGCCCTGTGGGCCTACCTCATGGTGGGGCTTGAAATTTCCAAATAATTTCAAGAACCCTACTATTAAAAATGGTGGTCACTTTATGGATATGAAACATAATGGATGATGAATGATCTGAGCACCTAAATTAAAGGAGAATAAGATAAGGATATGAATAAATTAATTCCAATGGACCCCAATGAAAGTTTGCTAAGCTAACTTGTATTTCACATATACATCCATTACCTTCAAGTCATAAAGAGTCTATGTATCCTAAGCATATTTAACTCTCTATCCCACTTCATGCATGAGTTAATAATTACATATAATACTTCATCATCCCATCCTCATAGCCCTAGACATGTCATATATATTTGTTCCAAAGAGTGCTATTATGAGCCATTTTTCTTATGAGGATGATAACATATCATAATAACTTGGCATCTCAAATTTCAGCATGTCATACCCTAATATTTTGTACCTACATGTTCCTAAATAGACTTAATACATATTAGACCTACTAATATGTTGACCCAACCTGTCAACTAGCTAATATGGACTCTTGACCTGCTGATTTTGCTTGCCGACTGTTGCAGATTGGTGTTTTCGACTTGCAAAAATGATGATGTTCAAAGGGAATGAAAATGAGTGAAAAATGAAAATGTAAGAAAGACCCATTTCATAAAATCAAGTTTACAAGTTCCAATAAAAATATCATGTCCGAACGAGGTGTTTTAAGATGTCGACCATGGAAAAGATCATAAGAAGGCTGAAAAAATGCATAAAGTCTGTCATTTCGACTTGATAGGAAAATGATGTCGACTAAGGATGAAAAATAAAGAAAAATGAAATTATAATAAAGACCCATTTGAGATATGGATGTTTACTACCATCTAAACATTTTTTATCTTCTTAAATGAAGTTTAAGGTGGCTAACAAAAAGAAAACCTGAAATATATCTTAAACTAGTTGATATATTAATTTCAAAGGGTTTTGTTAACTTTAACAAAAAATAGTGACTCTTCACTCCAAAAGGGGTACAATCACAATTAAACCACATCTATAAGTGATGGAAAATATGGAGAATAAGGGAGATAGAATAACAAAAGATTAAATAGAATACTATCAACAAAAAGGTAGAATTTGTAACATATTATTTTTAAAAAAGGGGCTTAAATGTAAAAAAACCTTTCAAACATTGTGCAAGAAGTATAATTTAATGTTGTCTAATTTGGTTTCACTTATTATAATGGCTAAAATAGCCAAGGTTGTTTGAGAACTCCTATATGTCATGTTTTTCCTATTAAATTGATTTGAATATCAAGGGTATTTTAAATTGATCAAAGAGCTTTTAGTATCTTTGTATGATTTGTTGTCTTGATTCTCTCAAGGAGAGATTGAAATTTCTTGTTGACAAGTCGTAGTAATAAGGACAAAATCATTGAATGTATAAGGATTCAAACAACTAACAGATTCATGCAAGACATGGATGTAAAAATTGTCTAACAAAGTGGTGCAAAACCAGTGAAGGAACAAGAGATTGACTCTATTGCCCAATGGATGAAAGGCACTAATCAAATCTCATTTCAATACAAATCAAATAACTTTCATTTTTTAGTTTCAAGTTGTAGGAGTTAGTATAGAAGATAAAATTCAATTCAATTACATATTTCTCACCTTAGGCCAGTGAGGGATAGAACAAAGGAAATAGATGAGAATCAATTATTAGAGTTATCTTTTATTAGCTAATAATTATTTATTTAATTATTAGTCTATTATACTCGATGCTTAAGCTAAACTTAGGAATCTTATAATTCTTTAGGGGTTTCTCCTTTATGGTTTTGAGTATCGTCTTATAAGGATTCTCTCTTTGTATTTTTATAACAATTGTAATTATTGAATTGCATTCTTGTTGCACAATGAATATGACTCCTCTTTTCTGGATCTCTGAATTCTGACCTCCATAGCTATTTTGGTTCTCTCTTTCTATGACAGGTTTGCATACATGTGATCTTTGGGAGCTGTAGAGTCAATTTTTCCTCAATTCCAATATGGTATCAGAGCTCCAGATTTGCATGCCCCTGTTCTCTTCATGAGAGTTTTTGGGTCTTATTCTTCAAATATGTGTATTCGGGGGTTTGTGTAGTTGTTTTTTTCCATTTCTGGGGGTATCTTTTTTTTTTTGGTACATTTTGGTGCCAAAAGAACCTCACAATTGGATTCAGAAGGCTGATTCCATGAATTTTGATATATAATTTGCCCATTTTCGGTGACAAGGGCATCTAGGGCATGATTTTTTATTGGAACATTTTTCGAGGCACGAAAATCCATACGGCTGTACCTGCAAATGCGTCAGACAATTTTTGTCAAAAAAAAAAGAATTTTTTTTTTAACCTTCTTTATGCCCTACAAAAGGGTTTTTTTTTTTCTTTTGGTCATAACTTGGTCATACGGAGGCGTTGTTTCAAAAACCTTATATCGTTAGAAAGCTTTTTCTGAGCTCTATCTAGATATAAAGGTTTGAAATTTTTTTTAAAAAATTTTTTGATGGCTTTTTTTTCTGTCAAAGCCATAGGTTCCTTTTTGCACTCCAAGAGACATCACTTGAGCACCCAAACTCCATTTTAAAAAAATTTTATATTCTTGGAAATCGTGTTCTGTTTACTTTCCAGTCATATGAGTGTTCTTTCCAGATTCTTTTGCAGGTATATTTTATTCAGTTTTTTGCTTTTTAGCACTCTGGTGAATATCTTGGATGTTTCAGGTCCTGGGATCTCTTTCTTTGAGTAGGATGTCTCATCTTTGGTTGTTCTTTCTGTTTCCAGTCTTTTGTCTCTTCTTATCATTGTAGCATTTTATTTTTGCAAATGCACTGAGATAAAGTGCTACCATGCATTGTATACTTGAGATCTTGCACATCTTGTGCCTTACTGTACATGCACTACTTATAAAGTGCCATGGGGGGGTTGATGTTTGCCTTTGTTTGCCATCTACCTTTGTCACGTGAGTGTTCCTTCCATGACATTAGCCTCATGATGCGTGTCAAGTGAGTGTTACTTCCATGACACTATGTACTTTCTTTGCACCTTCATTGTTCCTGGTTCTTCATTATGCAGTTCTTGTTGGTCGTTATTTTCAGTGTACCTGTCCATCTCCCTTTTCAACATTATGGGGAGGTTTGTCCTGTTGTTCTAATACTTCCTCGGTTCGATTGATCAACTCTTCAAGCTTTGGTGTTTCATGCCATCTATATCTTCGAGTTTAGTTGTTTGCCTTTGTTTTCCATCTAATTCGAGTAGTGTCATTTGAGGGCACTCATGCAGATTACCGTCTTCTCTACCTGGTCATGTTCTATTTTAGTGGAGTTTCTTCAGATTAGCAGTTACTCTTCGACAATGTTTGCAACTATTTCATGCTTCAGTGGTGTTCTTAATTCTCTTCTTTTTGTTCCTATCTTTTGGAACACTCTTGTTTGGAGGCTTCTTAGTCCTTCACTTGAGCTTTCATCTCTTCTTGGAGAGGAGTTTTGTTCCCACAGGGTTTTCTCCTTTTTTCTCCACTTTACAGAGATTTTATTGTACTTGGGTACCTCATCAGGCCTAGTTGCCAGGACCCATTGTTACTTTTATGCATTTGTTTTACATACTTTTTTAGTCCTTAGTTGTTTTTTACCTACTCCCTAAGTTCATCTTAATGGGGGGTGTTAGAGTTATCTTTTATTAGCTAATAATTATTTATTTAATTATTAGTCTATTATACTCGATGCTTAAGCTAAACTTAGGAATCTTATAATTCTTTAGGGTTTTCTCCTTTAAGGTTTTGAGTATCCTCTTATAAGGTTTCTCTCTTTGTATTGTCATAACAACTGTAATTATTGGATTGCATTCTTGTTGCACAATCAATATGACTCCTCTTTTCTGGATCTCTGAATTCTGGTCTCCATAGCTATTTTGCTTCTCTCTTTTTATGACAAGTTTGTAGACAGGTGATCTTTGGGAGTTGTAGAGTTTATTTTTCCTCAACTCCAATATCAATAATCTTCTTGTATGAGTGGTACACCTGCTAAGGTATAGCAGAACCTGAAGAGAAGGAATTTTGTAACCTCAAAGGTTCATTCTGTTAGTTGGCCAAAATTGATTGTCTAACTTGATCATAGAGTTTGGCAACCTGCAATTTTGAGCTCCAACACTGCACAAGCATCCGCACACCCATAGGTGCCACTCTATACTCTCTAGTCTTTGATTTTGAAGCCATCCTTTCCCTTGACATCAAGATCCCATCACTCAGGGTATCACTCCAGAACATTCTCCTTGAGGAAAAATACAGAGTTGTCAAATTACAAGAGCTTGAACTTCCGGATGAAAGGTATCTAAAGGCCTTGAATAATCTCTAGGTCTATCAAAATCGCCTTTGGTTAAGCTACAACAAAAAGGTTTGAACCCAGGAGTTTGACATTGGTGACCTCGTGCTTATGGAAAATCAAAAGAATCTACAAGATTGAGAGAAGAAAGGGAAGTTTAAGCCTAAGTGGCTTGGACCATATGTGATCACAACAAAATATGGATTAGGTTCTTATCAATTGGCCACTCTCGAGGGTGGTCCTTTGGATGAACCTTTGAAAATCTTGCACTTGAAGAGATTTAATACCTATTCTTCAGAGGTTACCAGTTTTCAAAAATCAGAAAAAGATCAAAAAAATAAATAAACCAAGAATAATACAAAAAAAAATGAAAAAGAAAAAATCAATGCGTCCATCAATAAAACCACTTTGTGGCACTATGAGAAAGTACCTAGATGAAAACCTAGTTCCAGGCATCAATGTAAATAAGCTTGATCCATCATTTTCTTAGACAAACTTTCTTTTTAGGGCTGAGAATTAAAAGAATTTCCATTTTCCCCTCCCCGCACTTTCGCAATTTTGTCAGTGTTCGTGAGAAAATTCCACTTCCCATCATCACAAACCCTGTTCCTCCCAACCACCCACCCATTTCCCATCTATGCAAGATGACTCTTCATTTTTTATCACTCCCCCATCCACTGCAAAGCCTATTCACAACCGAAATTATAATAATATCTGACCTACCCACCCCACTTATCCCCACCATTTCCTTGTGTTTTCTTGTACACTATGAAATACATTATCTTATTCCAGATTGTGATCCAATCTTCAATCCATGCCACTGCATAAACCTTCGAACACATCATCATCGAATATCAAGGTTAATTATATCTTCATTAAGAAAATTGATCCGATGACCCTAAGATGATGAGTCTTTGTTCGAGCTGTAAATAAGAATTGTCCCATCACACTGAGATTTTGTCCCATCACAATAAGATTACCCTTGATCTCTCAGCTTATCCCATCAAGATAAGCTTCTTTTTGACTTTCACATCATCCAAATGCCCATCCACATGAGCTTAACCAAACCCAAGCAGTCAGTTTCACATCCACAAGTACTTGCATTTTCCATCTACTCTATTGCCTATTTAGTCCTATCAGTCACCTTTGCCCATCGATATGTATCCTTCCCATGGCCGGAAATACCTTCCTAGTCCAAGTCCTACTCTTGGAAAGAGACGTTAGTTGGCCTTGTGTATTTTGTTTGCATGATCTAGTCTATTGGTTTGATTTGCATCTTTATGTCCTATGACTACTCCTATCTACGACTACTAAGATCATTCTATATCTTGGTATGTCCCAGATTGGTGTACATTGAGGCATGTTTTTGTGGTATGGCATATTTGTGGGTCTCTCTTGTACGAACCTACAATCCCATATTTACATCATCATGGTGTTTGCATGAAGATTTCATTGATGAACTATTATGTTGTCATTGATGTCAATTATAACTGGTAATGATGTTATGATGTTATTTTGAAACTGGTAGGTGAGCTAGTGAAGGAAACCGGTATTACTTGAGAAGCAGTGAGATCAACTGGTAACCCTATCTATTTATGTGCTAAACCCTAACCGATGGAGCTTGGTGAATCGGTTATATTGGTTTATGATCAAATGATGAATGGTAATGATTATGCCACATATGCATGTTGTATGTGAAGAGTTTCAAATGGTTTTTGGGGCGTAGAGATAATGGTTTTATCTTGGGAATGAGCGAGTACATTGCATGAAGTGGAAACCGCGTGATGAGTTACCGGGATCGATGAAGTAGTGATCAAGGAGCGGTCAAGGTTGTCTTGAATGATGTGCAATTATTTCTATGTAATCCAATGGTCATACTTGAACCAATTTGTTTGTAATCTCTATGAGATCTTAGGTTTGTGATGTGTTACCAACCTATTGTTTTCTTATAAGGTCGATGAGTTATTTTGTTGTAGTGTTGGCAATTTTGGTTAAGTGTAAGTGTGATTGGTTGCCAAACTAGAAGGTGTATTTTTAGTATGTGTGAAGGCAGATAGGATCATGAAAAGGATATGATCAAGCAGAGTAGTGCTATTCACCAGACTAGTGCTATTCACCAGACTAGTAAACCCTTGTTGTTCTCTAACAATTACAACAGTCAAATCCCTTAATAGGGTAAGCTCTAAGAGGCTTAGTGTTATCTAAATCCTCTAACCAGGTGATCCATTAGCTTGGATTTCAAATCCTCTACCGAGGTTACTCCTTATAGGGTATTGATTCTAATAGGGCATTATAGTCAATCCCTTAACTGGGTGGTCCCTAACAGGATCTGTTCTTAACATGACTTTTTCTAAAAGTTTTAACAGTCTTGGCTCCTAACAGGGTGAACTTTAGAATATTTCAGAATACTTGTGGGTCTTCATCCCCACCGTGATTTTTCCCATTTGGGTTTCCACATCAAAATCATTGTGGCAAGTGGTGAATGTTTTTGTGGTTATGTTTGCTATGGTTAATTTTCTTAATTGCTAAATCCACTTAGATATGATAAGATGACCGATAGTATTATGAAATGTGCTTTTACTTTTGTTTATAAAGTATTTGGATGTTTTGGTTAAATGGTTTGAGAGTTTCAGAGTTGTTATACTGTTATTTTGATATGCCAGTCAAACCGGTATAGTGTCAGTGATATTGAGGTTTGTAGTTCAGTATTTGAACCAGTTAGTTCTGAATTTGACTTGGGAGGTTGTTTTTGAGTTTGGTGAAAGTTTAATCAGTTTTCTATCTACTAATTCACCCCCCCTCTCAGTAGTTGTTTGGATCCTTATTGATTCATCATACCATCAATTGGTATCAAAGCATTTCAGGTCCGCTAGTGTCTAAGCCTAACAACTTGAGGTAAAGATCTTGAAGAACATGATGAAGAGAGAAGGTCCAAGTTTAATAGGGAAAACTATAGAGTATGGAGTGATAGGATGAAAATCTATATCAAGAGTCTAGGAAGTCAATACTGGGAACATGTTGGTACTCAATATGTTGCACCTAGTGGGACTATATCTGATGATCAAAAGAAAGAGCAACAAGAAAATAATAAAGCATTGGAGGCAATTATCAGTTCTTTATTTGATTCAGAGTATGATGATGTCCATGGTTTGGAGATTGCTTATGATGTGTAGAAGAAACTTGAGGAAATCTATAGCAGTGATGAGCATGTGAAGATTGCCAAAGAAGAGAGTCCAAGAGGTACATTTGATGACATGCAGATGGTTGAAGGTGAGAATATTCAACAATATGGTGAGAGGATCAAGGAGATAGTTGGTGAGATCAAGAGTGCTGGTGGTAAAGTGGAGGATGCCACAGTGGTTAGTAAGGTGTTGAGAACCCTTTTATCAGTCTACGCTATCCGAGTTGCAGCCATTCAGGAGCTAAAATCTATTGATAAAACTAAGGTAACTCTTGACTCCATCATTGGTAAAATTATCACATTTGAATTCAATGGTTACGATGGTAGTGCTCAGAAATCCGAATATGCATTTAGAGCTTCAATTTCTAACCCACCTATGAGGAAAAGCAGAGATGTTAGTCACAGTTATGAGTTTAGATCCAGCAAAGAAGTTGATGGTGAAGACAGTCTGATCGAGCTTGAAACATTATTGGCCAATCGGTTACCCAGAGGTACTGGTAAGTACAAAGGTAAATTACCTTTGAAGTGTTTTGCATGTAACAAGATTGGACACATTGCAGCTGTCTATCCTAATGATGACAATGAGAATAAGTGTGAGAAGTACAAAGGAGAAGGCAAAAGAGATTGTCTCATTGCAATTGATGGTGGTATCACTGATGAGGAATCTGAGGGAGATGCTAATGAAGACATTGTCTTTGTTTCCATTAAAGAGGAAACATCTGATCATAAGGCATTAGTTTCTCGCATGGATAGTTCTGATGATTGGATCATAGATAGTGGTTGTTCACACCACATGACTGGTGATCGAAGTAAATTTCTTACTTTGAAGGAATTTGATGGAGGAGTTGTGAGATTTGGGAATGACTCACCCTGCATGGTAAGGAAAGGAAACCATTTCTCTTAATGGAAAGAGTAGTTCAGATGATGTCTATTGGGTTGAAGGATTAAAGCATAATATTTTAAGTGTAGCTCAACTCAATGAAAAAGGTTATCCATTGGAATTTAAGAATGGAATGTGCAAAATCTATGGGAGCAAAGGTGAACTAATTGCAACCGACAGTAATTTGAAATGTGATTTTAATTTTGTCTATAAAGTATTTGGATGTTTTGGTTAAATGGTTTGAGAGTTTTGGATTTGTTATACTATTATTTTGATATACCAATCAAATCGGTATACTGTCAGTGATATTAAGGTTTGTAGTTTAGTGTTTGAACCAGTTAGTTTTGAGTTTGACTTGGGAGGTTGTTTTTGAGTTTGGTGAAAGTTTAATCAGTTTTCTATCTACTGATTCACACCCCCCCCTCTCAGTAGTTGTCTAGATCCTTATTGATTCATCATACCATCAGATGTCAGTTGGACTTGTGCATTTCGTTTGCATGATTTGGTCTATTGGTTTGATTTGCATCTTTATGTCCTACGACTACTCCTATCTGCGGCTACTAGGATCATTCTATATCTTGGTATGTATCGGATTGGTGTACATTGGGGCATGTTTTTGTGGTATGGTATATTTGTGGGTCTCTCTTGTACGGACCTGCAGTCCCATATCTACATCATCATGGTGTTTGCACGACTGTATGCAAGGGATGCCTATTTTTTGAGAGTCTAGTCCACGCCTTGGATCCTTACAACATTCTGATTCATATAATCAGTAATGTAGATCATCCTTGGCAATATCAAAACTAGGTTTTCTCTCCACATATACACAACAACAAACATCCCCCTATTTCATCCATCTCACTTGCGGGTGAACTCAAAATACTGGTTCCCACTTTTTGACCAACTTTGACACTTAGATGGACATTTTGAAAAAACCTTCACTTTTTGACACCTATAACTTTTAAACCATTAAGAATTTGATGATGATGTAAATTAGTGATTTGTAACATATTGTTTGTAGATTCTAAATATATATTTTTCAATTTTTTTGAATAAATTTTTATTGATTTTTCCATCTCCCTCAAAAAGTAGTTTTTTACAACAAACAACATTTTTTAAGAGTGATGTGCATCCCGAAACACGTAACTTTTTTTTATAAATGATTTAAACTTAATTCTTTTGAATTTTGGTTCATAACATCAATACCCAGTGCATGTAGTTCGTTTGATAGTGATATGTTGAATATTTTTCATTTTATTAAGTTTTGCAGTCCGACTAATTATAAATTAGATATAGGTGTACGTTTGAACACATAACTTGTTCTATATAAATCAAAATTCAATTTTATTTGTTTTGTTAGAAAGAAGACATCAATACCTAGTGCATAGATATTTTTTCAGATTTTTTTTGAATTAGTTTACTATTTTTTCCCATGCATTGAACAAAGAAGCTCATGTTCGGTGAAAAATCTACATTCATAAGAAATAAAATAAAAATATATTAATGAAAGTAAATATATTAAAAATTATACTATTTGGAAAGCTTATAGAAGAACTAAATACTTAAAAAAATAAAAGTTCTAAATGAATTCATTTGACCCCCCAAAAGCTAATGTAAAATTAGTTGTTTATCAACATTTGATAGATGCAAAGGAGACTCGATTGCAAGTATGATTTAGAAGTAGAGAGGTTCTATCCAAGAAATTTTGATCTAAGAGCCTTTGATATAACTCTCTTCAATTAATTACTTCAAATGGGACCTCTTAAAGCTTAAATCATTATATTTTCTAAAAAATGTATGATTTCAACAAAAATCAGGATGTACCAAAAGGTGGGAACGAGCATTGTGAGTTCACCCTTGCATTTTATCTCATCCCCCCTTTTTTACATTTTGGAGACCTCAATTTACTCATTCCCTCCCCTTCCCTATTTTCCCTATATAATTGTATTATGATTGGCACATTACCAAAACCATTACTATCATTTAGCTTCATGTCTTATTAAATTGCACGTTCAGTTTAGGTTCATATCTCACACGAATGGTAAGGTGAGCCATTAATTGGCCTCCTTCATTTCTGAAATCATTAATAATCACACTATTCAACATTTATAGATAATCACATTTTGGTAAGTTAGTCAAGAACAAGTTCAACACACTTTCTGTCTATCCTGCCTATAATACACTAGTGGCTAAAGAAGGGTTCTCGTTAAGGTTTGAAACTCATTACATTTTAGGTCCATTATATTATTACTTACATTCATTCATCTTCATAATAGTAATTTAATTTATATCATTTAGGCACATTATATTACATTTCATTTTCATTTTCATTTTAGATTCATTGCATTCATTGCATCAATTTCTTAGCATTTATTCAAATATCACTTTTAAGTGCATTTTATTATTATGATAATTCATTCCATCTTTCTTGCATATTCATATTTAGTATCATTTATTACATCATATTTGCATAGAACATCCATAAAATCACATATACATCAAATCATAAACATTGGGTACATCCATTTTTGCATCACATGCATCATAAATATCCATATAGCATAATCATATAAACATACATCATAAAAAAAAATTGCATATCATATAGTACGCATCCATCCGGCATCCACAAACATGTTATAAACATAATATAGAGTACATATGCATACATATCATAATCATCCATCCTACGACACAAATAGGTCAGACCACATGCATAATCATCAAATTATAATTCAATATCCATCACATATAAATAAAAGTCCATGTACAGTCCATAACAAATACACATGCATCTTGCTGCCAAAACTGCATCCATCTCATATATATCTCAAAAAAATCAAATGTGTCTAATCATGGTACAATGGTATGTCCTCAAAGGGTCAAAAATAATGTCACATGTACATCATAGAGCACTATCCTATGCTCTCCCCATCTCCTGCCCCTCCTAAGGGACCTGGTGGTGGTGGTTGTGGAGATCTCATGCCCATAAACTCTCTTGATGTCTTACTCCATACCCGCCTCGACTGTGTGTGCTCGGTGAAGGAAGGTGCCCACTGATCCTACCGTACTGATCGGTCATATAGGCTCCTGTAGTACTGTACCTCTCAAGGGATCCTCTTGGTCACTCAACATGCATCCAACACCTCTGTAAAGAGTGTCATTTGTTGTCTAGGGTCTAGTGCCTGCCTAGCCACATCCCGCTCCTCTCGTAATCTCAATGCCTCAGCCTTGACCCTGCTCAATCTATCTCAAAAGGTCTCAAGATCATCATCCATACACTACATCTTCTCCCACAGCTGCCCAATCGCTCCTCAACTTCGTGCCTCCTCTAACATCTACTCTGCCTCATCCAACTGCACATGTAAGTTGTCCCACTCAGAGATGGCAGTCTGCAGATCCTCCCTCAATGCATCCCCCTCCCTCCTCAGCCAATCCACCTCCTCCCATAGGCTGTATCCCCTCTCCCTAACCTGCTCTACCGACTGCCTCTTTGTGGCTAGTTAATCCTCTATGCTCTATGCCCTCTCCCTCTTTGTGTCCCACTCAATAATAACCCTTTCAAAATTTGCCTTGGATACCTATCCAACCTATCCCTCTCTGACCTCCTATCCCTATACCTTAGGAAAATCCATGGGCTCTGCTCCTCCATCCCCACCCTCATCTTGTATTGCCCCTACATTGATCTGACTTGTTGGCACTTGTACTTGTAAAGACACCTCTACTCAAGGTACCTATTGTCCATGTCCCCTCCTCCCCCTCCATAGTACCCGTTTCCGCCCTTTGACTCCTCCTGCCTACATTTGTCCCTACCCTCTCCCCTCTCCAGCAACTGCCCTATTTGTGAGACCATCTCCCTTGCCTCCCACCACCTCATCTATAGACAATGAAATATCATCCGCCTCTAGTACCCCTGGAATGCTGAGTTGCGTTAGTCTGTGGGCCTCCCACCAACATGTGTATGCACCTGTACAACTCAGATCATCTCCTGCCTTTAACTGCTCATCCCATCGATCAACTCTGCACCTGTCTAACTAAGCCTAACCTCAAGTGGCCCTATCGTATGTCCCCATGTGGCTATCTCTCAGGTGTTGTGTGGGTGGGTGCGTTCATGACCAACAATGTCCTGTATGTGGTTGAATTGTCTCATCACTCAGTGAGGCAGGTATTGATCAATAACATGGACATTGCGCCCAATATCCAATACTCAGCCTAAAAAAATGCTAACTTCCAATCCCCCCTCCATCTCTCATTGTCCAGTAAGGGTTGCCATGTGAAGAACATGAGCTCATAAAAAATCCTCCTCCAGAACCATAGTGCTCCGACCCAAATATAGTGCAATAAACCTCTGTAGCGATATACATACGAAAATTGCTGCCGCCAATCTTGAACTTGGATGGGTCATGTCACTGCAATATGCTCCCATGCCCAAATGTGTAATGGGGTGACTCATGTGCTGAGGTTCCTGTAACTCTGATATACATACAGATGCATGTCATGATACAACTGCTCGAGCATAGTGGCCCCCCATGCATACCGTACGTAGTCCTCTAATATGTAGTATATACATCAGCCCCATCCAATCGAGCATCCATGGTTAGTCAGGTCAGGTATCATGTACCCACTAATTAGTCCGCAAATGAACAAAACCAAGCGTGGAATTTGTCGAATCCACATGGCCTCCCCTAACTGCATCCTGGTCTTGTCCATCAGTAGATCATCACAATCACATGTGATCCAAAGGAAGTGGTCCCTGTGGTCTAGCTGGTACTGCAAGATGACGCCTCTGATGGGGATCTTCAAGATCCTCCAGACATGCAAAAGTTTAGTGCTTGCCTCTCCTATAGATAGGTGAAAGGTATAGATCTCACTATCCTAGTGCTCCACCAGTGCCATCATCATGGAGATGTGTGTGGGGATCCATGACCATCTCCCCATGAATCCTAATCTTACTATGTTGAGCATCTCCCGCTCGTGTCTCCCCAAATTCCCGCACAATGCCATCGTCGATGTCCAGTACTCATAAGAGGTAATCAGACCAAGGTTGTCCTACATCCAGTAGAATCACTTTATTAGCCTTTTATTCTAGCCTATTCTAGCCTATTTATACCTTATTCCACCCCTGGGGCATCCATGCAATCCCCTGAACCAATTCCCCTTCCCTTCCTATCCCCCTTTTTATCCCTTTCTCCCTTTTAGCGGAGACGATGGTTCTCCTATGCGAAGACACCGAAACTGTGGAGGACACGTCGCGTCACAGGCACAGACATTGATCCACAAACTTTCCCCTCTCGACCCCCCTTTACTTGCAGAACACCATTTGCACAAACATTATTTGTCTGTATGGGCGGTGATCTCCCCTTTTTACCTAGTTCAACATCTGTATAGATGTTAATCTCCTCCATAGGTGTTGATCCCCTACACAGATGTCAATCCGGTGATCAATGTCTGTGCCTCAACCACTTTTCCCCTTATTTATTATCCTAATAAATGCCCTAGCCTACAAAATGACAAAGTGGGTTTGGGGTACATATCGGTGGGTCATACTCAACTGGCCACTAGAAGCATCTGACCCTTTTTGAATAGTGCTCATGGTGTGGGATGCACACTATTTCTCTCCTAGTGCTCTATGGTCTCCAAATCTCCAAGGTGAATGTGTGACAATGACCCCTCCTTGGGCCCTGTGTGGCTTATAAGCCCCCCCCTTCGCCCATTTTTCATCCTGTTTCTCTTCAAATCACTCTTCTTCTCCTATTTTATCTCCTCTCTTCATTCTAACTTCCATTTTCTTCTTTTCGAGAATTTTCCCCCAAAAATTAAAATTTTCCAGTTAAAATCTCGAGGGGGCATATACCACTCGCGTCTTCACGCATCTTCTTTTGTCTTTTACCCACTGCCAATTTTTCTGCTGCCTAAAAGAGAGGCAAAATGTAGACGTCTAAAATTCATGAAATTAAATATTTAATTAATTTATCCTTACTACATTATTAATTATTTTAATTATGTTATTCCCTTTATTCTTCTCAAAATTAATTAAATTAAATTAATCTTGTCACTATAGCCCAAATAATTAATTTATAAAATAAAATAATTATCCCTCATTCTTCTAAAGTCATCCAATTAATGAATTCCTCAAAAATTCCCTTTAGTTAATTAATTCAAATTAATTAACTAAATCATGTGATTCCTACAAATCACTTTCCTCTAACAATCACTTAAACTAATTAATTCTTCTAGAAGCTTGCTTAATATTATTCTCCAATTTTTAATTCCTCCACTCATTCTCTCTCCTCTTGTCAAATCCTCCTAACTTTCCCACTTATCTTCTAATTCATCACTAACCCACTTAATCCCCCCTTCTTAATCATTTGCACAATCCTAATCATCATGATTAGAGCAAAGTCAACCATTTGCCATAAACGACTTTCCCCTCTCACCTTCCAAACCTTAAATGCACCAACTTTATGATGAAACACAATTGGACCACTAAGAGGGGGGTGAATCAACAGTAATAAATTTTTTTAACTTATCAAAATGATTTAAGATCTAATAACATAAATCAATAATATATGAGAAAAACTATCAAACACATTTAAACACACACACACAAGACAAACTGATAACACAAGATATACGAGGCAAATCCATGTGGAGAAAAACCTTGGTGAGAAATGCTGCTGGAGTCTACTGATCCAATCCAATCTCACAAGTAAATCATTGATTAGAACATTTATGGGCACCAACCCAAAGGATTACCAACCCAAAGGAGCATCTACCCCTACTCTAAGCACCCACTCAGAGATTTACAATGAAGATAAATTACAAATACAAATTAAGTACCTTGTTACAAATGAAGTTTTGTAACTCACAAATGTTTTGCACTTGAGATTGACTTGATTGTTCTTTGCTCACAAGTTCTCTCCTCTACTCTCTGACCTCTGTTATCAATCTTTGTCATCTTCTCTTTGTCCTCTTCTTATCTCTACAACCAGATCTCTATTTTATGCTCTAATCACTCCTCTTTCTCTGCCTCTCACAGCGTATATTATTGGCATATTGGCATAGCTGATGGAGATGATGATATACTGATAAAGGATGTTGATGAGATATCAATGGGTTGTTGGTGATGATATAATTATGATATGATTCTCTGTGATCAATTATTTATGTTGTCATTGATGGCAACCTTGTTTGTTTATGTTTGGTATATCATCTAAGTTATCTAAGCCTAACCGGTAATGGAATGTTTGCCAAGTTGACAGTGAACTAGTAAGCAGGAACAATGAAGGAGATGGTTGTGGTAGAGATCAATGTTGAGTTAGATGTTGCAGTTTGGAATGTATGCTTATGATATTATAATGAGTCTATGACTGGAACCGCATCATGTTTGGAGAACCAGAAGTCATGTTTGTAATTGACTATTGTATATTCAGTGCAAAGTTTGAGAACCGGTAACAAGATCTTTAACCAACGATGTTTTATGGTTTGGCGGTTAATCTTATCATATTCATTACTTAGTGGTGACATGTCAAAAATTGTGTGTGATGATAAGATTGCATTTAAGCACGTACATGGAGCAAATTTCTTGGGAAACAACAAAGTGCTTAGCAGAATGTGATAAGGGTTTGACAGCTTATCAGATCAATGTGCGTTGATGTGTTATGATCATTCAATGGTTGTAATTGTCTTGAAATTTGTTGTAATGATCTGTAATGATTTGTAATGATCTGATATGATCTATGATGTAAATTCATTATATCTTGTTGATGAGTTAAGGTTATGTAACTGACCTAGTTGTAAAGTGTATTTAGGTCAAGTTTGAGAAGGTTTTGTGTGTCGGTGATTAGAGAAGGAGAGTGTGCCGAACCAGATTGAGATGTCTGCATGTGTGAATCAGATTGGAGCTAAAATGAATCTGTACTAGCAAGAAGAGAGTGCATTGATTAGATCATTTACATGTTGTTTCCTAACAATTGCAGCAGTATTAAAATCCCTTAACTAGATAGGTCCGAATAGGCCCGATCTTGTAAATCCCTTCACCGGGTGGCTCATTAATTTGGGGTTAAATCCTTTAGCAAGGTTACTCCTAATAGGTAGAGCTCCTAACAAAGTCGAGGTTAAAATTCCTTCATCAAGTGACTCCTAATAGGGTGTTCTCTTAACCAGACATTATTGTAAAGCTCCTAACTGGGCTAGGCCTTTAATAGGGCGCATTTCAAAAGAGTGCAAATTTGTTGGGTACCAATTCCCACTATGATTTTTCCCATTTGGGTTTCCACATGAAAATCTCTGTGTTCATATGGTGGTTGATTTGTTTATATGTGGATTTGATATCATTACATTTCTTACATGTTGATGAACACATGAATAAGTAGTTTGGTTAATCTTGTTTAAGTGATTGATTGAGTAGTACCGATACTGGTTATGAACTCTTTTTGAGAAGTATTTTCAGATTTTTGAAAGATTTTAGTTTATTGTTATCACTGCTTCACCCCCCCTCTCAGTAATAAACAGATCCTCATAATAACATATATAACCCATTGTGTTATCTGCCTCGGCTCAACACTCTCTAGTTTCTGGTCTCTACTCTTCAAGGCTACATCCCACTATCTCTTCTTTTACTTTCAGCTGCCACACAACTGCGACTCTCAGCTTCCTTCTGCTATTCTTTTTCTTTTTCTTTTTCTTGGTCCAACCTGACTCTGCAGCTCTTTCTGCTATTTCGTTCAACGACTAGTCACAATCTCTACATACACCAATCATTCACACACAATCCCCTAATTTTTGTCGACTTACATACTCAACATTCAACTAGATCATGACTCATCACTATATCCTTCACATACATTAAATTTGGACTATCGAGCTTCTAGATTTGACCGAAAAGGCTAGGTTGATACTGCCATTGTAATGGTTCCATGTGCCACATCATCAAACACCTCAACCATTTGGTTTGACCACTCTTTATCTCAAGAGTACGCATATATTCCCGCCAAGAGCTGAAGTTCAAATGTACATCTAAGAGATCAAGCTAATTTGATCTTCAGTATCTACTTTGTAGATTGTCTAGCGGTCATCATTAATTGCAATATCTTCCTTCTTAAGTTTGATCACTGAGTTCAGATTACTATATTAGTAATCTTTGCCTACCCGTAAGATATGATATGCTACCTATCGATCATCTCGAGCCACACACTAGTCTTCTTTGTACACTGATTACTAACTTTGGTAATCTTCATTTGTCTGATGAGATATGATCTCCTCTTTGTGGATCATCTTGAGCCGCACAATAGACTGCTACAAAATTGCCATTAATGTGTTCTTCACTCTTTCTCGACCTTCTCTAAAAAGATTGACAACTACCCTCATTTAAATCCTTTGTCACCGACTTCTAAGTATCAAATTTTCTCTTTGACTAGTGTTGATGCCACATGAATTCAAAATGGTCATCTAAGTCACTCAGTCAATTTCGGTCAGCTACCACATGAACCTCTGTGTCTATCAGCATGCACCCATGGTGTCAAAATCTTCTTACAGGTATTCAACTCAACCATAGTTAACCATCTACATGGATAGTTCATATATCAAGCTACATATGTGGTTTCAAAATCTACCTTCAAGTCATATGGTCAACTACAATCAACTTGCGACATGGACCTCAGTGTCTATCAGGCTGCCAATGTGTCGACAGAATCATCTCAATTGATCACTCCAACCTTAAACTCTGTCATTGCAGGATGGTGAGATGCACATCATCTTCCTTTTATCTTACCTCGCATTGTCATTTACAAACCCATTTTACTCGTGTGAGCTAGCGAGATGCACCTCTTACACCTTGCTTTCATACACTACAGACCCATCATACTTACCTTCACCAGGTCGTGGGATAGTGGGCTCCATCTCTCCCTTCATCTTTTGTTACGCCATAAGATAACCATGCACCCACTTTACATGGTGCGAGATAGCAAGAGACTTCATTTTCCATGGTTCTTCTTATCCTACAAGACTATCACACTTCTAGCTTTCTAGTTGTGGGATAGGGGGGAGCACAATTTTCCCTTTGTTCTTGTAACCTCGCAAGATCATCTTACGTCGCAGGATAGTGGTAAACCAAATTGCTTCATTGTTATGTTACCCCACGTGACTATTTCTCACCACCCAAGCATGCTGCGAGATAGCGAGGGTGCCTCTATCCTCTTTAATATTATTACCCCACGTGACTTCTCTACTTCAATCCTACACGCTGTGGGATAGTGGGGCGCCTCTATTCGCTTTGCTTGAAGTTACCCCGCAGGGCCTTTTTCTTCTAAACTTCCTTGGTGCCAGATAGCGGGCGTGACCTCTGACTTCATAACTATGTTACCCTACATGGCCTTTCCACTTTGAATTTCTACAATGCTAACCTCCTTTTGTTAATTCTACCCCGCACGGTCATCTCCCTTAAGTTTTCCTAGCATGGGATAGAGAGGGAACCAAATAGCTTCATTGCTATATTACCCCGCAAAAACTTCTTGCTCTATCTGACTTCTCCCTTTATTGACATCCTCGATCGCAAGACCAATACAACTAACTTGTCATGTTATTGACATCTCCTGGCACATAGCCATTGTGTTATTGACATCTGCAATCACATAGCCATCATGTTATTGGCATATGTAGTCACATAACCATCATATTATTGATAAACCAGTTGCATAACTATCGTGTTATTGGCATCCCTTGTCACCTTTTGCAGCTACATAGATAGCGATAACCTATGTGCTATGTGCTCTACCCGTAATCTTTGTGTAATTAAGATGACATGTTATACATAACTGCGATTGATACTCCCTGTAACTGCATGCGACTAACATGGCGTGTTATACACAATTGCAAATTTACTTTTTATGAGTCAGACCATATTGGACAATACCTTTACCACTTCATTGGCCTTTGTCTTCTTTGTCCAATACTGTCCCAATAGCACATCCCATGCTTGCCTTCTATATATCCATGTGGGACTAACACGGTATGTTATATGATGTTGTAGCAACACTTATGCTCTAGGTCAATCCTGTTTGCCTCATGCCATCACAACTATATGGCCTTGGTCCTCTAACCATCTGCAAGTCCAATAGAAGGCTCCTATGTGCTCTATCTTATTTAAGACCATTGACTCCATGCAACCTCCAAGCATATTGACTTAACTTGCACAAATATGCTATCATAATGCAACACCACATCAACCAATTTGATCTTCCTTTGAGACCTCATCATCCAAAATCTCTGTACTTTGCATCTATGTCCAATATGAAGTCTCTGCATGCCTTTTCATCTCTTTTCATCTTCAACAAATCAACCCTGCACACACATCCAACATCTTTTTACTTTGCATCTATGTCCAATTTGATGTCTCTGCATGTCTTTGCATCTCTCTACAACTTCAACAAATCAACCCTGCACACACATGTTGACATCAATGACAAATTCAATGCCAACACTTTGGTCATTTCAAGGATTTCAAATTCTCTCACTATCCTATGCACTCTGCTCTTCCCAAGGAATTTCTAATTCCTTTTCTCTCCCCATTCTTCTATGCACCTCATTATTTGGGAATTTTTGATTCCCTTGTCCTCCCCAAGGGTTTTTAAATTCCTTTTTGTCTTCCCAATGTATTTGAGGATCTCTTCCCCATGTACATTGTGGAGTGTGGAGACAAGAAATGCCTTTATGACAAATCTCTTGGTCTCCACACCATGTCCTCTCAACCCACTTCATCTATTTATTTCAATCTTTTCCTTCCATTTCAAATCAATCTTGACCATCCATTATCCCCCTCTCAAATTTATAAATTGGGGTCTCCTCCCCTTTATTTTCATCTCATCTTCATGCAATCATATGCTGCCGATTTGTGCTTAGAACCATTTCCTTAGCATCTCCATTATAGTCAAGCTTAGGCATCCATATCCATATGCATTTTCTATCATCCCCCATCCATCCACTTATCCTTGTGTTATTGTGTGTGGAGAGCAATCCATAATCATCTTGGAGTCAATCGAGACAAGTTGAAGAGGGGTGCATCCAAGGCTCAATCCGAAGGAGAGGACAAGGGTTGAAGGTATAATGATTATGCTTATTTGAATTGTTTGTTGTTTTATGATTTATTCCACTAACCATTTCTCTTGAGTTTTTGTTCATCTTCAGCTACATATAGTTGCTTCAGATGTTCAATATGGTCAGCAACATTGTCAAAAAAAATAATACTATAATCAATATAGATAGCACAAAAACTTTCAAATGTCTGAGAGCTTGATCCATTCTTCTTTAATAGTATGGAGATGTCATGCAAAAACCAAATGGCATATCATTCCATTTAAATAAGCCTTGTTGGACTGAGAATGTCATTTTATACATGTCTTCTTCTTTTACCTTGATTTGCCCGAATCTTGATTTACAGTCAGATTTTGATTTTTTTTGTTTATTTGTTGATATTCTAATCAAATCTAATCTAAATGGTATGGGATAATTAAATGGTATAATAATATCATTGATATGCATGTATAATTTACACAGAATATTTTTTTGCCTCTTTCTCTTTCTACTCTTTTATTTACAAGAAAAGCAGGACATGCAAATGGAATTTTGCTTTTTCTAATAAAATTGCTTTCTAACAATTCATTGAAATGTTCATCCATTTCTTTGACTTCACGAGAACTAAGTAAATAGGTGGGTTCATGAGGGTTCATAGAAATGCATTATGGTCTTATTTTAATATCACATTCTTCTTGATTTGTAGACCAAAATTCTAATGGATTTAGGCCGCAACAATCTTTTTCAAATCTTTGTTTAATTTTTACTAATTCTCTTTTACAATTTTGTTCTCTTAAAACCTCTTTTGTCCATTCCTTTGTAGAATTATTTTCTAGTCCTTCCAATATAAATATTGTAGCATCCTAAATTGTACTCTCTTACAATTTTGTTTGCATTTGGGACCTCACCTTGGTGTTTGTCCTCTAAGGCCTGACTGGGACCTAATTCTACTCATACTATGCATTTTTGCCACTGTTTTCACCTCACACTTCTTTCTGCCCTTAATTTTTGGTCTCTGATTGGGTAGGACCAAGGCATGGTGTCCTTGTCCCCTCAGAACCACAACATCTAGCGCCTTGGTCCTCCCAATTAGGACCCAAATTTGGGTCCCTTAACGGTCATGATATTTGAGTGGGAATTTTGGCTCCGTGTCAGCTCATCCTAGAAAATTAAGTTGTTTTTCAATGAGTAAGTATAAAAGGAGGTCTACCCCTCTCACTTTGAGATATCCAAAAAAATTAATCACACATCTATCAAGAAATCAAGCATTCAAATTCAAGTGAGCACACAATCGATTTTCTTTGAAGCATTGGAGTAGAGATAAAGTCAAGATTCAAGCATTGGAGTTGACATTTATGTTCTATGTTATTGAAGACTTCATGAAACCCTAATTCCATGTGCAGACAAACAAAAATTTGCAAGGAGGTATAACATTTGTGTTTCAGTCATTATTTAGCATCACCCTCAAAAGGAGAACATTTTCATTACTGCAATTTAATCATATTTTTTGATGGATGTCCAAACCTGCAAGCACAATAGCCCAATAAGGACACGAAGCCCGCATGCCACCAGCCTAGTGAGGGCCTTCACAGAGTAGTTTTTGCCACCCAATTTGGGGGCACGAGCCTATAGGTGAAACCTCTTTGACTAAAAGCCAAGGACTAAGGAGTATCCATTCCACCAAATTCACCCAGGGCACGATCCCAACCTCATCCCTTATGATGTTGGAGCCTTTGCACTCAACAAGACTTGATCCCTAGTGGGCTCATTTGGAGCCATTCAACTTCACTAGTAGACCAAGGGCCCATTGACAATTCAATCATATTTAATTTCCATTTGATGGTTAATTCCAAAACTGGGTTCTGACCTAAGGCATAGCCCAATTCCTGTCTTATTTCCCTTCTCTACTGTGCATATGAGCGGATACAAAGTTGCGATCTTTAGAATTGGCTTTATTTATAGTGACAAATCGATCCCCCATTAGAGTGCAAAAAGTGCAGAGGACATGAACGATCACCATCCCTATCCCAACAAATCAGGAGCTCCTTTTGGGAACAAATTTGAATACTCTTACAATTCTCAGATCCAGGTTTGTGGCTCGATCCAATGACTGTGCAATTTTAAATCAATTCCAACTATGCTACTAAAATTAGGGTCAATTGTATTAAACATGCACATATATGAGATAACAATAAGAACTAGGAAGCACAAATTGAAAACTAAATAGAATATGCAAACCAATGGCCTCCTTTAATATATATCCCATCTTCCTCTATTTTTGAGGACCTTGAAAGTGTTGGATTGTTGGCTCTCAACAGAGCAGTGACCTCCAAAGTGACAACTCAAAAATTTAGTAGCTACTTGATCATGATTGATTGTGCAAATGATATGAAATACATGATCTAGTTAGAGTGATCTATTCAAGCGACATGATTTGATAAAAAGGAAACTAGATTAAGATGCTATGATTAATCCAAATTAACAATTGTGCTAGATGATATGAATTCAAATGCCTATAATAACAATGCAAAAACTATGAATGCAAGGGATCTTTATTGCTCCAAAATGAGGGGTATTTATAGGAATTCCAAGGCCAAAGTTGAGGTGGTAGGAATCAATGGTCTAGACTCGAGCTGAAGATATCAAGGGCTAGGATTGAGGAAGTTGGAGAAGAGGTTGGAGGGAGGGACACATGTCATCTCTATGGTGACAAGTGTCAAGGAACCTTCCTCATAAGAGGGCAAGTGTCCAAGGGAGAAGACATGTGGCAAAAGTGCCATGTGTCTCAAGGAGGGGATATCCAACCCACAAGAGGTTAGAATCAAATAGGTTAGGTTGTGCAAGATAGGATAGGGTTAGTTAAACCAAGGATTAGATATAATGGGTTAGGTTAGGGGATGGTTAGGCTAGGTGGTTAGAAGTTAGAAGCCATGTGCTCATTTGAATTTAGAAATTCAAATAATTAGGAAAATGGATAATTAATCTCAACAAACTTGGATTTGTTAATTTTAATTATGGGATTAGAAAAATTGATTAAATGGAGGGAATTAATTAGTTTAGATTAATTAATCAAAGGGGATTACTGAAATGAACTTAATGAATAAATCCTTAGATTTATTTATAAGTAGATGAATGGAGAAATTAATCAAATTATTTGCGAATTCAATTAATTTGGAAGGGTTATTAATTAAATAACTATCTATTTAATTAAT
This sequence comes from Cryptomeria japonica, assembly GCF_030272615.1. Classification (NCBI taxonomy): domain Eukaryota; kingdom Viridiplantae; phylum Streptophyta; class Pinopsida; order Cupressales; family Cupressaceae; genus Cryptomeria; species Cryptomeria japonica. Next base: position 513,631,207 of record NC_081411.1, on the reverse strand, counting down.
TATCTTTAGACCATTTTTAGGTGTATACATTTTGCCTCTCTTTCAAGTGATGTGTGATGACACATTGGTTGAAAGAAAATTCAATTCGATGATGTTGATGTGATTTGATTAAGATTTGATCTTGATATGATAAATTTTAATTTGATGCGAACATGATTCAATATGATGCCCTAGATGTTGATAGATAGATTGCGATATGAGGATGCCCCCTTGGAAGATCAATTGAGAGAATTGATGATTGGATTGTTTGGATTTTTGTGAAATTGATTTCCCGATAAAATTTATTTGATTCTTGCAACTTTGGTTGATGAAAGTGTCAATTCTCTGATTACTCTGATGTTTTGCTTGAATTGATGATTGATAGAGTTTGATTGACCTTGCGATCGATGAAGGTCAATGATATAAACTCAAGATTTGATGATCTGATAGGAGGAGTTTGATTGACTTCATGATTGATGAGCATCAATGATGTAAACTCAAGATTTGATGATCTGATAGGATGAGTTTCATTGACTTCATGATTGATGAGCGTCAATGATGTTAACCCAAGATTGAATAGACTAGATGCATGACCTCATGATGAATGAACATCACTGATGGGTTCTCAAAGAGATTGATGGAAATCTCCAGTGAGCGGATAAGATAGCAAATCAATTGATCAAAGTGATTGATTGGATAAAGAACTGACATTTTGTTGATATCCCACTGCAGAAAGATTTAGATGTGCCGATGTTGGTACATTCAAGGGAGTAGCATGAGATTTGGTTAGGCCAACAACATCTGGAGAAAGTTTTAGTCGTCATCCTAGTTGACATTGATATGGGACATTGATAATCGACGCATACACTCTTTTGTGATGAGATATTGATGGTTCCTGTGATGTATTATTGTGGTGTATCTCATATATTTTTGTGATATCATATTACCTTAGACATTGATTATTTTTTATGATATGATATTTAGTCGATTGTACTTTCTCTATATGACTTATGAGATTAGGGATGCCTTCTACTTGCTATATGATTATGTTGTGCAACTATTTTCATGATGTATGCTTTACTTTCGATATGGTTATGGATTATAGATGATGGATGTATGCTTTCTATATGATGATGCAGTATTTACATGATGTATGTGTATGTACTATGTGATGCATGTGCAATGAAATGTTTCCTATTTTTATGATTCTTTTATGATTTTATCTATGCATATTGATATGAGTTAGATGCAATGCAATGCAATGGTGATTCCACTTTATGTGATTGATATTTATGCCATGAATGATCGATTTTAAATGAATGATTGAATGATCTATATGACTAATATCTTATTATGCAATGCTTATATGTGATGAAATGAACTGACTTATTATGTAGGATGGATGAATTGATTATTTTTGTTAATGTCCAATGTACTCAATCACTTAATAAGAGAGATAACACCATGTTGAAGATTTTGTCCTTGGAAAAAATGAGCTCTTGTGATCCCATACAAAATGAAATGCAATCTAATTTAAATATGCAAATGTAAAAGAAAGGCAATGCTGCGATCGGACCGGTCATTTGGTCATTGCTTTTTATCATCATTGAGCCTTTAAAATGTGGGAAGTGAGTGCAAACATCGATGGTATACTTGAACCATGATGACCTAAGCACTACTTTCCTAGGTTTTGATATTGCAAGTTAGCACAAGCATTGAGGTATAATTGAACCAAGATGACCTGAGTGTTGCTTGTGTAAAACATGCAATATTAACCATTTCTATGTGCAAATCTGAAATGCCCTTGATGATACTCAGATGATCATGTCCTGAGACAAACTTGCACATATTAATGATTAATTTAGAGACAGTAGACAAGAAAATATCATGAACCTTCCTTGTTCCTCTAGTCAGAGACATCCTTGAGTCACTTAGGAATTATGATAGCGAAAATCAAGATATAAAAGTTGAACCATTGTTGATAAAGTGTTAAAACCATTAGTAAAAAGATATCATCCATTGATATGTGTTTGTTATGTTTAGATTGATAGTTGATAGTTGATGATTGAGCTTGTTTTCAACATTGGACGTGTCTCAATTTTCACTTGACAAGTGTTGCCTAACTGTTGTTCAACATGTTTGATTAAGCTCAACAAAATTTTGCCCCCAGTCTAAAAAATAATCTTTATTATGGTATACACAATGATCCAAACCATGGTGAGAAATCACCTGCGATGCCTGTGTATGTACAAAGGATTTATTATGGATATGAACTGTGCTGATGAAAATGAATGCAAGTGGAAGGATGCATGAACTAATAGATGGAATAGCTAGTTGACAAGTAGCGTCTATTTCTAGGTTTTCACCACCTGTTTTTATTGCATTTTTTCTCATATTTGATTTTTTTTTTTCACTATTTTTGGATTTTCTGCTTTTTCCACTGTTTTTGGATTTTTTGCCTTTTCATTGTTTTTGGATTTTATGCTTTTTCACTATTTTTGGATTTTCTACTTTTTCACCGTGGGTGCCAATTTATGTGCTGCCAAAATTAGGGTCAATTGTATTAAACATGCACATATATGGGATAACAATAAGAACTAGGAAGCACACATTAAAAACTAAATAGAATATGCAAACCAATGGCCTCCTTTAAGATATCCCATCTTTCTTTATTTTTGAGGACCTTGAAAGTGTTGGATTGTTGGCTCTTAGCAGAGCAATGACTTCCAAAGTGACAACTCAAAAGTTGAGTAGCTACTTGATCATGATTGATTGTGCAAATGATATGAAATGTATGATCTAGCTATAATGATCTATTCAAGCTACATGATTTGATAAAAAGGAAACTAGATTAAGATGCTATGATTAATCCAAATTAACAATTATGCTAGATGATATGAATTCAAATGCCTATAATAAAAATGCAAAAACTATGAATGCAAGGGATCTTTATTGCTCTAAAATGAGGGGTATTTATAGGAATTAAAAGGCCAAAGTTGAGGTGGCATGGGTCAACGGTCTAGATTTGATCTGAAGATACCAAGGGCTAGGATTGAGGAATTTGGAGAAGAGGTTGGAGGGAGGGACACATGTCATCTCTGTGGTGACAAGTGTCAAGGAACCTTGCTCATAAAAGGGAAAGTGTCCAAGGGAGAAGACATGTAGAAAAAGTGCCATGTTTCTCAAGGAGGGGATATCCAACCCACAAGAGGTTAGAGTAAAAGAGGTTAGGATGTGCAAGATAGGATAGGATTAGTTAAACCCAAGATTAGATAGAATGGGTTAGGTTAGGGGATGGTTAGGCTAGGTGATTAGAAGTTAGGAGCCATGTGCTCATTTGATTGTAGAAATTCAAATAATTAGGAAAATGGATATTTAATCTCAACAAACTTGGATTTGTTAATTTTGATTATAGGATTAAAAAAATATATTAAGTGGAGGGAATTAATTAATTTAGATTAATTAATCAAAAGGGATTATTGAAATGAACTTAATGAATAAATCGTTAGATTTATTTATAAGTAGATGAATGGGGAAATTAATCAAATTATTTGCGAATTCAATTATCTGGGAAGGGTTATTAATTAAATAACTGTGTATTTAATTAATTATCTTCAGACCATTTTTAGGTGTATACACCAACATATTTACCCTAATTTAAACATTTTCACAATTCAACTTAAAAAGAGGGTAGTCCAATCAAATCTAGTAAATCCAATAGGACTCCTAGTTCTTATCCTTGCTAATTTGTGGCTAGATCCATTAGATTTACCTCCCTCTTTTAATGTAATGATCTTAAAGAAAAAATTGGAGGATTTCATTCTTCTTGTAGTGGAAATGCTAATTTTTCACCAAATACATTTTGGTAAATCTAACTCTTTACCCTTGCAATCCTGATTTTTCTTCTCAGATTTGAGTGTTTATGCATTTTCAAAATCAAATTTACATTTACAAGTTTAATAGTTTAGTGAATTTTAAAAAAATAGTGGTTGAATTCTCAAAAACCCTAATTTTTAATCCTAAAATTGAGCTTGTGGGTTGTCTAATTTGGATTTATCATTTCAGATCTTATTATTCATTAATTTAAAATTTATATTTTCCCTCTAGATCTCATTTTCAAATTGAATTAAATAAATTTAATAGTTGAATTTACAAAAACCCTAATTTATAATTCTAAAAATTATCACGTGGGTTGAATAATTTTTTAAATTAATTTTTAGATCTGATCTTTATGAATGTTATGCTATGATCTATATTTATTTATCTTTCAAATTCACAAATCAAATTTCTTAATTCATTGGTTAATCAATCATTTTTCACAAAAAAATTGTATTGTTTAATCATTATTTTCAAATTCAAATCCAAATTTCCCTCCTTTGTGCATGGGTTTTACTACCATTCATACTACCTATAATATTCCCATGAGAAGTTGTAGAATTAAGGCTTTCCAAAGTTTAATTACTAAGGATATGGAGCCTAATTTAGATAACTTGTTTCATGAGAATGTGGGTGGTTCTTCTATTCCAACAATTAATGTTATTTATCCCCATTCTTTAAATAATTCTCATGATGAGCGTGTATCACTAACTAGGGTTTCCGTTGACCAATTGGAGAAGATTGACAATGAAATTGAAAATCTTCAACAGTGGATGAGTCAACAATACCCAGAATGTGAAGCTATCACATTGATTGAAGGATTAAAAATAATGGTTCAAAGTGATAAAGTTGGCATTGAATTGTTGCATGGCCTTTCTCATATTGTTGACACTAATATTATGCCTTTGAAAAGTTGTGTTGAAGTCCTTGGTTACACTCAATCTCCTAGTGAAGTTAATCATTCTATTCCTATGACTACTTCTATGACTAGTGTGCCTACTTTCACATCTAACATCAAGACTAATTCTACACAAAATGTTAATCCTACACCTTTTAGTCAAGGGGGCAACATTGCTAATCAAAACTCTTTCATTCCTCCTTTTGTGAGTCTTCCATTTGTCACCCAATCATCTCCCATGCCTACCTATCATAGTGTTCCACCTCCTTCTTCATTTAACAATGTTACTCCTCCATCCCAATCCAACATGTCTAATTTCAACATATCCCCTGAAGCAACCATCAATAGCCTAGCTCAAACAGTGTCATCCTTGCAACAACAAATAAATTCCATGAATCAATCAAAGTTTAATGTGCCCACATTTGATGTAGTGAGCCCATTATCTAATGACATTGTTCGTGTTGTCCCCTCAAAACATGTGGCCCTCAATTGGAGCTTTATAATGGAAAAGATGATCCCTTGACTCATATGAAAACATTTCAAACTTTGTTTAGTGATTTTGCTTATTATCAAAGACTTTTAGCTAAATTGTTTACTAGAACATTTAAGGATAAAGCTTTGCAATGGTATTGTTTTTTTGCCTCCTTATTCTATTGCATCATTTCGACAATTGGCTAATGCTTTCATTTAACAATTTCACAATAATATTGGTCCTAGGATTACTTTGATTGATTTGATGCATTGTAAGAAAGGTGTTAAAGAAAAAGTGATTGATTTTATTAGTAGATCTAAGCATTTGCATTCTGAAATTTCTTATCTTATGCCTAATCAAGATATTCAAATAATTTTCATTTCTAATTTGCAGAAAGACATTAGGGATAAGCTTCTCTTTTATGAGTTTACTTCCTTTACACAACTGTGCACAATACTTCATAACTATCAACTTCAAGTGAGTAAATTTGAAAAATCTCCTTCAATGACTCCAGTTGATAAGAATGAAAGTGCTCAACAAACTTTCATGAAGTTTAAACCCAAAAAGGGATTCATCAAATTAAATGACAACAACAATACCTAGGTAGCATCTACTATAACAAATGTGCCTCCTTTATCCAAGTATTTTAGAAAAAAATTTACTTCTCTTTATGAATATTTGGATAGCATTATGACACAATTATTGAACAAAAATATATTGAAACTTCCTCCTATTAAACCAATTGAAACAACCAAACCTTTTCCACCTTATCATGATGCCAAATCTTTTTACCAATATCATCGTCAACCTAGTCATGACACTAAAAAAGTGTTACTCCTTAAGAAGTAAGATTCAAGACTTTATTGATAACAATACCATATCTATAGTTGGTGTGAATGACAAAGGAAATAAATCCATAGCTCCTCCAAATAAAAACCTCCAGATATTTACTAATCCTTTGGCTCCTCATTCTACTAATGTCATTGAGTCTAAGCATCTTGCCTTTTCTCCTAATGATCTTGGCCTTGAGTCTAATAACGCGATGAATATTATTGATAAACCTACACCTCCTTAGAACCTATGTAGTACCTTTGACCCTAGTGAGTCTATTTAAGCACCTAATGGCCCACTATATATCACTACGAAGATCAAAGACATACTCTCACGAGGAGTGCTCATTGATCCAACGTGTATGGTGAATGTGATAACTAAAGAACATATTTATACCTTACAATTGCATCAAGTGACATGATAAATCTGATGTGGTAATTAATATCTTTGATGGTTTCTCTTGTCTCACTGTTGGTTCTATTACTCTTCCCTTTGAGGTTGGTACTAAGTGTTTAGATGTCAATTTTGCTATCATTTCTATATTGGATCAATTTTGTGTGAAGTTGGGATATCCTTGGCTCTCTTCCATGAAAGCAATTCCTTCTACTATTCATAAATGTTTGAAATTACTTCTTGATGACAATATCAAAGAAATTAATCATAGCATTTACCAACCCACGGTGAGGCGTGGAGATGTTAATCTTGATTACTTTTTGTCTAAACAATTTGAACCTCTTAAGCCTCGAAGTGATGCTCATTTTCAATCTTATCAAAGGTGGAAGAATGAGTTCATCTTATCCTTGAGTAAGCCTGTAGATCCTAATCCCATTCTTCTTCTTCATGATAGGCCTATTCCCCCTCCTCATGATGGACCTGGTCTTATTCTTGCACCTTCTATTTCTCCTTTATATTTTGTGGTTCCGCCTCCTACATCTTACAAAGGTAAGCATTCAACATCTCCTATCTTTGAACCTAAATAACCTTCTCCCATGCATCCTTCTTTAAAGGAAGAGTAGAAGCCTTTGCCTATTGATCCTAAACCTTCACAACCCTCAGCCAAAATTAAAAGAAACTATTGTGCAAGAGAACTTTGACAAATTTGTCGTGCTAAGGCTCATGAACTTGTTTCTCAACCCATTTCCTCCCCGAAGACACCAAATGTTGACATGATCCCATTTGTCCATCCTTTGCCTAACCTTAGAGAGGAAGTTCAACCTAAATATTTGAGACATAAAATGCTTAAGAAAAATGATAGTTCATGTTCTATTCCAATTAAATATCCTATTTTTATTAATCTCGATGAAGAGATGCATGAAAATGATGTTCATGAGCAACAATGTTGATTCAAGTGATGAATATGAATATGAATATGTTGATGTTGAAGATGATTTTTTAAAAGAATTTTCACAAGCATTAATCCTAGCTCCTAATAAAATACAAAGTGATCCATCATTAGAGCATGGTCTTTGTTTGGAACTTGTGGTAGCTCCATCTACCGTGCTCAAAGTTTCTCCTCTTGCACATTTTTTACCTTCCCAACACAGTGTTGAGAAAGATTTGGAGATTGATGACTTGCTTGATTAGCTTCATTCATGTCATAGATTCTCTCTCTCTCTCTCTCTCTCTCTCTCTCTCTCTCTCTCTCTCCTCTATTTCTTGTTCGTAACCTTCTTCTATTTATTTTTCAATTCTTCTATTTGTTGTCCCTATTGTTGTCTACTTGAGGATAATGCAAAGTGTTGAGATCTCTTTTGGTCTCTCCCATGCTGACTCAAAGGACACATGTGCCCTTCTTCCATTGCGGTTCTACTTTATTTGGGGGATGAGGATAATTCAATGAAATATAAATTATTTATCATAAAAGCATACTAACCCCAGACTTAAGTAAAACCCTTATGTGTTTTATGTTTTGTGATCATCATCCTTTGATTTGTTCTCTCTTGGGGCATATCATTGTGATAATGCACTTCTCTTTTAAATGAATGTATACTACCTTACAGAAATTGCTCTCGTTGTGGTATACACAATCAATTTAACATGGGGCATACACTCCGCTCAATGTTTCTCTCTTTGCACATCTCGATACTCAATTTACTTTGCAAACTCAACCTTTTGCTTTGTAATTTTTGTATTTTTCTTTTCATGACTCATGGTAAGTGAACCTTACTAGGATAGGTAGTCATGGTTCTATTTCATATGATGTCACTTTTATCTTGATCTTGAATTAGTAAGATACATAAAGTCCACTGGGGGCTTGGTGTGTCTTACCTCCTTGGCATCTTGATAAAAGCATTTCAATGTGAACCTTTGTACTTTACCGAGAGTATGCTTAGTCTCATACTCACACTAAAGCAGGGGATAAATGTAGCATCCTAAATTATACTCTCCTACAATTTTATCCATATTTGGGCCCTCACCTTGGTGTTCATGCTTCGAGGCCTAACTGGGACCTGATTTTGCTCATACTATACAATTTTGCCACCATTTTTACCTCAGACCTCATTCTACCCTTAATTTTTGGTCTCTGATTGAGTAGGACCAGGGCATGGCACCGTGGGCCCTTAAAGACTAGAGTGCCCAATGCCATGGTCCTCCTAATTATGACCCAATTTTGGGCCCCTTAACAATCATGAGATTTGAGTGGGAATTTTGGCTCTGTGTTAGCTCATGTCAAAAAATTAAATTGTTTTTCAATGAACAAGTATAAAAGGAGGTCCACCCCTCTAATTTTGAGATATCCAAAAAAAGTAATCACACATCTATCAAGAAATCAAACATTCAAATTCAAGTGAGCAAGCAATCAGACTTCTTTCAAGCATTGGAGCAGAGATCAAAGTCAAGATTCAAGCATTGGAGTTGACATTTATGTTCTATGTTATTGAAGACTTTATAAAACCCCAATTCCATCATATTTCATTTCTATTTCATGGCTAATTCCAAAACCAAGGTTTGACCTAAGGCAAACCCCTATTCCCAACCTATTTCCCTTCTCTACTGTGCGCAGGAGCATGTACAAAGTTGTGATCTTTAGAATTGGCTTTATTTATAATGATGAATCGATCCCCCATTGGAGTGCAAAAAGTGCGGAGGACCAAAGAGACCACCATCCCGATCCCAACAAATCAGGAGCTCCTTCTAGGAACATATATGAATACTCTTACAATTCTCAAATCCGGGTTCATAGCTTGATCCAATGATTGTAGCTTACTTTTCATGTAATTTTACATCAATTCCAACATTTTCACAATTAAATTTAAAAAGAAGGAAGTCCAATCAAATCCAGTAAATCCAATAGGACTCCAAATCCTTATTGTTGTTGATTTGTGGCTAGATCCATTAGATTTACCTCCCTCTTTTAATGCAATGGTCCCTAAGAAAAAATTAGAGGTTTTCATCCTTGTGGTTGAAACCCTAATTTTTCACCAAATACATATGTCACTACTTTTAAGATTGGAATTTTAATCCCTTTGTCTTTATGGTGTAGAGACATTTGCATTCTTTTAAGAATGAATGGTTCATATTTGACTATATATAAATATCCCAATATACTTTCACTATCTATATCATTAAATTATACAAAATTTGTTATAAAAGTTCTACATTGAATTTTAATATGGACATCTTGTGCATACTTGCCCCATTTTAGCTTTTCTCTAGTGATAGAGTGTCCATTTGAAAGTTTTGGCTTTGGCTTTCAAAAAATTTCTAGAATTGCCTTAGTCTTGACAAAAGATCTTGTTGATCTTGAATCAATAAATGCATCAAATTCCGTTGGTTTATAACCAATAAAACACAAAGTAATTCTAATATATACACTATTAATAGCCAACATCATGACAATAGAGTATTTTTCTTTTTCTTTCTCTTTAGGTTCTATATGATTTATATCATCATCCCTATCATCTTTAAATAAAACATCTTTGATGTCTCCCACTGATTGATTCAAAGTTTTTATTTATTTATTATTCTCTTTAATAGTTTGGTCAATTCTTCAACGTCATTTTTTAGTATATCTAGTTTCTTGAAAAGAGTGATTTGATTGTTCTTCTTAAATTTTTTGTAGTTTTTTAAATTTTTGTTCAAGTTCCAAATATAAATTTGGGATTTCATCTCTATCATAATCATATCCTTGAAAATAATGGGATGATGACTGATTATTATGTTTCTACTGTGATGGAGGAATTTTATAACCAACCTTTTTCTTTCCATAGTCTATCAATTCTTCATTTATCTATTCGATTTCTTCTTTGAGATGTTTCATCTTCTTTAAGTGTTTCCTTCTTGCTACCCTTCTTTCTTCTCTAAACTCAATATCTTGATAGGGATCTCTAATTTTTTTGCATACTTCTTTTGAGTCTCTTTCAATTTTTCCCTTAACAAATTTATCACATGGTCTTGCTTTTCATCTTCAAAGGAACTTTCTTAAGAAGAATACTATTTTTTTCTTCTTTTTTGGATTTCTTCACCTGATGGTAACATTTCATAATAATAAGCATATTGATGTTTTTTCTTTCCTTTTTCTCCCATCATATTATGTCTTTAAACATGTTATAAGAAGATCATAATAATCATCTTCTTCAAGAAATCCTTGAAATCTAAGAATCACTTCCCACTCTTCATTTTGTTGTTGAAACACTGCATACACCTTTGTTGCCATGCTCAATTTTCTTTTACAGTCAGTAGCATAATGAGTTCCATTACAAATAAAACATCAGATTTTCCTAGGACTCTTTCTAAATGTGAATTTCATCTTTAGTGTATATGATGGAGGTTTCAAACCTTTCCTTTTAAATTTATTTTGTTTAATTTGCCTAGGAGTCTTTGTAGATGCATTTTTTTTCTTTAGCATATATGGTGGAGGTTTAAAACCTTTTCTTTTTAACTGATTTCATTTAATGGTACAAACTTTTTACTTCCTAAAATTTCTTTGATGGCGAGGAAAACACTTAATTTCACCAATAAAATGAGAATCATGAGAAAAATATGATTTTCTTTTGGACTATTTGCAAGAACATTTTATTTTAAATTATTTAATAAAAGCAAATTCCTTGAAATCTTTGTTAGGGGGCTTATTTCAAAATTCTTAAAGAGTGCAAGAAGAGTTGAACTCATTATCATTTTGGTTGGTTTCTTTGAGCAAGAAATATTTTTGTAACTTGGTTGCTACAACATTTTTTAGTTCAACAAATGTGCAATTCTAAACTTTAAAACCTTTCTTTTGCATTACATAATCTTTTGCCTAACTTCCCAATTGACAAAGTAGAGACTTTTTAATAGTGTATTTTATTTGATTCATTATTTTATACCTATTCTTAGAAAAAATATTTCTCAAAAACTAAATTATATTTATGTAACATACTAAGATTTCTCAACTTCAGAGTATACAAAATTGTCACAACTTGCATAGTCTTATCTTTAGTAGATATACAAAATTCATCAATCATTCTAAACTTTAAAGATGCAAAACCAGTAGTCATTATATCTTCTTTGTTCCAATATCCAAATCTTTAATAGTTGCTTCCCTAGTTTCTTTATCCATTATAGTAGGAGGACTTTATTCAAGTAAACCTTCCAATCAATCTCTTAATTTTCCTAAAAACAATATAATTTCATAGGCCACTTTCTATGATTATGTCCAAGAAGTTCTGGTGTCAAATAAATTTTCTAACAAATCACACCATACTACAATTACATCATATGGATCTCTTAACTCATGAATTTTCAGAATATAACCATTTGTAGTATTACACTGCAATTATTTTGGATGAGTATTGTGGGTTAAGGAACTAAGTGGACTATTTTCTTTCATACTTCCATCAAAACCATCATCAATCCTAGAAAATTGTTCCCACTCTTCATATTCTTCTAATGAGATTTCTATAATTGGATCTATGTTTGGTTCGAGATATGATTTTTCTTCTTTAGAAATTTTCATTTATATTAGCTAACATTTCTATTAGCATGTTTGGTTCGAGATATGATTTTTCTTCTTTAGAAATTTTCATTTCTATTTCTTCTTTAAAATTTCCAATTTCTTGTAGCCAATCCTTTTCAATTACAACACTAGTATGTTCTTTTGTGTTGGTTTCTGGGAACTAGAAGCTATCTTAGGCTCATCATTATCAAACATATATGTTCTTCTTTGTATGATAGATATTCTAGGAGGTCTAGATGGACGTTTAGCCCTTTGTTTATTCTCTTCTTCAAAACTATCATGTTTATCTTGCGTTACCCTAATCTTTTTGGCATAAGATCTGATCTTGTTAAGTTTTCTATTTTTTGATATGTCTTGTTCTATTCATTGTCATGATTGAGAATAGTCATTATGATTTGATTTCATACTAGCTTCATTTATATGCTAACTATTTTGTACAGTATTGATAGTTGTCTGTGTAGTTATAACAACATGAGTTAATGAAGAAGTTTATGTATAATTATTAATAGCAATCTTAGTACATAATCTATCTTAACATTGTTAACTTCACAAATATGTAAATTTTTAGAAAAATTCATAGTTAGGTCATCAACATTTTCTTGAGCTAAAATATTTCATTGAGCAAGACAATATCTTTGAGCCTCATAATTCTTTTATTTTTGACAAATTTTAGTATGGAATCTAGACTCATATCTTCCCTAAAGTTTAGAATATTCATTCAAGATTATGAAAGAACCAGGAGTTGGTCATCTTCCTAGTTCATAACTAGTAACAAGACTTGAATGATACCTTCAAGAGCTTACAAGGCCTCTACTTATAGAAATTTTAAGCTAAAGGTAGACGGAAGTGGTAGATGGATTACTAATAGATATGGGTGGTAGCTTTGGATTACTGGTAGATATGAGTGGTAGCTTTGGTTAAAAGTAATGATTAGCAGATGAAAAAAAAAAGATGAGATACTTTAGTGGTAGTTGATATTTTTGGAAGATAGTGATAGGGGAGTGGTAGGTAGTTATACATATAAGATGATGTAAGCTCTTGTAGGGCCATTATTATGAATTTATTTTATATTTTACCTAATGACCTATTAATTATTAGTTTATTTATTATCTTTTAATATACTCAAAAAGTGAGAATGGTCCACTTAACACTCGTAAGTGGCTACATGGATCTTTCTTTTTATGATAGGGTGTCATCCTATTGTTACATCATAATGTATAGCTGACATCACGACATAGAAAGACCCATGCATTGGTATAAATAGGATCTAGGTGGCCAAAGGCTATGAAGAAAAGGTTAGAAAATTTCATCCCAATCTTGTTGAATTCATGAATAATTCATATATGTTTTTCTTCCCTTATACAATCTCATTTTGTTCTAATGGCTAGTTGTGAATGAAACATACTAGCTGCAACATTTTCAACCATTAATGAAGGAAACCATGGATAAAATAGTGGATAAAACTTAACTAGGTAAGAATGTTGTATTCTTGTATTACAACTAATAATCAATCATTCCATTAAAGAAGGCGGTAAACAAATTTTCATGGACGAGATCAAAAAAATATCTCATATTAGGTGGAAAGTTTGGGGTAAAAATATCCGCATAGTCTTCAAATTTACTTTGTAAGAAAGTGATGTTATTTATGAACCATTGAACCCAAACTTGCAACATTTTAGGAAATTCATTTTTGTTGGCTTGGTCCAACATAAGGATTGAAACCTTGTGATATGTATATCCATTGAGCAATGGTTTTTGTAGGTGAAATCAATTAGAGCATAAGATAACACAAAAATTTCTAAAAATATTTCTTCATGTTTAGGAGAATGTAATATTTGGTCATGGTATTCTAGAATGAGTATTCTAAGATCTCACAACCATTTATCTAATATCCATACTTCAACCAAAATTGTAATGACTTGCACTGGAAGGTGGGAATGTTTAATAATGCTTCCATCTAGTAACTCTCATTGAGGTATCAAATTACCAACTCATATCTGAATAACTATTGATAGTAAGAAATGGAGCAGAGCGGGGAGGAGAAGGGGAGCGGTCAAGCCCAAAATTCAAATTTTTTGGGCAGGAGCAATGGTTCAACAACAGGATAGTATGCAACAAGAGATTCAGGGAGTCCTATAGAAGGGGAGAGTTCAGATGGTAAGGAACCCGATGTTCCTTTGGACTCGGGGGACCCAGGTGGGGGTCCCAAATCACGTGGGGAGCAGATAGCAGAAGGCAAGGGGAATGGTCAGGTTCAAAATTTAAATTTGGGAGGCGGTAAACTTGAAGTAGTTCTAGGACAACAAGCAGCAGACGGTTTAGAGGACACAGTGGACGGAAAAGAATCTAATGGGAAATGATCTCGAGAATCTGCCGAATTTAGGGGATCTAAAGGGGGGACCCAGATCGATTGGACACATTGGTAAATGGTCCTCTTTGTTTGGGGTCAAACCTAAAGGTAAGTCATCCTTGCCCCCGGTCAAAATACCTCAAATGTGTCTCAGGGTATGTTTTCCATTTCTGTTCCTGACCAAATTATAGATCATAACATTGCTCGAATGGAAAATACTTTGATTGGCAAATTTTTTGGGACGAGACCGAACATTGAGGTCATTCGTGGGTTTGTTAAGAGGAAATGGAACTTGAAAGGTCAGGTAGATGTGGTTTCCTATCCTTTTCTCTCTCTTGTGAGGAGGATCACAAAAATATCCTTTGCAACGGTACTTGGGTGATAGGCAAATATTTAATGTATATCCAGAAATGGTACCCTAATGCGAGAAGAGAAAAACAATTGTGGTCCAAGTTCTAGCTTGGATAAAGTTACCTGGGCTCCCATTGGAATATTGAGAGGAAGATATGTTTGCAGGAATAGCCAATTCCTTCGGGGAGCTTATCGCCATTGATCCAGTCATGACATGCAGAAGAAGACTTATTTATGCCAGAATTTTGGTAGGAGTTGGGCCCGAAATGGATATGCTAGAGGAAATAGAGATAGAATCAAAACTTGGCAAATGGAAGCAGAATATTGTTTATGAAACAATCCCTTTTGCATTCTTTCACTGTAAGAAAGTAGGGCATTGGGCTAAAAAATGCCCAAGTAATGTGGTGAAATCTCAATCCTAAACTAAAGTATGGAAAAAGGTGGACAACTCTTTGAAAGCATCGCATTTTGATGGTCTGGATCAGGAAAAATAGTCCCAGGTTGGAAGGACAAAGGAAGTGTTAGTCAGAGAGTTGGGAAATGAAATGAAGAAAGGAGATAATGAAAAGACCGCCCATCAGGAAAATGAGCAGAATGGCAAGGATTCAGATGATGGAGAAAGAGAGTCACAAGTCAGCATGCAAAAAGAGGAAAAGGATAAGATAGAACAAAACTCAGATAATATTGAGAATAACGGTCAAAAGAATAAGGGAGATAATCAATCCAAAGACAATAAAGAGGAAGGAGACAATTTTAATTTAGTATCAAATTCATTTGAGTTAGATAAGGGAGCAGACTGGATCCAAGATGCACAACCTAATAACATCCTTGATCAAGGGCTGTCAGAGATCTCATTAGCCTTTCCAGCTAAGGTAAAGTTGACTTTTCCAAAGGAAAATGAGCCAAAATGGGGAGATGAGGAAGACATCAAAAAGGCATTGGGAAAGAGCGAGTCAAAGAAGGAAGAAGAAGAAGTAATGGAGGATAAAAGAAAGATTAAGAACAAAAAGAAGAATAACAACAACAATAATACATCAACCAGAAATACTAGAAGCAGACTTGGGGATGTGGGAGCTCAACATACTTCTCCAAGAAGATATTCAAATGCAAAGAAGAGGACTATGGAAACAAGAAAGAACATAGCAGATGGGACTAAAAGAGCCATCTTTGAGGCAAGTATTTCTAAAAAACCATGAAGATCATCTCTTGGAATATTCGAGGATTGAATAATCCTCACAAACATGATTTAATTAAAAGTATGATTAGAGACAAAAACCAAGATATTTTTTTGATTCAAGAAACCAAAATGTCAAAGGAAAAGGTAGAAGGATTGAAAATGTTTAGTGATGGAGGAGTTAGCGGTGGTAGTTTAGAAGGAGCCTCGAGAGGTATTGCTACTTTCTAGAATAAAAACACTGTAGAGGGAGAAGTGCTGATTCAGGACAACAATCTTGCTTGTATTAGATTTAAGCATTTGAAAGAAAGAACCTCATGGGTCTTAACTAATGTGTATGATCCTAACAGTAGGATTGGAAGAAGTGATTTTTGGAAAAAATTAACCTTGTTAAGAAGTAGGTTTGTTGAAGATGGGTGGATGATTATGGGGGACTTCAATACCCCTTTGAAGGAAAATGAGAAAAAGGGAGGGAGCCAAACCAATCTAGACAGTAAATTGGATTTAATGGACTTCATCAATAATAATGCTCTCCATGACCTGAATTTGCAAGGAGTTAAATACACCCGGACTAATAGAAGGAGTGGTGAGGACTTAATTCAGGTCAGACTTGATAGAGCGCTTATCTCTCTGGATTGGTTTGATCTTTACTTTTGTTCTTTATATGCTCACATAAGGGCAGGATCAGATCACTATCCTATATCCTTCACGGCTAATGCTAAGAATAGAAGAAAACACTTCCCTTATAGATTTGAGAGAATGTGGACTAAACACTTGGATATGGAAAGCAAAATCAAGGAATGGTGGCAGGTAAAAATTGAAGGTAATGCTATGTATAAAGTGGTCAAAAAGTTGAAGTTTGTGAATGAAAATGTTAAAAGGTGGAATAAGGAATGCTTCAGGAACATTTTTGCTTCAAAAGCCACTATTCTTTCAAATCTAAAAGATATTCAGGATGAGATTCAAAATAATGGATATACTAATACTTCAAGAGATGCTAAAGATGAAATTCTTATGAGATATCATGACATAATAGCAAAAGAAGAAACTTTTTGGAAACAAAGGTCAAGAAATGTTTGGTTGAAGGAAGGGGACATAAACACTAAATACTTTCATATGTCCACTTTAAAACATAAGGCCATCAATAGGATATCACAGATTAAAGTTAATGGTAGAATTGTTGAAGAGGAAGAATCTATGAGAAAGGTTGCCATGGAGTTTTTCTCCAACCTCCTTGCTAAGGATCAGAATTTGGATCTCCAATCTCAAAAGAACCTTATGGACTGTATTCCAACTATCCTGGAGGTAGATCAGAACTCTTACCTGACTACTATCCCTTCCAATGATGAGATTCTGAAAGTTGTCAACTACTTTGAAGGTAACAAGGTGCTGGGCTCGAATGGTTTTCCCATGTTCTTTTTTCAAATGTATTGGCATATTGTTGGAGATGATGTTTCTAGAGCTGTGAAAGAGTATTTTGGCGCTAGAAGAATTTTGAAAGAGATAAATGACACTTTTATTTCTCTTATCTCCAAAAAGATGGGAGTCGATTCCATGGATCTATTCAGACCTATAAGCCTTTGAAACTCTCTATACAAGATCATCTCTAAGGTTCTGACCTCTAGAATCCTGAAGCTACTTCCTTCTACCATTTCTCCTTAGCAAAGTGGTTTTGTCCCTGGAAGACAAATCTTGGATTCGATAATTTTGGTCCATGAAAACATTCATTCTTTGTCTAGAGCTAAAAAAGAAGGCTTTCTTCTAAACTTGACTTATCAAAAGCCTACGATAGAGTGGATTGGGATTTAATGATGAAAGTTCTTTTGGCTTTTGGTTTTTGTTCTATAAGTATTAGTATTATTAGGAAATTAGTCTCTTTGACTTCTTTTTTTGTCTTATTTAATGGGTCTCATTCCCCTTTTTTCAAGTCCTCAAGGGGACTCAGACAAGGAGATCCTCTATCTCTGGTTATTTTTATTATCATGGCAGAATGTCTGGGGAGATGCATTGGAAAGCTGGTTGAGAAGGGGGAGTTTTGTGTATTGAAACCATCTTCAGCGGATCAAGTTTTCTCCCATCAACAGTTTGTGGATGATTCTATAATTAAGGGGACGGCTTTAGTGCAAGATTCAAGGAGTTTAAAGATAACATTGGATAGTTAAGGGTCCGCTATTGGGCAACTTATTAATTGGTCTAAAAGTTTTGTTTACTTCATCAATACTCTAGAGAGAAGAAAGATAAAAATAAGCAACATTTTGGGGTGTCAATTGGGGAGTCTTCCTGCTTCCTATTTGGGGCTCCCCTTATGCCAAGATCCTCCTGATACTTTCTATGGAGCTTTGTTGGACAAATTCCATAAGAAGTTAGTAGGTTGGAAGGGTTCTCTTCTTAGCCAAGCTGGTAAGGTTCAGCTGTTGAAATCAACTCTTAGAAGTATTCCTCTTTATGCCATCAACCTTTTCAGAATTCCTGCCAAGTTTGCGGAGGCTATTGAAAAAATTCAAAGAATTTTTTGTGGACAGGGGTTGAGGAGAAGAAGAGAATGAATCTGATTGTGTTGGACAAGATTTGTAAGCTAATAAGAAAGGGAGGTCTGGGTCTAAGAAGAATAAGAGACATGAATGAATTTCTTATGGCCAAGTAGGAAACTGATATGGGACAACACATATAAAAGGCAATATCCTACACTTCTAAGCTTCCTCAATGTGGAAGATATCCCAATTGGATCCAATATCTAGAAAAATGTGTCTAGAACAAGAGATCTAATTGCCAAAGGTGTGAAATGGAAGATGGGGAAAGGGAACCTTATCAAATTCTGGGAAGACTCTTGGTTGCTTGAGTCCCCTTTGAGTGAAAGTCTTTATTGGAACATATTTCAGAACCAGTGCAAGGAAAAATATGGCTCTATGGTGGGTGACTACAGGAAAGATGGACAGTGGAAGGATTTATCTCAAGTTGATCCTTCCTTGGGAAGTCTGAACAAAATAATGAACTGCATGGTGGTGGTGGAAGATGAAGATCAATTAATCTGGAAACTCACAACAAATGGTAAATTTACTGTGGCCTCTCTTTATTATCAACAATTTTCTAAAATGGAGAGTCCTTGTTGGGCTAAGGCTTGGGTGAAAGGCCTAACCCCTAATTAATATTTTCTTCTGGACAACCCTTCAAGATAAAATTCTAACTATTGATAACCTCAGAAAAAGAGGTATGTGCATGCCTAGTGTTTGTTTTCTTTGTATGTAGAGTGAGGAGACCATCAACCACCTGCTCTTTCATTGTCCCTTCTCTGCTACTGTCTGGGGAAGATGTCTAGATCACTTCAATATGAGTTGGAGTTTCCTGGAATTAGTTCAAGAGGTTTTTAATTCTTGGCAGCACCCATCAAGGAATAAGTCTACTACTTTGTTGTGGAAATTGGCTTTACCCCATATGTGTTGGGGTATATGGAAAGAGAGAAACAAAAGAGTGTTTAGAGAGAAGGTGTCTAAGGCTCAAATTGCGTTTGAGAAAATAAAAAGAAACATATTGGAAAATATTAATATCATAGGTGGTATTGCTAATCCTCAAGACAAGGATGATCAAATAATCTTCAAGAAGTGGAGATTAAAAGGACGTGATCACTTTCAGACTAATCCTAGAGGGTGTGAAATGGGAATGTCCTCCCAATGGTTGGATGAAAATAAACTTTGATGGAGCTTCAAAGGGTAATCCTGGTATTGCGGGATGTGGTGTGGTCCTAAGGGACGAATGGGAAAAATTCAAAATTATTAAATGCATACCTATAGGAAATCAGACTAATCATGTTGCTGAGGCTATGGCAGCTTATCATGGGATGGTCCTAGAAAAGGAAGCCAACTGCACCAGAGTCTGGTGTGAAGGAGACTCATTGAATATAATAAACTATTTGAACAAGGAGTTCCTGCCATCTTGGTCAATAAACAATGCTATTAAAGCAACAAAGAAAATAAGTGATACATTTGAAATTTGTGTGTTTTCACACACGTGTACAGGGAAGCAAATTCGTGTGTTGACTGGGCCACCAACCTGGCCTGTCAAATAGAGGAAATAATTACTATTAATGGTGAGAGTGAACTTGCATGTGAAGCAAAATCCTTGTTCGATCTAGACCGTATCCAGATGAGGCAATGTGGCATCATCAACCATAATTTCTAAATGCTTCTTCCACTTATTTTGATGCAGGTTTACAATGACGATGATGAGTATTTATTTGTCTTTTCATAATTGCTTGGCACAGATTCAGGGCTGTTTTTCAGGGCAACTTTAGAAACCAGAGAAGAAGAATCGGAGCCGAGAGAAGGAAATTTAGTGATTGCGAAGGAAAAATGGGAGGGAACAAAAAAAGGTTCAAACCTACCTCTTGTTCGGAATGGAGGAAGAACAAAGAGGTTTGGGAAATTCTTCAGGAGGGGGGTCTAAGTGTGTTTATGGAGAGGCTTAGTGGGAAAGATCCAATGGTCACTAAACACTTTATCAAGAATTGGAAGAATTCCAAAGTTTTGGTGGGGACCCAGATGATGACTGTGGATGAGGAGATTATTGCTGAAGCCACGGGGATGATGACAGAGGGCATGAAATTATATAGAGATCGTAGCATCTTTGATAAGGCAATGAACAAATTTCCTATCATGGAAGGGGAGAAGAAGAAAATGGCGAAGGTCGACAACTCCTATCACTCCCCAAAGTGTATATGCAGGCCACAGAGGTTCGTTTTGTTTGCTACAATTACCTATATAACGTTGGATGGCAGGTTTACAAGAGCTTACAGGCACCACTTTGTATTGCTCAACCATTTTTGCCATGGGGAAAAGGTAAGCTTGCCATATTATCTTGCATGTTCCATGGACCATACTATCAAAGAGATACAAAATGATCTCAAGGGAAACCATGCTCTTCATCAGGGTCTTATGGCTCTTGTGTATAAAGTGCTGAAAGGGAAATGCAATGAAAAACCTATTAAAGGTAAAAATGCAAGGGATGAGGACACGAAGAGTGAGGTTAGTGGTTTTAAATTTGACTCGGAGACTAAAGGCAAGTCAGAGGAGATAAGTAAAAAGGGGAGGAACAAGGGAAAGAGGAAGAGGATAGTGGTGGATTCAGATATATCAGAGTTTGAGGCCGAGTCCTTCGAAGGTAAATTCATCAAAAACAAGAAAGAGAAAGGCACCGGAAAGTAAACCCAGAGGAAGAAGAACATCAGTAGGGGAGGTAAAAAAGATAGTAATCAAATTTTGATTGATTCTGATGGGGAGGATAAAAATGATAATGGGTAGGATAAGGAGGGGGATGATATTCCAGTTGTGGGCAACAATGAGGATTTGAATACTCAAGGTCTGCAGAAAGAGGATCAAGAGGACAAAAGGGGCAAATCTAGTGATTGTGTTGGAGAAAATGAGAGTATTAAGGGTTTTTGTGATATCGTCAGCACAATGGTGAAAGACATAGGCAACCTGAAGAAGGATATGAATGTTGTCAAAAGAGCCACGATAGGTGACAAACCCCTATCTGAAAATGTCAAAGAATTGGTGGTGGTAATTAATAATGCTGAAGCCATTGAAAACATGGTGAGTAAAATTATTGCAACTGAAAAAAAAGGTTAAGGAGATGGAAGAAAATAAGGAGGTGAAAGGGATGGAAATTGCTATGAACAATTTGGGCAACAGAGTTGATAGGATGGAACTCATAGTAAAGAAGATAGCTGAACAAAACTTCCATATTCTCAAAGCCTCGGTGGACAACATGAACATTTTGATTAACAGATTTGATAACATCAAAGATAAAGAGGGCAACAAGGATTAGCTAGACAAAAAATGTCACGATAAGAGGACTAGAGCCAATACCAAGAATAAGGGTGACATCAAGGGTCGAGAGATGGATGATTTAAAGACATCTGCGAACAACATGAAGCAGATGGTGGTCCACGCTGAAGATATCATGAAAAATATCTAGATGCCTCGGTCTTGGTCTTGGTCTCTGGCTTTGTGCTATCTTTTTGCTTTCATTTCGCTGTCTTTTTGTGGTTCTTCATGTTATGTGTGTTGAGATCCCTTTTTGTTCGGATGGGATCAACTTTTGTTATTGGAGTGATTAGGCACGGTTCTTTCTAGCTCTTTTTCTCTCCTGATATGTAAAAGGTTAGGGTTCCTTTCAAAAACCTATTTTTACTTAATCAAAACGGTTGATAGTTCTTTAGTTAATGAGTCTGCAATTCAGTTATTTTTTAGTTTAATCCATTTAATTTCAAAGTCATAACTGAGAAACTCAAAATACAATCTAGCAATTCTTCCTTGTGCTAATATCTTTATTAGTTTTTTTTCTTAATGAGACTCCTCATAGCTTGACTGTTTTTTTTGACAACAAAAATTTTCTGGTTTGAGAAATATTTTGAATTTCTCAATTCCCTTTTCTATAAGAATCTCTTTTTTCATAATTATGCTATTGAGATTTTGTATCTATGAATGTTCCTGATCTGTAACCACAGATCTTTGATCCTTTGTTGGTGAACTCATGTATCAACACAATAGACCAGTTGTGGCACTAGATGCATTAGTATATAAGACTAGTGGATTACCAAGTGTTGGCATATGAAGTCTTGGAATCTTTTGGCATTTGGTTTTAATTTGTTGCATTGCTTTGGTAGTTTGTGAATTCCAACTAGAAAAAGATTCTTTGAGTTGGTCCTATGATTAATAAATTGGTGCCACATTATTTAGACATCTAAGGAACCACTGGAGATATTTCTTGTTTTTCTATATATCTAGAAATTCTTGGATCCTTTTAAGGACATGAGGTTGTCCTTAAAATGATCTATTCCATTTAGCAATTTTTGCGTCTGTTTTTTCTTTAGTTCAATTTAGCAATTTTTGCATCTATTTTTTCTTCAATTCAATTCCACATATCCAAATATCTAAATTTATTTTTTGGGCCACATGAATAGAGATTTAATTTACCAAACTAGTTAGGTTGTTTGTCCTTCCAACTCAAGACCATTGATTTAGCCATAGAAATTTTAGCACTAGAAAATTTACAAAATATATCAAGTCTTCTTATCAAATTGTCAAAATTGCCGTCATTCAAGACTATAAACATGGTACTATCATCTATAAATTATACATATAATAAGTTATCCTAATCTAGAAGGATAATACCTTGAACACAAGGCCCCAAGCCTATATTTCTAAGAAGGTAATGTATGGCATCATAAGTTATGGCAAATAGAGTTACAAATGAGGGGAACCCCTGCCTAATGGATCTTTGGAGAGTGAAAGGATTAAATGAAATCCCATCAACATCAAATTGGACCACTACATCATGAAAGAGTATCCTGACCATCTAACAAAATATAGGAGGAAAAAAAAAAGCCTCAAGAGTCATAAGAACAAAGGTCTACTCCACTCTCTCATAAGCCTTCTCAAAGTATAGAAATTACATACCCACTTCTTGGTCAGATTTTTTTCCCACTTCATTGCTTCCTAGATTGTGATTAGATTCTCAAGAATGTAGCTACCTTTAATAAACCCAGTTTGGCTCTTACTAATGAAAGTGGGGAGAATGTCAATCAATCTCAAAGCTAGAATATATTAAGACACATTAAGAAGAGTAATAAGGTGCTAATTTTTTTTTATTAATGATTAAATCACCTTTTTGTAATAGCCTTATGATAGCCTTATTAATGTGACTATCGAGAGAACTAGTTTCAATAGCCTTAGTATATAAATGTAGTAAATCTTCACTAACCCATTGGTAGTTTTTTTTGTAGAATTCTACATGTAATCCATTTGCACTAGGAGTTTTTTCATCTTTTAGGGCCAAAGTTGTTTAGGGAAAAAATTGTTCTTACAATATCCTCTTTAGAGATATTCCTATTCAACATTTCTTCATATTCTTTAGTGATCTTCCTAGGAATAATACTTTTGCAACACCTTCTAGCTTTTATGCATTCATTACAATTTCCTTCATAAGAGAAAAGATCTTTATAAACGATAAAGAATTGCTCAAGAATCTCATCTAGATCTATCAATATTATTCCATGATTTTAAACCCCATCAATTTTTCCCTTCACATTCCTTTTCTTAATATAATTAAAGAAGAACCTAAAGCCTTTGTCACTAGCAAATATCTAGTCCATTCTAGATCTAATCTTTAGGCCTTGAATTTTCCTAGTTTGGAGAACTCTATGACTATGATTGGTAGAAGCCATATCATTGATAAACAACTCAATGGAAGGTTTGGCCTACAATGATAGAGAAAAAAGTCTATTTTGTAGATCCAATTATATTCTCTTTCCTATGGCTTGAAATAGGGCATGCCAACAACTAAAATTCTTATTCAATCTAGAACTCAATAGTAGAACAAACCTTCAAGACGCGTCTATTAAGTTAATTAAAGGTAAATATGGAATTATTACAATATTTTATATTTAACAAGGTATTATTTGACATGAAATAGTTGTTCTTCTTGATTTTAAAAGGTTTGTTCTTGGTGCTCAAAACCCTAACTTCAATAGGATGGTTATTAGAGACGAAGCTTGGGTGTACCTTCACTCTACAATCATCATCTACCAAGTCAAATGAAAATAATTATCTATTTACATTAAATCTATCAAGCCCATAATAGATCCTCTTAGGACCCTTTTGAAAATTACAATGAGTTAACCAAATTCATTTACTATATTTTTAAGACCTTCTAAAGCATCAAAGAGGCTGTTATTTATTTCATACCCAAAACACTTCTCACTGCCCTTCCAACCATATCCAACCAACAATTTTTTCTTCATTGCATTTTATCATGTTAAAATTCCCACCAATAATTGAAGGTATCTTAGGCACATTTCTCATCCATTTCCATAGTTTAATCCCATAGTTATAATGATTAGGAGCATATATTGAGCATATCCCAGTCCTTTTTTCCTCAATTTCTAGAATGATCCAAATGGATCTATTATATGTGGAGACACCTAAAATTGTCCTTCACTTGCAAGTGTCAACATCACTAATTCTTCTTCTTTATTTCTTAAATAATTTTAATTATTTAATTAATCTAACTTTATTCTTCTGAATCAATATTCTTCCTCTATTTTAAATTAATTATTTAATTTCCCTCTTAATCATTTAATCAATTAATCATTTCCTCCCTACTGTTAATTAAATAATCTTATAATTTAATTAATCTTGATTTTCTACTTTAATTAAATGATCTTTATTGCTTAATTAAATTCAATTTCCATATTACCATAATTAAATAATTTATTTAAATTATTTAATTATCTAATGATGTCTTCTCAAATTAAATAAATTCTTAAATTTGTTTAATTTCATTTAATTTTCATTTCAAACAAATTGAATATCCCTCCAAATTCAATTCAAATTCATTTCCCACTAATTCTAATTTCATTTGACATTTTTGAAAACCCAAATTCAATCCCAATGAAATTTTATTCAATTTCCTACATCACATATGAAAATTCCTAACTGCCACTAACTCTCAGTTAGTTCTCAATCACTTTTTTTGACTAGTAAGTCACTTCCCCCTTTTTCAAAATCAATTTTTTCTAACTACTTAGTCAATTTAGTTCCACTTTCAATTAAATCTCCTAACTAGTCAGTTAAGTGAGTTATTCTCTCAATCAAATTCAGTCAGAATGAGTAATTATCTCTCACCAACCTATCTCATTGAATCTCAACCATTGAATTTAACTTCTAAAAAATTATAAATTGAATGTCAATCCTTAATATCAATACCCACTATCTTCGTAATTCTTGTGCTTACATCTTGCAGGTTTTCGTGAAGTGCAACTTTGAGAGCCATTACCCACACAAGAAGAAGGAGAACAGTGGAGGCCAAGTGCATTGGAGTCAACATGGGTTTATTTTTTTAATGATTTTGATTCATTTTGTTGATTTCATTTGTATTCCTTCATTGTGTTTCATTTGGATTTTCTTATTAGATTTAAAGGTTTGCTGGTTATCTTTTATGCCTTATACATATGCTAAATTTCCCCACACATACAACATGGTGAAATGCCAAATTCCTTAATAGAGTGAATTCATCTATTGTTCAATAAAAATGCAGTACCACCCCTTCTTTTATCACGATTGCTATAGAAGTGTATTGAATCTTTCTAGATAAGTTTCAGACTGGTGTTTACAGTGAAACTCATAGCCTTCTTTTCATGCAATAAAAGGACATTAATTTTACCAAATTGTCTGCACATTCTTCTAATAATGAATTTACTAGAAAGAGAATCAATTCACTTAATGTTTCAACTAATGCAATTCAAGTTCATCTTCAGTTAGGTTTTCTTCCTCTTCTTTGCTATCCCTCAATTTATCAAAACATTTGGGAACATTGTCATCCTCCCCTTTCTTTTTGTTCCTAGATTCACTATCACCTTGGCTAAGGTGTTTTCTCTTATTTTTTCCCTCTTTCTTTTCAATAGAAGAGATACTCTTATCAACCCCTTTCATTATTTCATCCTCACTTGACATTGGAGAGCTACCAAGAGTGGGATTTACCGACCCTATATCTATTAAAACCTTTTTATATAAATACCCTGAGCCCCTGTCTGGTTCTACATGATCTAATAAATTTTTCAAGTTTTTCTCTCTAGCCTCATTGATCTTAGATTTTATCTTATCTAATGCCAATCCATGAGAATTTTTCTTCTGTTCAATATTGGTATTAAGCAAAAGATTAGTGATAGGATTTGTCTCTTTTGAGGCATTTGAATTATTTTTATTCTTTTGCACAATAGGGTTAAGGCTTATTTCTATTGAGTCCTTTTTTCCATTATTAATGGTTGGGGGAAATTCTTATAGGTATCTTAGTAGGGGGTTCCACATTGCCCTTAGGGTCAAAGATGGGATTATTCATAGGCCTTAGCTTGAAGCCAATGTAATTCTTCTTTCGGTGACCTTCTTTCTTGCATAAAAAATAGGAGTTTAGATTCGTTAGAAGATCAATTTAATAAGTAAGGAGGTTACCACCAAGATCAATACTAATTTATTTTGGGATGTCCACTCCTAGGGATAAAGCAACCAAAAGCCTTACATCCATGTGGGGCAATTTATTTCTAATTTCCTCTATTTGGAGCACCTTGCCCACAGAAGCAAGGAGTTGGGGTAGAAAAACCCATAATTGTGTAGGTGTATCCTTAACTACAATCCATCTAGGGACTAAGATAACAACTATTTCTTCATTAAAAACCTCAGTAAACCACTCAAGACTACTCTAGAAATTGTATTACCCACATTCCAAAATTGTTTAGCCAAAGCATACACTTGCATACTATGAGTTTTGAAGAAAACCATAAAAAACTCTTTTTGAATCATGCAGGAAAAGGAAATATGCATCCCGAGATTTTTCCCAAAACCCCATAGAATCATTCATCTAGATTTTTTTTTGCAAGAAGCTTATTATTGTCCAAAGCAACAAAGAAAAATGCAATATTTATAAGTCTATTCTCTAGTTTATTCAACACAACTATCATATCATCATTTGGAACAAAAATCAAGGTATTAGGGCTAGAAGAGAAACATTTACTTTTCTTTCCTCCAATATCTTTACTTCCATTGAGCCCTCCATTTTTGAAGACCTCAAACCTTGCAATTGCATGAGTCATTTCATTGCTTTTATCAAACACGACTTCTTTAAAAGATTTATTATTTTCATTAAAATTAACTTGCCCCATTCCTACCTCAAGTTGTTCTCCCAAGATACCTCTGGCTTTAGGCATTAAATGCCCTGACCAGGCACCTAAACAAGAGATAACAATATCAATTAAGAAAAATTCTCATTTTAAAAGGAAAACAAAAAAATGTGCATGAGAAACTTAAAAAAAACACACACACACAAACAACCCTTCCCAATTCCACCAAAAGGAACTTCAAATGGAACATGATGCAGGAGCATCCCTGGTTCTTGGCAATCTTGCATCAACCAAAAACATTTCTTTTTCAGTTTGTTTTGCAGTTTTGCAGTTTCAGCATTTCTTTTTACATTTTCTTGCATTTTCTCATCAGATCTTGTGGAGCTGGATTTTTCTTATGGAAATGATTATCTTCCTTACCCCAAGTTCGTGAGATGTTTGGATCTTTTTTCAGCAAGTTATCACTTTCGGATTTTGAGACAGTTTTCTGGATTAGAACACCGAAGTTCCGCTTGGACCTATTCTGCAATTGGTAAATCTTGTGGATCCTTTCCGTAGCTTGCGGAGCTCTAGTTCATTGTTCCAACATTTCTTGGTGTGTGGCCGAACTTCCCTTTGGTCCGCACTTCTTCCTTTGAATTTTATAGAGGATTCTCTTTGGTGGAGGCTGACCTGGTGGCTTTGCACGTTTCATTTTGTTCATTGGCATTTGATTCTTCTTGGGCCAACGCAGATCCCTTTAGATCATATAAATCAATGTAATTTATCTTGTAGCAATTAGTTTTTGGAGCATAGAAGATCTATCTTGGGATTAAGCGATCCGGAGTTGACCGATTTTGTAATTAGAGAATGTATGAGTTCAAGTCGCTGAGCCGAATCTTGTAGCCCACATGTTTCCAACATATTGTAATCAAATTCTATGATTTGATACATCTGATTCTGCATTGCCTCCATCATTTTGTGTTGTTTGAGTTATTTATAATTTGATGCACAATCTGAATTGTTCTCTTTGAGGACCTTCCTAACCGCGACTGCACCAGAACCAAAGCCAACAAAGGAACAAAGAGGAAGCATAAGGGAAAAGCAAGCTTTGAGAAGTTTAGCAATTGAGGGTGACTCATCACCTCCCTATGACCAAAGGACTCCTATTAGCTTTCTTTTAAGAATAAGTGCTTATGTTGAAGAAGCTAATTTCCCTAGTACAACAAAATAATTTGTTGGTCAAATTAAAGCAATTGAGAAAATATTGGAACAAACACACACATAATTAGCCATAAATTCAAAAAATAACCAAAGGTTGAGATTGGAAGAATATACCCCTAATGAATGTTGCACATTTGAATAACCACAAAGTGAAACATGTTATGGTAGATTTAGGTGGAGACATTAACATCATATTAGCAATAACTTGGGAGAAATTAGAAAGACATAAAATTGTAAGACCTTCATTTAATATCAGTTTAGTAGATGGATTTGTAATGCAGATAATTGGTACATGGACAAATGTTGAGGTTGATGTGTAAGGACTCAAACTAATATTACATTTCAAAGTAGTTTAGGTGAAAGAACATTTTAACACATTTCAAGCATTATTGGGTCTTAAATGGTTTAAAAAGGGAAATGAAATAGTAGATTATGAAAAAAAAAAGTTTATTTGCCTACAACACTAATGTTGTCCATATTTCCCTAGGTGATGATGAAGATAATTCATATCTAGAAGAGATTGGTCCAGAAGAAGATGAAGAAGATACCTCAAGATTGACATATTCAATTTATAAATTTTCTATTGTAGATGAAGTTCAAGAACCAGAGAAAACCTCTCACATAGTGTATGGTTTTAGAAGGTCCTTTATGGTATAAAGCCATGCAAAAATGATACTACAAAATACTACAACATATAATCCACCAAAAGAATTAGAAAGTTAAATAAGAAATGATTTGGGGCCATCTTGCAAGGACAAAATATATAAATCATATCCAAAAAGGAATCTCACATATTAAACTTTCTTTATTATCTGGAGTTAGTAACCTAAATGGATATATAGAGGATATGAAATGATTTTTTGTAGACAAACAAATGTGGATTGCAGTATTACAAGACACATTGGTTTGTAATATTGCACATTAGTGGAAAACACACAAAAGTAACATCCCCTGTTGGCATTCTTTTAAAATTTTGATCAAAACTAGATATATGCAAGAGGAAGGGGAATACACAATCATGACCAAATATAAGGTTTCAATCACCCCTAAGGAAAATTTATAAATTTGTTGAATTGCATGACAAGTATATGGATAATATGATTATTGACTACACATACAACTCTTATATTGGACTTAACACCAGTAGTCCAACCATGCTACATAAATAAGGAGTGAAGAATATGAATAAAGGATTGGCGAGAACTTCAGCTAGATTTCATCCAAACATTCTCATTTTTGGATGAAAATGGTGATATGTATACCACACTAAGGAGAATGAAGGAAATAATCTTCAAACTTTTTGCAAAAACTAATACACAATTTCTCCCTCTAAATACTCCACCTTGGAGTTAAGGCATATGAAAAATAATAGTATGAATGGATAAACAAACACATTGTATGGAGAGTCAATTCTATACAACACATCAAAAAGAAGGATATCCAGAACCTAAATTAGAAATAACAATGGAAGGAGAAAGAGAACTACAACTTCAAAAAGATTCAAAAGATCAAATACTATGTAACCAATCTCTTAAATTGAAATAAAAAAACATAGCTTCCACTTCCAATTCTATTTTTTTGAAAAATTGGAACTATTAGCATGAACAGGTGGCTACAAATGTGATTGAGCTCTTGTACAAGTATGAATATATATTCCCTTGGAAATTCACAAAAATGAAAGGGATTAAGGAAGAAGTGAAAGTGATGATGATATAGTTAAAAGAAGGAACTAAAACACAAAAGAAAAGAGCATATAGGTTCAATCCCAATATGAAAAATAAAGTTAAAATAGAATTGAATAAGATATTAGAGGTAGAGTCATAAAAATAGTCAAAGATTCAAAATGGATTAGTCCCATGAAGGTCCAAAACAAGAAAAATAGAGAAATAAGGATGTGTCTATTTTTGGGAACTAAACAAAGATTGTATTCACGATAATTGTGCATCCCCATTCATAGTATAAATGATAAAATTTGTCAAAGTAAGGGAAATTTACTTATTCGCTGATAGATTCTTTGGTTACCATCAACTCAAGATCCAAGAAGAAGACCAACCAAAGACAAAATTTGGGATAAAATGGGGATCATTCATGTACATAGTAATGTCATTCAACCTAAAGCATGCCCTTGTTGGCATTGTGTTGTCATTGATGTCAACCAGTATAGGATGGCAACCGGTATGGGAGATGTGTGTGCAGTATTGTCATTGATGCATAACGAATGAGATGTCTTTGATGTCATCTAGCATAGCAAGTCACCAATAAGAGAGAGAAGGTCAACTAGCATATTGTCCATTGGAGTCACCGGTACAAAAGTTAGTGTTGACTTGTGTTGGAGACATAAGGATTGCAGACCGATAAGTGACATGTTGGCAATGCATGGTTGTCACCAACAAGAGAGTAGGATGTTGGGCGGTTGATTGTGATGAAGAGGGGGAATGTTACCTAAATCAAATCAACACCAGAGGAGAAGTATGTGCAGGCCACCGATATGCTGTGTGGGTGTGAAATATCAAGACTCCCACTAGATAAAGATGCAATCACCATTTGAAGAGATGACTGACAGTGAATGTGCCCAATCAAATCATATGTGCCTGATTGAAGATATGATACTCAAGCAAGGATGGCACATTGGTGTAATGCAAGATGTAGATGACAAGGATCTACTCCCACCGGTAAGTGGAGCTTATCTCCTATTATGCATAAAATGAATCATAGTTCTTGGAGATAAGACAATAGAGTTAAAGACATGTGATTGAAGGCTCACACCAAATGAACTGGAGAAACACTAAGCTGCCTTAGGTGCATGAGATCAGGGAAATGCACCGGATCAACTAGATAGACATGTTGAGTTATCGGTACAGAGATTGAAGGATATGTTAGAACCGGTCTAGTGGTGAAGAAAGGTGTAACCACAGATGCAGACAGATGGAGGCAGTTGAAGGATTGATGACATGGTGTCATCAAGGTGCTTATCGGTAAGTATGTCCACCAGTAATGTTGATAAAGTGCAGATGCATAACATTCCCATCTGATGAAGATGTAAATGAGGTAGGTTGGCATGTGTGCTGACCGGTTTAGGTACTCCACCAAAAGAGAAGGAGAGTGCAAGGGTGAAGGAAGACTGGTTAGGGTACAACCGACAGGGTCTGTGAAACGGTAGATGAACTCGGTTGTGTGGTTGGTCAGTGATCCTATCCAAACTGACTTAACAGTCCTAGCAAAGGTGGATGCCAACAAAAAGGGCCATGTGGAGGTGAAGTGGTATGCTTGCACAGGTTAGTGTGATGTATTAGTAAGGTCATTGGTGACTGGTCCAACATTTAATGGCGATTGCAAAGCTTGAGGAAGAAAAGCAGAGGATTGCGACTAGAGATGAAGGAAATAATAGAGATCCAGTAAAGACTGATCTTGCAGATCGAAGAGGATAAAGGTAACCACATCACTCACGTGATCAATCAAACAAAAGGCTGAAAAACATGCTACAGACGGCTAAAGAGAGAAGACGTGTTTCACAAGGTAGATAGATGGAAGATGCTCATTGATTGAGTGTTGAATATCGATCAAGGACATGATATTAGATTAGATTTGATATGTCATGATGATCAGAGATCAAATCGGATGCAGATTCACTGCATGGTAGAAACCCTAGTGTGCCAATGTTCAAACTCACGTCTTTACGGGAAAATATGGCTATAAAAGTGTGAGCCAAAGCTATTGTTCGGGCTATTGAATGAGAGAGGATTGGAGCTACATGTGAGAGAAAATCAGCCAAGTACTCAACAAGAATCAGAGAAGAGACTAAGTGTGCAAGTAAGAAACGGGTTGAAGAGTTCAACCAACAATAGTAAGGCAACTGGTAGTCTGCCAGTGAGTCTGAGAAAGGAGTATATCAGTAGTGAATGAACCGAAAGAGAAGAGAAATAGAAGATTATAGATAAGGCAAACTGAGAACCGGCAAGAATCAGATGGTCGACATCTAAATGAGTTATCAAGATCGATGGTGGATAGCAACAGTATAGCAAAGAGCAGAACCAACAAAGAGCAGAACCGACAGAGAAGAAGAAGAGGCTGAACCGGCAAGGGTGCAACAAAGAGTGGGTTACAGCAGGAGATAAGGTTGCTGCAGTGAGAAGGTGAGGAGAGAACCGACAGACGATTGAAGAGAGGAGAACCGATGGAGATATTTGCATAAGAGTTACAAAGTTCCTTTTGTAACAAGGCTATTACTTTTGTAATTGAATATATTCATTGTAGATCACTGAGTTGGAGCTCGGTGCAGGGGTTGGTTCTCCTTGGGTTGGTGCCCTAAAATCAGGGGTTGGTGCTCCTTGGGTTGGTGCCCTAAAGAAGGAGTGTTACTCCTTGGGTTGGTGCCCTAAATGTTGTAACCAAATGTTTCATTGTGAGGCTGGATTGGAGCAGTAGTCTCCAACAACCTTTCTCACCGAGGTTTTTCCCATCTTGGGTTTTCCTCGTACATATGGTGTTATGTGGTATCCCTTTTATGTGTGGTTGCATATGTGTCATTATCCCTTCTAACCAATATGTCTTCTTTATGTTAGATTCGTTAATCGATTTACACACATATGTTAGAAAAAGGCTAAGATTGGAAATCACTGATTCACCCCCCCTCTCAGTGACATCTTGTGTTCAACAAAGCTAACAATATTTAATCGAATAATGGTCAATACATTCAATATTTCATTCATGACTTCTTGGATGTTTATTTGGATGACTACAAAATTTATGGGATGATGAAAAATCACACTCAATCATTTCACACAATGCTAGAAAGATGCAAAAGCATGCAAATATCATTACATATTAAAAATGCATATTTCTTGTACCCTTTGGAACATTTATAGGCCACATTACTTGCAAGGAAGGACTAATGGTAGATCCTATGAAGGTATCTTGGATCATGACCTTGACATCACCTTAGACAATATTGAAAGTAAAAAAATTGTTAGGTTACACTGACTATCATCAAAAGTTTATTAAAGGATATGCAATATTAGCCACACCATTGGAGGAACTCCTAAAGAAGAAAACAAACAAGACTATCAATTAGACGAGATAGTGTCAACAATCTTTTGAAACTAGTCGTGGAGTGATTGGTTCCACTGTGGAAAGCTTTAAGAATATGATTAGTAGCTTTGAAGAGGAGTTCCAACTTAAGGAAGTGGTGGATGTGGATGCCAATTATGAACAAGATACTTCTTCGGGAGCCAATAAATGGACCAGAGGCACTTTGAAGAGAAAGGCAACTGGACCTCCTCCTCAATTTCAGAAGCTCAAGAATATCATTGAAATAATGATTGCGATTGAAAAAGAGACGGAACAATCTATGAAGTTGTTGGACTAGGGTTGTTGTTCTGGTATTGGTTCTCTACTAGCTTTTCTGTGTTTTGTGCTCATTTCTTTCTCCTATGTTGGTTTTTTGTTTTGTCTAGTCTTTTCCCCTTTGATGTAATGTTGTGTATTTCTATTATGGGGCTGTTCATTTTTTGTGCTCATTGTTGGCTTAATTTCTTGTTAAGACTTCACTGTTCTTTGATACTGTTAAAGGGTTTCGGGTCCCTTCAAAACCTGTTTTTGTCTTAATAAAAAATAATCTTTTGAAATACTACAACAAAATATTGTGGAGACCCCATAGTGATATGCCCCAATTGGATAATTTCTTCCATGTACATGTGGATGCCTTCAAGATAGCCATGATAGTAGTACTAGCATGTAAAAAAGGTCATCCAATTGCCTTCACTAGCCGAAATCTCTCACAAGAAAAGAGAAATTATACAACAATAGAGAGACAAGCCCTTATTATGGTGTATCTTACATAAGTTCCACCACTGCTTATTATCTACACTATTTATTTTTTACATAGATCATGAAATCATGAATTTCCTATTGATTGAACCAATCGTTTGAGGGAGAATATGTAGATGGTTATCGTTGTTGGAAGAATTTTGTTTTTTTGTTAAGGAAAAACTCAAAAAGAATATTTAGGGTTCAAACTATCCATCATGAATTGAAATAGGAGAGGAACCAATTGTATATGATGAATGTCTACCTAGTGCAACCTTATTCAAGATAGCTATGGTGCCAAAAGCACTCCATGATGTGGAAACACTACTATCTATGGAAAATATTTAACTAATATGTCATCACATGAAAAATAATTACTATTTCAAAAGTCAATCGTGTTCACATTGATAGAGGGGGCACTGTACACAAAAGAAGGGATGATATGCTTCAACAAGTAGTACATGAACATGAAAGGAATGCCATATTAAGGGAAGCACATCAAGGATATTTGGTGGACATAACTACATGAAGCTAATGCCAATAGATTTTAGCTAGAAGGACTTTGGTGGCCCACATTACATAGAGATACAAAAAAAATGCCAGACTATAATATAAATGTTAGAGAGTTGGGAGACCTTCCATAAGGGATGAGATGCCTCTACAACTAGTACTAGCTCAACTACCATTTGAAAAATGGGCAATTGATTTCATTGTAACTATCGATGTTTTAATAAAGTTACCTAAGGCTAGAATTATTATTACCAGTATAGACTACTTGACAAAATAGTCTGAGGTAGAACAAGCTAGAGACTATACTGCACACATTGCCAAATATTTCCTATATCATATTAGTAGCACAACATTTAGGTGTCCATTACGTATCATCGACAATCAAGGAAAATATTTTGTGAATAAGGTTATCAAGGAATTACTTTAAAACTTTATGATAACCCATAATTGGAGCACACCCTACAACCCACAAGCCATTGGAGCAAGTGAGGTCCTGAATAAAATTATAGGCACCACCCTAAAAAAGATGTGTAATGGAAATAGAACATATTGGGATATCAAGATACCAATAGAACTTTGCATTTACAAAACCACACAAAAATGATCTACTTGGTTTACCCCTTGTAAATTAGTCTTTGAGGTAGAGGCTAGCCTACCCATAAACTTCATTGTTCACAATCTACTACTGCATTGACCATGAGGGTAATAGATGAAAAATCAATCAAATAGAGGTTGAAAGATTTGGAGAAATTGTATGAAGGTAGACAACTTGTGGTACAACACCATCTCATGAAGAAAGACAATAGAAATCATGACACAACCACAATATCAAATTCAAACAATTTAAGAAAGATGCCATAGTTTTACTATATGATAGAAAATTTAAGAAACAAGGAAAACTAAAGGTCCAATGGTTGGGCCCCAACCAAATTGATGACATGTTAGACTATGATATGTGTTATGGTTTAGGGCAATCGGTTTTCTATTTATTTCATTATGGTAACTAGTTTATGCACTATCCTAACTATCTCCTTACCCTTCTTGTATTACTAAGTCTGTGGTATACATACAACACATATAAATTACCGGAGATTCAGAACTTTAGTCTATGTTACCCTATTTTTTTGCTAATGATATTTTTTGTTAAATTAATTGTTTGTCTATCAAAGCAAAATCAAGAATAAACATTTTTGAATGAATTACATATTATCACGTCAAAATTCAATATTTTGATTTTTTTATTGTCCATAATAACAAGTTCCTAATAGATGGTAACCAAGATGTAGATATTGAGAGAAAATGAATAGAAAAAAAAAGAAAAAAGAAATATAAAATAATAAAACAATTTAAAAAATTAGAAATTAGAAAGGACAACGGAAAAGACTCAATTTTCACATTGTTTGTAAAGGGTTTGTGATGCCATCCAAAGATTTTAAAAAAATAAAAATAAAAATAATTGCCACTTTTTATTAGTGTTTGACCTCATTTCAAATGTTTTGATCAACTAAAGATTTTCATGTTTTGAATGAGACAAAATTACTTCTAGAAGAATTTATGAGCAAAGGTTTAACAAAAAGAGACATCTTTTTATATTTCTCATTTTTTGTAAAAAGGATAACATTAGTAAAAGAAAAGAAAATATATAATAAAAGAAGGATTAAATTAGTAAAGGAAACGTGGTGATTGGAGAAAAAGCTAATATTTTTGAATTTTATTTTCAACATAAAATAAATTAGGAAAGTTAGTACATATTAAGTAGTTGGGTAGAATACAAGTAGTGGATCACATTTCAAAAATCAACCATTTTTTGTGCATCTAATCTCTTAATTACTAATTTTAAAGGAGTCAAAAAAATTGGTAATGAAAAGTTCATTAATAAGTTTTACATGTACTAATAGCTGATCAATTTTTAGCTATTTTGATTCATAATTGGTCCATTTGTGCACCACTATTGGAACATTTGTACACAACTATTAGCACATTTGTCTACAAGTACTAGCAAAATTTTGAGTGGACGGTTATTGGAACATCTTTAAGTAGGTATTGGGCAACACTTTAAAATCTGTACTTTTTGACCCTTGTGTGCATAACTAACTCTACTACGTGCATCGTTACTACCCAGCAGCCAATACCTTAGCTATAAGGAATTAAGTCATATACAAAGATGTTGAAGCAACAAAAAATCGTCAAAATCCGATGTATTGTTTAAGATTTGTGGGTGCATGAAGTTAGCTATAACCATTACTAGTACGCTTCCCCTAGCAAGAGAAAAGTAGTAGTTAAAAACATGAAAAATATCTAAAAGAAAAGAGACACCTCTTTTATAATTCCTTTGTCTTTGTGAAGAGGGTAATTAAAAATATCTAAAAAATGTAAAACAATCAAGCACTTTTTTATAATTTCAAAACAAGACGAAAAAAATACCATGTATACTTTTTATAAATATTTGAAATTATTTATCAAGATGAATCGAAGATGAAAAAGTGTACCAAAGTTCAATTTTTTAAACAAAATGTACTTTAAAAAAAATGAAAAATATGACACATTTTATGTCTACATGTATAATTTATAAAGTATCAAAAAGTTAATAGCTCCCAATCCTAATTCCAATTATTTTATTATGCTCTAAAGTCTTTATGCAAACTCTATATTTCTCCTCCAACCTCCTCTCATATTCACATGTTGAGACTTATTTTTTATGGATGATTACCAAAGGAAACCTATTACAACTATTCAAAAAAAAGTCATTATAGTCTAATTCCAATGTCAATTCCAAAGTCAACCTTATGAAACATTTTTCATTTACAACTCATTTTTACCAATTTAAGAAAATTTGAAATATTGTCAAATTTGCATCACTTTTGTTTAGAAATGGAAAATGCTCAAGAGAACAACACAAAAATTGATATTTTTTAAAAGTTGATGTCTATTATAGAACTATATTGATTCCATGGTAAGCTTCAATAAAATTTGAAAGATCTTCAAATTTGTAAATTATGTTTGAGTTTAATTTGTTTGAATTGTGTTTGTTGCAATCTTCTTTAGTTTGATAAAACATTGGGAAATTTGACTACTCTAGATAGAAATCCTTAATTAAATTGTATAAAAAGAAGATATTCAATCATGATTGAATTAGTCTCACCTCATCAAATGTAAATAATAGTCAATGAATAAAAAGATATTATTATATTTGTTTTATCTTTTGTAAAATATAATTGCCAATTTAAAAAATAAATAGAAAATAAAAATTCAATATAGTAAAGAAAAAGTGACAATTAGAAATAAAATAACACTTTTGAATTTTATCTAAGGAATCAAGAAAAATTAGGAAATGTTAGCATATGATTAGTAGTAGGAAAGGAAAAGTACTAGTCAAAACAAGGAAAATATCCAAAAGAAAAAGCAAGCTCCTTTATATTTCCTTTGTCTTATATGAAGAGGATGATTGGAAAGGGTCCAAAATGATGTATTAAAATTTTAATGCAACGCAATAAAAATATTAGGCCCACTTTTCATTAGTATTTGAAATCATTTCAAATGATGCATCAAGGTAAAAAAGTGTGGCTAAATTAGCTTTTTAAAATTGATTGCACTTTTCTTAAAAAAATAAAAATATGGTGTATGAAAGTAATCACACTTATATGTTGAATATACTTTTTCATATTTCTTGTTTTTTATTTCATAATCAATTGATTTTGTTTTAATTCATCATACAATATCATATATTTATTTTTGGTATTTGAAAATATCAAAATGAGGAAAAGAAAAGCTATTTCAAGTAGTTTGAGAGAAGAGTGGAGGTCAAATATGTTAATATAAGAGAAGAATTGTTTGCTATTTCAAGTATTCTAAAGAAAAGAGTGGAAGTCAAATGCGTTATATAAGAGGAAAATTGTGTTAGATTCAATGACAGTCCCAAAGACACTGAGAGGTGGGGGGGGTGAATCAGTGTCTGACCGGTTTGTGAAATATTTGAACTTATTTATAACTTTGCAACCCAAATCAATGTATCGGTAAACAAGAAATAATGCAGTGAATAGAAATAACAGAGACATCATAAATGCACACCATAACACTATTTTGGCGAGGAAACCCGGTGTGGGAAAAACCTCGGTGGGATTTGTGACCCACAATATTTACTCACTGGCCAATATGAATAAATATTACTTACAATATAATCCATATAAACAAAACTTTGTCTCATGTTGGCCTGAGAGCCGGTATACTTCATTGCCGGTGTAATCTAGATGTCGGTGAATGTGCCTGCCGGTGTATGATGTCTGCGATGTCGGTGCCTGTGTATAAACCTGTTACCGATTGGTTGCCATCAATGACAACATCAACCATATTCTGATAGAGTGTAGAATGTCAACAATCTCCCCCTTTGGCATTGATGGCAACACTCATGAGAAAAATCCAAAATTGTCATCCAAAAATGAAGTTCAAAATCTGAGCCCAAAAAGAGTGTGCTCTCCCTGAGCAAGTGATCTCATCTGTGCATATAATTTTTCTCCATACTACTCCCCCTTTGACATCAATGGCAAAGGATGTAAAAAAGAATCAAAGAATACAAAAATGCTACCTCATAGCCTATAACCGGTTCTATACAAGTTGAAAAATATCCGCCAAAATTAGATTCAGGCTCTACATGAATTTGTTATTGTCAGAAAGAATGGTCTCTGTTTGTTGGATCAAGCCGGACAGATAGTGCATCTGTTGCTCCGGTGATCGTTCTCCTTGAATTGTTGCCTTTGATAGCTCAACTCGCTGAGTGATAAGACTGTCCAATCTTGGACCAAGTTTTCTTTTCAGTTCTCGAGCCTTGACCTTATTCTTGCTTTCTCTTTCTCAAGTTTCTCCAACTTCTCAAAAACTGCCATTTCTTGTTCAAAAACTGAGATAAGTCCCAAAGAACCTATCATATTATCCACAATATCATCTATTTCCTTCTGTGTCTTCTTAATTTACTCATCAATATTTTCAGTTAGGTGGTGAGGCTTGCAAGCTTCTCTATACAACTCCTTATATTTCAAAATTGTTGAGTTAAGTACCGGTAATAGTGAATCCATGTGCTTAGTACAGTCTTTGATGGTTTTCTCAAAGAATTCACTTTTCTCTTTATCTACTCTTTCCCTTACAATATCCTCATTCACCTTATCTACAGTTAGAACATTTTCAACAATAAATTTGGACAATGTGTCCAATTTACCTAATGAATCCTCATTGTGATCTATCTTATAGGTTGGTGCAATCATCTTCAAGATAGGTAATGTGTCATCAATAGCCTTAAATGCTAAGGCATTGCAATCTTTTATCCTCGTAATAGAATCCAATAGAACATCTGTTACACTGGTGGATCTGAATTCTCCTGTAGATGTGCTTCGTTTTGCAATAGATTTCCTTTCAACAGATACTTGCCCAATTACCTTCACTATTTCTTCCTTATTTTCATCGATTGCCTCCTCTTTATTTACATTTTCAACTGGTTTCTCTATCTGTGTAATTACCTATGCTTCTTTTGGTTTTTTAGTCTGTGTAAGCACCTCTTCAACTATCGGTTTCTCTATTTTTGGTTGCTTAGTGTTAGTTACTTTATCCTCTGTCGGTTTCTCAGTCTCCGGTTGCTCAGCTTGTGCCAGTATCTCAGTGTTCTGAGAGTCAACAGTGTGTGTCGGTGACTCAGAGATCTCACTGATCTTAGCATCATCTGCCTTAACCTCTATAGTCTCTTTATCCACAACAATGTTAGTATCTTGAGTATCTACGTTCATAGTGAAAAGAATTTTTGAATCAGGGTTAGTGTCATCATGAGTAACTTCTTCGGTTGCCTTAATTGGTTGATTGTCTGTATGTACCGGTGGAGTATCTTGTGATGGTGGAGGAATGTTATCTGTTACCTTTATAAAACACATATACTACCAATTTTTCTTTTCCCTTTGTCCTTCTGGTATACCTTTGCAAAATATTTGTCCATTTTCCATCTCTCCCTTTCCTCTTTCTTTTCTTTTTCCACCAAAAATATGTCCCATTCATCTGCAGTTTTATCAGTAATCTCTTTCACTCTCCCAGCCATTAGGCTAATCTGTTGGTGTCCACTCACAAAAACTGACCGGTTTGCTTCAGAAATTAGTTCATCAATTTCCTCTTTATAATTTATAGGATGTACTGCCAATAATGCTTCAACCTTTAAATTTTTGTCTAATTCCATCATTGACATTCTCTTAGCTTCTAATCTTAAATACAAGTCATTCGACAGATCATCAACAACTTCAATCAAAACCTTCTTATAGATGTCTAAATACAAAATTATACTAGCCTCTATAGTCTCTTTGTCAGAATCTTTGAATGAATGATACAATTTGTTTACATTGCAAAGATTACCATCTTGAGTTATCTCATTTACCAGTTCCTCCCGTGTAAGGGTATCTGGTGTCTTAGTTTGTTGTTTCTTCTTTGGTGTAAGATTCTTCTTAGGCTCCCTTACAGCCTGCTGCTTCTTCCTTAATGTTCTAGTCCTTTTGGGAGAAGGAGAGGGTACCGGTGAGCGTTTTCTCTTTTTTCCTTTCTACTCTTTTGAACTCAACTGCTTTTCCACTGTTTGTATCCGAGGAAGTGACAACCGGTGAAACATGAGCTTCTGGTTTCAATCCTTCCAGTTCACTAGCAAATATACCACTCAAGTTCATTTCATTTTCTTTAACCTCCTTAGCCATCTTGGATGCACCTCTGATAAACTTTTCTCTTCTTTTTCTCTGCTTCTGCATCGAAACAACACTCTCAATAGTCTCAACACTGCCAAAAATTTCTTCAGATGGTTCTTTAGGTGCATCAAGAAGCATTTTAGCATATGCTTCAAGAACATTTAGATCAACTTCATAACCCATTTCTCTTATCCAAATAGTTCTAGGAGTAACAACTTCCATCCATGTTTCATCTCGTTTGATTACAAAATAGATTTGCTTATCATACTTATCAATTATGCTCTTTGGTAACCTTTCTCTAGCTTTCATCTTAGTTTGAAAGTTTTTGAAGTAGTTTTCTATAATGTTGTCACTGTTAGAGTCCATACCGATGATAGCTTCCATTATTTGCTTGCCTATTGGGATGTCATATCCAAAATCCTTATGACCAATGCTAGGTATCTCTTTGGTGAAGTAAAACATCAAACACACAAGTAAGTTGCCAAAACGAAATGTCCCCTTCTTGTCACCTTTAGACTTTTTCAGGCTGACAATTAGTTCATCTTTAAGCGATTCACAGATGTCAATCCTAGCATTGTTCTTGACCATCTCATATGCACTATGAATACATAAGCTTGAAATTGAATTCAATCTGTTTGTATGAGTTACTCTATAGCCAAGTACCATGCTCACATATCTCACATTCGCATCAATAATGTCATTAATCCTAAGAGATCTATTGTCAGATGTAGCTCTGGTTAAATCCATAACACCCTTGCTAGGTATCTTCTTAGTTTTGTCAGGCCTACTACCGATTGAGGGTAAACCAGTAACTGCCTTGATTGCTTCCTTAGAGATTTTAAAAACTGAATCAAGCCACATAAATTCTCCATGAACTCTGCTTAGTACAAGACAAACTACCTCCTTCGGAAATTCAGGTATGTTCAGTATTTCAACAAATCCTAGGTATCCTACAATCTTGTGTTCCAGTTTAACCAAACCTTGTTCATCAGTAATAACATCATTGTACATGTTCTTTAGGTCACCAGTCCCTAAATTTTCTATGTTGCAGTGAATGTAGATTCTAGGGTCTTCGGCAAAAGCGACTCCCTTCGGAATTTTTGAAAAAGCTTCGATAGAATCATCTTGCTTGGCAATTTTAGGGATGATCTTAAACACAGGCCTAGGGCGCTTAATGTTTTCTACCATAGTAGGGTTTGCAATAAACTCAGGTGCAGAAGATGAAGATGCCATATCGAAAGATAAATACCTCTTGCTTGAAATCTTGAATACCTGAAAATACCTTGCTGCTTCGCCTTAGGATGCCTTTACTCAATTTCGCGCTCTTTGAATGCTTGAATGCTTGGTGGATGAAAATGAGGGTTTTCTGGTGCTTTATAACAAAAAGGTTCTTCAAAAACCGCATTTACTGCTCGCCAATTAAGTGAAATATTAACACATCTGCCGGTAAAGAAGAAATGTGTCTTCTTACCATCAACTAAGGGTAGAATGCATGATTTTCAACTTGCTGCCATACCCCCTAAGGATTATTCCTCAGTTAGATGAAGAATCTCCTACCGGTGGAGGATTATCCTGTTCTACCTGTGCAGAGACAGATTCATCAACTCTCTGATCTCTTTTCTTAATCCATTGTTTTGAAAATTCTTGCTTTATTTTATTTACCTTTTCTTTTCCCTTCTCATTAGATCCTTTATTGTTCGTCGATATAGTCTTGCTTCTACAAAATTTTGCAATATCCCAATCTTGTTACATGCATAACAAGTTACATTATTCCTCTGAATAGCTTTTCCATATCCTTGACTGGTTTATGATCTGCATTGATTAGATAAATGTCCATATCTACCACAAACATAGCATTTCACATTCATTTTGCAATTTTCTGAATTATGACCAACTTTATTGCATTTGGAACATTGATCGGTGGGTAAGTTTGTATTTTGATTATTTCTAAATCTGCATTGATTTGCTCTATGACCAAATTTGTTGCAATTGAAACATTTCCCATTGAATATATAAGCATTAGGTTGTCTTACCAATTTACTATGATCTTGATTATTTGCAGTCCTGAAACTTTCTCCATGTTCAAATCCAAGTCCAATCGTATCTCCGTCAGGTTTTTGTCTTTTCAGCATGTCATCAAGTCTTTCTGAACTTTTCTTGAATTTGTCTTTGTGTTCATTTGCAGTGATCAACTCATTTTCCAGAATCCCAACTTGTCTCATAAGCTCATCTTTATCATGTTGCATGTGAATCAGATATGTCTTTAGTATATCATTCTCATGACAAAGTCTCAAATTTTCATTTTCTCCATCATTAAGTCTTCTAGTCAAATCTTCTTCATTCTTCTTCCTATCTTCAATATCCTTACATAGCTTCATGGTTAAATTTTGCATTTCATTCCTCATGTTAGTGTTCTCTTGCCTCAACTTCTCTGCAATATCACTAAGAGTTTCCTTTTCATCATCATGTTTCTACATTTGCTCATGAAGTTCTTTCCTTTTGTTTTGTGCTATAACCAGGTTCTCCTGAAGTCCTTTAATGAATTCCTTAGCAGTCCTCAGATCATCTTCAAGTTTGATATTCTTCAATTTTTCTGTATCAAAATCTTCAAGAGCTCCTTCCAACTGTTTTCTCAAACTTTCCATCAGCATCAGTTTCAGAATCTTCCTCAAGTTGTTAGGCTTTTGCAAATAGAGGACCAGGCTCTGATACCAATTGTTAGATTCAATGATAGTCCCAAAGACACTGAGAGGGGGGGGGGGTGAATCAGTGTCTGACCGGTTTGTGAAATATTTGAACTTATTTATAACTTTGCAACCCAAATCAATGTATTGGTAAACAAGAAATAATGCAGTGAATAGAAATAACAGAGACAACATAAATGCACACCATAACACAAGATATTTTGGCGAGGAAACCCGGTGTGGGGAAAACCTCGGTGGGATTTGTGACCCACAATATTTTCTCACTGACCAATATGAATAAATATTACTTACAATATAATCCATATAAACAAAAATTTGTCTCATGTCGGCCTGAGAGCCGGTATACTTC
Source organism: Cryptomeria japonica (assembly GCF_030272615.1). Lineage (NCBI taxonomy): Eukaryota > Viridiplantae > Streptophyta > Pinopsida > Cupressales > Cupressaceae > Cryptomeria > Cryptomeria japonica. Next base: position 513,586,400 of record NC_081411.1, on the reverse strand, counting down.
ATGGCTAGTGTATTCTGGATGCTGGTGAATGTGCCTGCCGATGTATGATGCCTGCGATGCCGATGCCTATGTAGAAACATGTTACCGGTTGGTTGCCATCAATGACAACATCAACCATATTCTCATAGAGTGTAGAATGCCAACAAATTGTTCATTAAAAAATAACAAATTTATTCTTTTGCTATTCATATGCCACATATATACTTTATTTTTAATTAAAATGAGGTTCAAAAGATGAATTCAAGGAAAAAAAAATTAATTGCGATAATTATTGATAAAAAAATATTAGAGTTGGAATCTTCTATTTTCATTGTTCTCTATTTACTACTAGTAGTAGTCAATCCAAAATTTTAGGTTCTGATTTTCATTTTTAATGAATATTGTACTTATTTTTTTATTTTTTAGATATTTAACCACTAAAAAGAGATTCATTATTAGTTATGGAGTTACTTGGAGGTGCACTACGGCCCAAAGTAAGGTGCACTACAGTCCATAGTAATGTTGTCAAATTCATCACATACAATTATAGATACTCTGATGACCCCTTCCTAAATTCACCCAAAAAACATAAATTAGCACTAATTTTAGGATTTAAGAATAGGAATTCATGCTTACTACGAATTGACCTTTCCATATTATCCAACCATCGCTATTATGCATACCTATCAATCTATTACCTATGCCAATAATGAAATGTTAAAGATATTTTCGACAATCACTAGATAGGCCTAGTTCCTTTCATAGTTTTGACTACAAAAGTCATTAATAATCGATATTTTAATTAATCCTTTTTTCTTTAATTATATCGATAGAGGAATGGCCGCGTCATCAATATATGAGTTCTGGATGCATTCAAATGCTCGCTTATTCCTTCCTTCGAATCCTCCATATTTGTTGTGTAGGATTCCTTTCATATGATGCTTTTGCTGTCAGATCGAGGGCATGACAAATACTTTTCTTATTAATATCTTTGATTTGAAGATAAGAGAAAAACAAAAGTAGAAAGTATGAATCGAGTGGATTCATTTCTGATTACAATAATTAGAAATGGTAATATCATGTGCTTAAAATTATGAATCAAGTAGTAGGTGGATCACCACTTTGATAATTGAGTGAATGGAATTTAGATGGGGACATGTTTAATTTGGTATTAATTTTATAACCTTTTATAGAGCCCAATTGATTTATTTAGAGAAATATATGGGAATAATATAATATTACATTCCAAAACTATCAAAAGGAGTTTTTAAGAAAATGTATACTTGAATCCAAAAGATCTTCACAATTGCTTTCAGTTATATACTAAAATAATTTTAATAGGGAGCTCAATTTAATAATCACAATGTTAAATGGGGTAACAAGACAAGTTGAAGCATGAACTTTCAAAAAAAATATTATTTTGTCTAATTAGCTCAACATCTATGAAGTGAAAAAGGTGTATTGATTGAGGTTGTCTTTTTAGTGATTGCATTCATATTTTGCAAATGTTTTTTGAGATGAAATCTTTACATATGATGTCATATTTGGTGTATTCATTGGTACAAGCTCAAATATTCAATGGTTAAATAAATTTTAGGTAAATGGACACTTTTTTTAGAAGATAGATCTATAATTGGGATTTAAAGAGTAGAAAACATTACAAAAATGTGAATCCAATACTTTCTAATGTCAACTATCATAGATCCAATGATGGAGAATCATCTTTATATTTTTGATATTGCTAGAAATGTTGTCCATGAGTGAGTTGATTGACTTATCCGATTTCCCATCTTTGTTTATACCAAACCACGTGGTTACAATTCCTATCCAACTATCCTAGTATTTAAGTTATCAAGTTGTTTTTTAATGAAATATTGCAAGTAGTCATCAACTGTTCATAGTAATTGTAAGAAAACACATAAATTAGGAGCTAATTTCTTTATACAAGTAGAGCTTTCTTGGTGTGCTAATATTGATGATGTTAAGAGTATGGTTATTGAAATTTATAACTTCAATCTTAAAATTCGTAACAAAAGATTTTTTGATCCTAAAGGTATATGTCTAAAAGACTTGTATTTAAGTATATGCATGTACTCAATATTTGAAAGGAATCCAGATGAGCAGAAGATGCTTCCTACACCAATTTAATAAGGAGAGTAGTTGAAAAATTTGCTAACGCCCATAAAAATTATAAATGCATAAGCACATTCAAATTAATGTAAATATATATGTAATAAGTACAAACATCACAAAATAGTATTTACATGGGGAAACCCTTATGAGAAAAACTCTACACTCCAAAACCATCAGCTCAGCTATATTATTCAACAATAACATTTACAATACAATATCAAAGTCAATGCTCCTTGGGAAATCTCACAATACAATAGGATTCTGGAACAATTTCTTGTATCGTAAGGATGTCTCTAAAATTCAACAACAATACCATGTAATAAGAGAAATATGGGTGCCCAAGAATACCATGTATCACTTCCACATTCACCACAAATATGAAACTGCCGGTGGAAGACATACAAGACATCCACACATCCACAATCTCTTGCTAATCCAATACATGTAAATCCTCAATAAGCATGAGTTCTAGTTACAACCTTCCATTTAGAAACTACACTTATCCACATTCTAGTGTACTATACCAATAAAAATATTCCTCTTCACATGCAAGGTGCCTATAACATGGAATAATAAGATTTACTAATTCCTCTTCAATCTTGTTATAGAAATTGTTGATTCAGGCTCTTACAACTATCACAAGTTGTTATAGAAATTTTCCATAATTTATCATGTATCATAATAGAAACTTATTACACAACCAAACATAAAGGTCCTCTAAGGTGGGTGCCAAGTTCCTAAAAAATAGGGGTTTTTCCATATATCATCACCTGCCATGTAGGGTGCTACCTCAATAAGAGGACCCACAAAGTGATTGGAAATTTAGAAAGTTAAAACATTAGGCTAAAAAAAATATGCACAAAATAATTAAATTAACTAATAATAGGAATCAAAGGTTGAGACACCTTAATCCCAACTTTCTCGCACTTGTCGAAGACCTATCAAGAGTCTACTACAATGAACAACTTAGGGCCCCAAGGCTCATAGAAATAGAACACCATCTGAATTTCACTATCCTCACTAGATTCATCAATGCATCTACAACATTTACCAAAGTATTATCTTTCTCCAAATTCATCTTTCTATCTTCTATCATATCATGAACAAAATGAAATTGAACATCAATGTTCTTTGTTCTTGCATGGAAAGCAGGATTCTTTTCTAAGATAAAGACACTTTGACTATCAAATTAGATAATATTATCTTCTACATCAAAATCAATATTAGAACATAGGGTATGTGCACAAAGATGGTGGTCAGAAAAGTGGACACCACCCAAAAAAAAACATGAAAAAACAAGCAGCGCGTATGCGGTTCTAAAATTTGAAATTCCCACGTATGCGCTTAGGTTTGTTCTTCCCGAGCCTAGAGAAGGTAGCGCGTACGCGCTGCTTTTAGGAAAATGAGCACGTATGCGCTATGCTTAGGAAAATTGAGCGCGTATGCGCTGCTCATAGGAAAATGAGCGCATACGCGCTAATAATCCAAATATAACCGCATACGCGGTGCCTGTTAAAAAAAGTTGAAAAAAAAAAACAGGGTCTCATTTACCTGTGAATAGCGCGTTTTTACTTCGTTTTTTTTTCATTTCCTCTCCTAAACCGCAAACAGGGTGCTAGATTTGTCCTCCAAGCTATGGATCAAGGTTAGTTTTTGTTTATTTTTGTCTTTCTTTCCTGTTTGTTCAATTTGTTTTACATTTTGAATTTAATTTCATTAATTTTGATTAGGTTTTTTCATTTTTTGTTTCAAAAACTAGATTCTTCTAATCCACAACAAAAACAACCAAATGAACCTCCTGAAAACCCACAAGAACAACCAAATGCACCTCCTAAAAACACTCAAGAACAACCCCCAATTCCTCCTTTTGACCGCACACCTGAAACACATGAGCAATTAATTAATCAGTTAGGACAAAATACATCTAAAATCAATAGACTGATTGTTAAATTGAAAACTTCTGAACTTGAGCATCATCAATCCCTCGCCACTAGCCTAGAAACATTAGCTAGTGGTGCCATAGTTGTTTCCACACAAATTACCAAATGGGGAAGCTTTAGGGATAGGTGTCATCAATTCTATGTCGATGGGCTATCATACGATGGAGTAAAAATTAAAAATATTACTAAACAACAAATATGTGCCCTTTTCGTTGATCCCAAAACTGGTCAATCATTACCTCTTAATGCAAAGAGGTTTCCCATACATTGGTGTACAAATGTGCAGATGAAGAATATTTTTTGGCAGAGGTGGTGGATGGTCTTTGATGATCCACCTTGTAATAATTACAAGGTGCCATTATATTTTTTGAGAAAAGTATATCGTGAGTTTGTGCTCAATGTGCGCCCAAACTATTTTGACATGAGAGAGTTCCATGTTAGAGGTGGTGGCTCTTCCCAAGATAGACCTGGAGCCCGTAGGTGATTACCCGTGGAGAGTCGCCGCCCCCTAGCACCCAAACCCAAGGTGCATCAGGTTGTCCTAGTAGAGCTGAAAAAGTCGATGGAGCTACAGACTCTTCAGGTGGCCACAACATTGACTGGTGCCATCATCCAACATGGGACGTCATTAGCACACCCTATTGTATTGGATGATGAGCCATTAGGTGGCGACATAGAGCCCATCCATCATATGTGTGTCAGTTGCTTGGGGATATACTTGCGGATAGATGATGCATTCAGTGCAGATGGATCCTCATCTCATCTGTGCATGATTTGCAGGAGTAGATGTCAGGCCCGCACCGCTGAGGATTTCATGCTGACAGATGAGTTGATGGACATGGTGTTTGCCCATGAGTGATAGACACAGGTGTGTTGATTTGAATTCATAGCATTTTATTTATCAGTCACTTTAAATTTGTAATTACATAAATGAATTTTCATTTATACATCGATTTAAATTGAGACAAATAATATGCATTTCAGGATGCAGCAGCGGTATCCCATACTCCTCCCCCAGTTACTATAGCTGCAACTTCGATGCCTGAGGTATAAAGTTTGTAACATGTTAAAATAGAATAGTACACTTTAAATTCAAAAAAATACAAGATATACTAACTATCTTTAATGCTTGGTCCAATTTTTGGTTTGTAGGTGTTGACAGAAGACGAAATGTCATAGATTGATGACATCATGCTCTCAGTGATCGATTTTGGCCTACAAGGCTATACGGTATCATATTTTGTACAACCCTTTTTATGTATTGTTTTGATGGAATATGCAAGTCATTTCATTTTAGATTTTTAAAATTATGTTTAATTTATTATCTATACTAATATCTCATGTTAATTTTTTTTTTAGGGTACTCCCTCCGCGTCTAGGGTTCATCCTAAGAAAAAGAATTCCTCAAAGATGCCAAAACGTGGGAAGAAGGTAATTGAACATATTTTTAGTTGTACAATTGTTTGAAAATGTTGAAATCAAGTATTAGTTGGGGTTTGTAGATTGATTAGTGTTTTTTGTCTATTTTACATGTATAGTGGCCATTGAGCTATGTGGATTTGTTGAATGCACCTGATTTGCCTGTGGTTCAAGAGAGGGCGGAGGTATGTATCTCTACTTTATTTTCTTGATTTCATGATTATATGCACATGTACATGTGAACTTGTGATATATTATAATCTTATAATTTTTTCATACAGGAAATATCCATACCTATTTCATCAATGGTGAACCCTCCTCTGTGCACTGGAGAAGCATCTCAGGATCCGGTACACTTTTGTTTGATATGTAAAATTCATTGGTTTTAACCTTCAATACTTATCATTATATTAATTGTATTTAATCTTTGAACATTTTTTGTATAGGTAATAGCGATAGTTTCTACATCGATGGTGAGCCATCCTCAATTGATTGGAGAAGTATCTCAGGCACATGTACGTCATTGTTCTCTATATTATAGCTTTTAAGTGTTTTTGATATATTTATGTCAGTAAATTGTATTAATTGTACATTTAATCTACAATAGACCCCTTCGCGGTACGACCATAACGTGGATCCATTTAAGTATGTCTTGAAGAAAACTCCTAAGAGTGACAAGGAGAGGAGAGTGAAGACATTAGCTCCTAGATCAACCGATGAGGTAATCTACATTTCAATTGCAAAGGAATTAAAGTTAAATGCATAGTTATATTGTTAACTATGAACTATTTTCTACAAAAGAATTCTAACTTGGCTTTTGAATTATGGTTTTGCAGCCATCTACAGAGCCGCATACTGCATCAAAGAGGCTTGATTTTGATGATCCACCACAAGTTTAGGATCATATAGTGTTATTTTTGGTCATAGAATGACCAATACATGTAGATATATTCTACATTTTTATTGTATATCGATTTGGACATGGCATATGCCACATTTTTGTAATACTTGTATTGGCTTGGCAAACATGCCTTTTTATATATATATAAATATCGATATTCGATCCTATAAAGCGGAAAAATCAAACCCTAGTCGTTCTCCCCTCCCCAACTCCAAGGAGAGAGAAGGGAGAGTCACTAGGGTTGATGGTTTTCACTTAGGGGAGACTTTACATTCAAAAGAGGGGTTGAAACCCATAAGATCCAATCCCACGCAATGCAAGATTGGATTCTATATGAGTTTCAAGGGTTAAAACATCAAGGATACCCTCTTTTGTAAAGAAATGTAGATAGAAAGATTGAACTAGGAATGCATGTAAAGTAAGAAAGATTCGCTTATAAACAGAGATAGGGATATGGGATGAAGCTGCGGACCTGGAATTAGCAGTAAAATGTCGAGACAGTGCTGTTCTGCAAATTTGAGCGAAAGTTGACGGGACGATGGCGCCCGGCGTGCACACGGTCCTCCGAAAAATCCACGAAACGAAGGTGGATTTGTTCGTCTCTGCACAAGGATTCCAGATCTTCAATTACAGCCGCGTACCTGCAACCTACACATAGAAAAGAGAGGACGATTGGGGGGTTAGGGATGAGGGGTTTGCCTTTAGGTCAAACCCCGGTTTTGGAATTAACCAAGAAATGAGAATGCTGTAAATGTAAATGTTTGTAATGTAAACAAGTACTGATACCTTGTTGTAAGAATGTTTGTATTCTTACATGCAAAGGTGTAATGTATGTTGTATGTAATGTGTTGTAAGTGATCTCCTCTTCAATGGTTGAATCCTTGTCTTGAATGCAACACTTAGCCTTGAATGGAGACTTAGAATGCTCAATTGCTTGAAGGAATGCTTGAATGCTTGAATGTTTGAATGTTTGAGTATCGCTTCCGCGTCTTGTACACACATATCCTCCTCCTCAAAATGGGAGAGGAAATGTAGTTTATATACTTGTCAATTAGGGTTGATAGACTGATTTTTCTGACCTTGGGCCGACATAGCAACCGTATTTTCCAATTTGCAAACTTAAAGACCCGAAGCCCCATAAGAGACCGGGCCCAAAATAGGGCCAGGGACCAGGGTGCTGGGAGCCATGGTCCTGGGGGACCAGGGCGCTGGGTGCCCTATTCCTGAAGGACCAGGATGCTGGGCGCCATGGTCCCACCTCCAGGGATAGTAGGGTGCAAGGAGGATCAGGCCAGGGTGCTGAAAAATGCAGTTTTTGATGTCATAAGCGTTTCGGGGTCTCCATTCAGGTTTCGTGTTGCATCGCCATCGTGAAGACCCAAATGCAGTTGAAATTGCAAGTGTCACAATTTTAGGACGCTACATTTAGCCCCCACTTTAGCGGGAGTATAAGCGTACGCTCATACTTCCGATAAAGTACAAGGAAACAACATTGAAAGACTTTCACCACGTCAAGGAGGCAAGATACACCAAGCCCCCAGTGGACTAAGGATCTTACGACTTCGATTGACAAAGTAAAAGGGAAGATCACGAGGGAGAACCATGACTGTCAGTAGTAAGGTTCCCTCACTATGAGTCATGCAAGAAAGATATCAAAAATTTTCAAGGCAAAGCTAAATTTGTCAAGAAATTTTCAAGTATCTTGAAAAGATATGAACGAGATGTATGCCCCCCTACGTTAAAGCGATCGCACACGCCTCACCGGGGGTGATTGCTTTAAGGTACTGATACATATAAGAAATGAGAAAGGAGCACGTTACCACAAGGATTTAGCCCATAAGTGTGAGATAAGCCCAAGGATAATAGACACAAAACACAAAGCACGAGGTGACTTTGCTTTCCTCGGGGTCAGTATGTTGTATGATAATTCATGTATATCATATGTATATATGCATAATTGTTCTTCATTCCCCAATCAAGGAAGGTCACCTAGAAGAAGGGAACGCATGTGTCTTTTGAGTCAACATGAGAGAGACCAAAAGAGATCTCAATGTTTTGCATCGTCCTCAAGTAGACAACACTAAGGACAACAAATGGAAGAATGAGAATAACACATAGAAGAAGTAACAAAAGATCAAGAGAGGAGGAGAGAATCTGCTATGCTAATGAAACTAGTCTAGCACGTCATCTACCCCCCGATCTTGCTGATCAGTATTTCGGGAAGGTAGGAAACATGCTAGAGGAGGAACATCCAACACAGCAGATGGAGCTATCACAAGATCCAAACAAGGGCTATGTTCATGTTCTGAGCCATGTTGTTCTTGTCTAGGAGCTAGGATAAGTGCTTTAGAAAATGCGTTAGATAAATGGTTATCAACATCAACATATTCATATTCACTATCAAAATGAACAGAAGTAACATTTTCATCTATATCATCATCAAGATTTATAAATATAGGATCTTTAACTCGCACAGGATCAAGACCATCATGCATCTTATGTTTAGGAGATTTCGGCTCAATCTTCGGCTGAGGAGAAAATGGAATAATACTAGCTGAAGGTGTTTTTGGGGATTGCAAAGTTTGAGAAGCAGCTGCCTGAGCTCTAAGACGACGCTTTCGTCGGCGTTCACGTGCAGAATGATTTCGTCTAGTCTTAGTAGGAAGCTGAGGAGATTGAGGAGGAGGAATGTTCTCATCCTTATCACTTGGGTGTTTAGGTTGTGGTCTCTTAGGTTGAATAATAGGAGAAGAGGAAGGTCTCTTCTCTCCATAAGAGGAAGGAGGAGGAACTGCTCCATACAAAGGAGGGATATTTGGTTTAGGAAGGAGACGAAGCCCATCATGACGAGGAGGTATAGGTCTACTTTTAGGAAGTTTATTAGACATAGACACATCCATAGAGATGGGCTGGGAATCTTCTTGAGGAAAGACATTAGTTTTATCTTTCAAGGGAAGAACTTCCTTCTCAAGAACGATAGGAATGTCAAGTTTGGGTGTTCTAGTTTCACTTAGAGATAGGATCATATCTTTTTTCCACTTTTGATAAGATTTGAAAAGATGATCACTTCGCAGTGGAAGAGATTGGAATTGTTTAGGCCAAAAGTAATCAATAGGAACGCTAGAAGTTCTCTCAGCTGGTTTAAAGAGACTATGATTGATAGTAACAACTTCACCATTATGGGGAAATTTCAAGCACTTGTGAATAGGAGTAGCAATAGCTTTCATGGAAGATAGCCAAGGATAGCCTAGCTTCACACGAAATTGTTCAGATGATGGAATAATAGCAAAGTCCACATCAAGGGATTTGTTATGGACCTCAATAGGTAATGTAATAGAACCAATTGCAGGAGAAGAAAATGCATCAAATAATTTCACAACCACATTTGTTTCGTCATAGATCACTTGATTCAATTGCAAAGTAAAAAGAAATTCTTCAGTAATGATATTAACCATACAAGAAGGATCAATAAGCACTCCACGGCAAGGTGTATTCTTGACTTTTGCAACTATATATAAAGGACCATCAGGTGCCCTGATAGTCTCACTAGAATCAAATGTGATGGAAGGTTCTTTAGGGATTTTCTGCTGCTCTACAAAGTTAATCACATTCGGAGTCATAGACACAAGATCATCAGGTGGGACAGAGGAATCATTAGTATCAATCGCATTAGAGGTATAAGAAGGCAATGGATCAGTAAAAATCTTAAGATTTTGGTTAGGAGGAGCTACAGATGTGTTGCCTTTATCATTCACAACAGAAACAGAGATAGTATTATTATCAATCAAATCTTGAATTTTTCCCTTTAAAGCAAAACATTTTTCAGTATCATGCCCAGGATGATGATGAAATTGACAAAAAGATTTGTTATCAAAATAGGGTGAATTAATTTTTGCAGGATCTATTTGCCTTATAGGAGGGAGAGTAAGCACATTTTGTTCCAATAACTTATTCATAATACTATGCAATGATTCATTCAAAGGAGTAAACTTTCTTTTTTTCTTGAAAAACTTAGAAATAGGAGGCACACCTGATGCCGCATTCACATTGTTGTTGATGATGTTTTCATTGAATTTAATGGACTCTCTGTTCGGTTTAAACTTCCCAAATGGTTGTTGACTACTATCACCCTTATCACTCGGAGCCATAGGATTTGCTTGTTCCATTTGACTCACAGTCAATTGATAATTGTGAAGAGTTGCGCACAACTGTTGGAAAGAAGTAAACTCAGAAAACAGAAGTTTTTCTCTAATGTCTTTTTGTAAATTAGAAATAAAGATTCTTTGAATATCATTGTCAGGTACTGGAAAAGAAATTTGAGCATACAAATGCTTATATCTACCAATGAAATCAGTCACTTTTTCTTTAACACCTTGTTTACAATGCATTAAATCAATCAAAGTAACTTTAGGACTTATATTGTTTTGAAATTTTTGAATGAAAGCATTTGCAAGTTGTTCGAAAGAAGAAATAGAATAGGAAGGCAACGAGCAATACCATTGTAGGGCTTTGTCTCTTAATGTTCTAGTAAACAATTTTGCAAGCAACCTTTGGTCATAAGCAAAATCAGTACATATTGTTTGAAAGGTCTTAACATGTGTTAGAGGATCACCTTTACCATTATAAAGCTCCATATGCGGAATTTCAACATGTTTAGGGGGAATAGCTCAAACAATGTCAAGAGAAAGTGGGCTCGCAACATCAAATGTGGGCACACTAAACTTAGATTGATTCATAGAGGCAATTTGTTGCTGTAAAGAAGAGACAGTTTGTGCAAGATTGTTAATGGTCGCTTCAGTCGAAGAGTTCATATTAGACGTGTTAGATTGTGATGGAGGTGTTATGTTATTGAAAGAAGGTAGAGAGTAAGGTGGTGGGACACTATGATAGTTAGTCATAGGAGATGATTGGAAAGGAGGAACACTACAAGGAGGAATGGAATGGTTAAATGAATTTCCCCCTTGCATCATGTACATTTGTGGAGATGTAATAGGAATACTCATTGAAGGAATGAATGAAGAAGTTGGATTGAATGAAGGAAGAGGGTTGATTGAAGAAGAGGGATTGCCCCCATGACTGGTGATCATAGGCGGAATGTCTTGTATTGAAGTAGTCATTATGTTTGATGTAAAAGTAGGTATACTAGCAATAGGAGTTGTCAAAGGAATAGAATGATTAACTTGAGTAGGAGGTTGTGTATAACCTAAGGTTTCGGCACAAATTTTCATAGGCATCACATTCGAATCCACAATGTGTGCAATACCACGCAAAATATCAATTCCATTCTTATCACTTTGAACCATACGTTTTAGACCCTCAATTAATGAAAGAGCTTCACTATCAGGGTATTCTTGAGACATCCATTGTCGAAAATCATCAAATTGGTTATCCAATTTTGAAAGTTGTTCTACAGAAACCTCATGGAGAGCTTCTTCATCATTAAGAGGATTAGAGGAATTACCCATGTCCTCGTTAAAAAGGCCATTCAAATTAGGTTCCATCTCCTCAGTAATTAAACCTTGGAAAGACTTAATTCTAAGGCTTCATCTAACGGGAATAGTGTAAGTAGGGCTTATTGTTGTAAAACTCATGCACTAAAGAGAGAGAGAAGATTTTGAATTTTAGAGGTAGCAAAGTTCAATAAAACCAGCCAATCTCCTAGATTTAAGCTGTTAAATGCAATCAGGACAATCTCCCGAAATTTCGGAAAAAATGTCCGGGACCGTGGCGAACGGAGTGCACACGGTCCTCGCAACTTTTTTCGAAATTTTTAGGGATGAAAGTTATGATGATTTTAAAGCTAATCTGAAAAAAATTGAGTGATTTTACGATCTGTAGATAGGCCAAATTAAAGTTGCAATCTCAAAATTGAACCCTACCAAGATTGTTGAAAAATGTAAAATTTGAATCTTGAAAAAGAGAGGGAAACTGAAATTTTGAATTTTATGATTTTAGAGGGAATGCTGAAAGCAATGCAAGCTTTGAAATTTAAAAATTGACTCAATTTCATGCAAAATTCGAATTTGAAAGTGGAAATCAAGGTTGTTGCAATTAAACACTTAATTTCAGAACTCACAACCTGCAAAAATTTGAATAAAACACTGAAAGTTCGAATGAATGCCAACACACTTTTCAGATTTAGGACTGTAAGAAACACAATTTTGATATGAATTTAAATTTCAACAATTTTTGAATGATTATAAGCCTCAATCCAAGCAATCACTAGACCAACTTTGACTTTAATTTTGAAAGTGTTAAAATTGATAAAATCAGCCAAAATTCTGGATTTTAGCAGAAAAATACAGTAAGATCTAGCTCCCGAAATTTCGGAAAAAATGTTGGGGATGATGGCGCTCGGGGTGCACACGGTCCTCGCAACTTTTTTCCAAATTTTCAGGGATGAAAGATATTGTGATTTTATTGCGGAATCCAAAGTTACAGCCGATTTGGAGGTGTTTTGATCAGTGAAATTATTAGTCAAAGGGTGAATCAAGAAGGTCTTAAAAATTAGGGTTTTGATATTTAACCACTTAATTTTCAAAATTAAAGAACAAATATGAATTGACAATTTGCAATAGAAGGATAGATCTGAAACAAGCATTAACAATTAAACATTTCACAAGCTTAATTACTAAAAAAAGAATTTTAGGGTTTTTATGCAATCAACCTCTAAAATTTGCAAAAGATCAAACATGGAAATGTAATTAAGGAAGCAAATTTTTCAGATCTAACCATGAATAATCAGAATGAGGATGTTCACGACGGGTTCACCAAAATGTAAAGCGGAAAAATTGAACCCTAGTTGTTCTCCCCTCCCCAACTCCAAGGAGAGAGAAGGGAGAGTCACTAGGGTTGATGGTTTTCACTTAGGGGAGACTTTACATTCAAAAGAGGGGTTGAAACCCACAAGATCCAATCCCACGCAATGCAAGATCGGATTCTATATGAGTTTCAAGGGTTAAGACATCAAGGATACCCTCTTTTGTAAAGAAATGTAGATAGAAAGATTGAACTAGGAATGCATGTAAAGTAAGAAAGATTCACTTATAAACAGAGATAGGGATATGGGATGAAGCTGCGGACCTGGAATTAGCAGTAAAATGTCGAGATGGTGCTGTTCTGCAAATTTGAGCGAAAGTTGACAAGACGATGGCGCCCGACGTGCACACGGTCCTCCGAAAAATCCGCGAAACGAAGGTGGATCTGTTCGTCTCTACACAAGGATTCCAGATCTTCAATTACAGCCACGTACCTGCAACCTACACACAGAAAAGAGAGGACGATTGGGGGGTTAGGGATGAGGGGTTTGCCTTTAGGTCAAACCCCAGTTTTGGAATTAACCAAGAAATGAGAATGCTGTAAATGTAAATGTTTGTAATGTAAACAAGTACTGATACCTTGTTGTAAGAATGTTTGTATTCTTACATGCGAAGGTGTAATGTATGTTGTATGTAATGTGTTGTAAGTGATCTCCTCTTCAATGGTTGAATCCTTGTCTTGAATGCAACACTTAGCCTTGAATGGAGACTTAGAATGCTCAATTGCTTGAAGGAATGCTTGAATGCTTGAATGTTTGAATGTTTGAGTATCGCTTCCGCATCTTGTACACACATATCCTCCTTCTCAAAATGGGAGAGGAAATGTAGTTTATATACTTGTCAATTAGGGTTGATAGACTAATTTTTCTGACCTTGGGCCGACATAGCAACCGTATTTTCCAATTTGCAAACTTAAAGACCCGAATCCCCATAAGAGACTGGGCCCAAAATAGGGCCAGGGACCAGGGCGCTGGGCGCCATGGTCTTGGGGGACCAGGGCGCTAGGCGCCATGGTCCCACCTCCAGGGACAGCAGGGTGTAAGGAGGATCAGGCCAGGGTGCTAAAAAATGTAGTTTTTGATGTCATAAGCAAGTTTCAGGGTCTCCATTCAGGTTCCGTGTTGCATCGCCATCGTGAAGACCCAAATGCAGTCGAAATTGCAAGTGTCACAATTTTAGGACGCTACAGATCCAATAAATGTGTACTGAGTTCATTATTTTGTATTCATTGTATTTTGTGGTTGTCCTTTTATAAATTTAAATGAAGATTTGCATGTGTAATCAACAATATGAATATAAACAACAAAAATATATGATATAAAACATTGCAATCGTGGAATATGATTTGATAAAATTTCTAAAATGTTAAATTAACCCTACAAAACTCCTTGTATTCCCAGTTCATTATTGTGTATTCATTGTATTTGGTGGCTGCCCTTTTATAAATTTAAATGAATATTTGCATATGTAATCAACAATATGAATATAAACAACAATATGTGTTTGGTGCGAGAGCACCCTCATGCTTGCAATGGTCAAATTTTGTTGGTCATGTGCATAAACCGACATCGTGAGAGCATCCGAGTGGGTAGGTTTATGCTAGGCATGCCCCTGTTGTGCATCCTAAAGCACTGGAACGTCGAGAGTCATACCATACTGGTGCGATCTCTTAAGTGCCCTAAGTCCAAAAAATTGTCAAAATTTGACGGACTATTTCTTCAAATCCAGGACACAAATGGTCGATCCGTTTGAACCCATGGGGTTGCGTGAGACTCCTCTACAATGGCCTATCTTTGTTTTTGACGACTCAGAGCCATTTTTTATTGGTAGCATTTTTTTGCCTGCTGCAAAACCGTCAGTTGCATGCAATGCAAAGTTGCAAGATTGGCTAGAATTGATTTGGTTCGTCGTGTGCACAAACCAACTTCACGAGCATGTCTGGGTGGGAAATTTTACACTAGGCATGCCCCTGTCATGCATCCCAAAGCAATGAAACATCGAGAGTCATACCATACTAGGGCGATCTCTCAAGTGCCCCAAGTCCAAAAAATTATCAAAATTTGACGGATTGTTTCTTCAAATCCAGGACACATATGGTCGATCCGTTTGAACTTGTGGGGTCACATGAGGCTCCTATACAATGGCCTATCTCAGTTTTTGACGACTCAAAGCCATTTTCAATTGGTAGTATTTTTTCACCTGCTACAAAAACTGTCAGTTGCATGCAATGCAAAGTTGCAAGATTGGCTAGAATTAATTCAGTTCGTCGTGTGTGCAAACCGACATCATGAGCGTGTCTAGGTGAGCAGGTTTATGCTAGGCATGCCCCTATCATGCATCCTAAAGTGTCAGACCGTACCGGGGCGATCTCTCAAGTGCCCTGAGTCCAAAAAAATGTCAAAATTTGACAGATTGTTTCTTCAAATCCAGGACACATATGGTCAATCCATTTGAACCCATGGGGTCATGTGAGGTGCCTCTACAATAGCCTATCTCAGTTTTTTACGAATCAGAGCCATTTTCAATTGGTAGTATTTTTTGCCTGCTGCAAAAACTGTTAGTTGCATGCAATGCAAAGTTGCCAGATTGGCTATAATTGATTCAATTCGTCATGTGCACAAACTGACATCACGAGAACATCTGTGTGGGCAGGTTTACGCTAGGCATGCCCCTGTCGTGCATCCCAAAGTGCTAGAACGTCGAGAGTCATACCATACCGGGGCGATCTCTCAAGTGCCCTGAGTCCAAACAATTGTCAAAATTTGACGGACTATTTCTTTAAATCCAGGACACATATGGTCGATACGTTTAAACCTGTGGGGTCACGTGAGGATCCTGTACAATGGCCTATCTTGGTTTTTGACGAGTCAGAGCCATTTTCAATTGGTAGCATTTTTCGCCTGCTGCAAAAACTGTTAGTTGCATGCAATGCAAAGTTGCCAGATTGGCTAGAATTGATTCGATTCGTCATGTGCACAAACCGACATTGCAAGTGCATATGTGTGGGTAGGTTTATGCTAGGAATGCCCCTATCATGCATCCCAAAGCACCGGAACATCGAGAGTCATACCATACTGGTGCGATCTCTCAAGTGCCATGAGTCCAAAAAATTGTCAAAATTTGACAGACTGTTTCTCCAAATCCAGGACACATATGGTTGATTTGTTTGAAGTCGTGGGGTTGCGTGAGGCTCCTCTATAATGGCCTATCTTAGTTTTTGATGAATCGGAGCCATTTTCAATTGGTAGCATTTTTTTGCCTGCTGCAAAAACCGTCAGTTGCATGCAATGAAAAGTTGCAAGATTGGCTAGAATTGATTCGGTTCGTCGTGTGCACAAACTGACATTGTGAGTGTGTTCGGGTGGGCAGATTTATGCTAGGCATGCTCCTGTCATGCATCCCAAAGTGCCGAAACATCGAGAGTCATACCCTACTGATGCAATGTAGAAGTTGCTTGACAACTTTTTTGACAACAATGATAATTTTTGCTCAGATTGTATCTAGTCTCAATCTATGACCCCTATGACCCGATAATGACTCAAATAATTCTCCATGATTATACAAGAATCAAGAATGCTCATGATTGACTAGGGACACATCACATATACTCAAAACATAGTCACAAAACATTGACACACAAAATAGTCACAAAACATTGTCACATATTATTCAAAAATTTGCCTCTAAATATGGTCAAATCAGCTCTTGGCTATTTGATTATACAAAAAAATGTCTTACAAATCATCTCATGAGATTTTATACAAAATTTGGCATTACAATATGTGTGATTCAACTCATCGCCATTTTAATATACAAACCATCTCGTGGGCTTTTATACAAAATTTGGCATTACAATATGTGCGATTCAGCTCATCGCCATAACTTGAATTGCTCATCTAACCATCGAGCTCTATGTGTATGCATTATGTACTCATAAACTAGTTTCTCTTGAAACATTTTCATAAATTGAGCTACACATATATCATTTTTCACTAGCTCACATCTCTTCAAATCTTTTCCATCTTTAACTCCATATGTGACTGTCTTGTATTTTCCGAAAGAAACTAGTTTGGTACCAATTTCATGTGTGTTCTCCAAATGTACGCATCTTGGTAAACGTTGCAAACCACCACATATAGCACAAGAACCTTCCAAACAAGGCATCTTATAATAAATGCAATCGTCATGTCTATTACATAGCACACTTGAAATAAATTCTCTTACCGACTTAGGAGGTGTTTGTATATTACATTCCTGCAAAACATCGTTAGTGTGCAAAGTAGAACAAATATGACGAAAAATATCATAATGCATGGAAAATTCAATATGCATCCTACAACAACACATGGTGCGTACATGATTAATCTTAATATAAAAAGGTTTTGCCATTTCAAAAAATCTTTGAGAAATTCTTATTTGAGGAAACTTTTGAAGGAATTTTTCATAAAATTTAGTTTGAGTCATATCCAAATAGTGTTTGGCATGTGGCTCACAATTTGTAGACCCAATTCGCCTTCTAACAACATCTCTTTGGTTGGGTGAAACTCTTGTGTTGTCATACCAAAAATTTTCAATTAATGTTTTTAGTGCATCAACAACAACTTTGTCTTTGCATGGTAGTCTACCCGAGAATGCCCAAAGAGAATTATTGTTAGGTTCCTCTATTTTTTCCCGCCTCTTTAATGCTTTACTTAATGTTGCTCTACTAATGTTTAATGACTTGTTTTGCTTATCAAATGATCTTTTTTTATTTTCTTGCTCATTATGGTTGATGTAATGACACGTCGAATAGCATTAGAATCTTTAGTATGTGATTTTGAACCAATAGCTTGATATGCATCAAATAGATTTCTCACAATAGTTCTTTCATTATTACTTTCAGATGATCTTAGGCCTAAAATTTTTATTGTCTCTCTAAATTCAAAATTTTAATCATTTGAACAATTAATTGACATCTTGTGGTTTGACTTAAGTTTTCAAAATAGTTTTGCCATATTCTTTTCACCATTCTCCTACAAGTTCGTTCATTCATTTTATTGGGCACTGGCTTTAATATACTCTCATCAATGTCAATTAGATACTTTGGTTTCCTACCAATGACTCTAGCAGGTGTTAACATCGGTGCATTATTTACATTCAATTCATCAAGTAGAGAAGGTGTAATATGTTCATTATTTAATTGATTATTCAATGCGGTATCTTCTTCAATTGCATTAGGTTCATACAGTAAATCAAATGTCTCTTCTTCAATTGCATTAGGTGCATTATATTCATTTGGTAAATTGAATTGAGATGTTGAGGATGACATACCTTCTTCTCCCATTGTTCTTATGTCACACAATTTCTTCATTCGCTATCTTTGTCTTTCCTTTTGAGCCTCTCGTTGTTCCATCATTCCTCGCTTGTTCTTTCCCATGGTTGATATCAGTTGTCCTAAATAGAATCATATTACATATATATGTAAACAAAAGTTCATAAATAAACAAATAACCATAAAATATGCATCTTATCACTATTTTTTGGAATCAAACTATTAAACAATCACAATACTATTGACAAAAATAATAAGAACAACAATTCAATCATTTGAAATCATACAAAAACAAAAAATGCACTTACTTCTATGTATAAAACAGTGATAGAAGTGCAGACACAATTTCAGTGGGGCCTTCAACAACCTCAAAAATTTCTTTTGAGGTCGTTGAGGCTCTTGGGCAACTAAAACTATGTCTATATACGGCGTATGTGATGTTAGTCCATAAAATGTTGGCAAGCCCAACGATATTCTTTTTTCCCATTTTGGACTAATAAGTAGTGTGTATGCACTCCTAAGCCTAAAAAATGTTATCGCAGGGTAGCGAATAATGGGCTCAATACCTCATACACGCTTACAAGTAATAAGTACCACGTACATGCTCTTTTTACTTAAAAAAGTTATGGCAAGGCAGTGAACTAATAGTTTCAGTACCTTGTATGCGCTATTGGTAGTAGAAAAGATGTGTGTGTGTGTGTGTGTGTGAGTGAGAGAGAGAGAGAGAGAGAGAGAGAGAGAGAGAGAGAGAGAGAGAGAGAGAGAGAGAGAGAGAGAGAGAGAGAGAGAGAGAGAGAGAAGGGGAAGGAGGGAGGGAGAGAGGGAGAGAAGAGGGGGGAGGGTGGGAGAGAAGAAGGGGTATGAGGAAGGAGGGGGAGAGGGGAGAGTAGGGGGGAGGGAGGGGGAGGGGGAGGAAGAGAGAGAAAGAGGGAAGGAGGGAGAGAGAGAGAGAGAGAGAGAGAGGAGAAGAGAGAGGAGAGAGAGATGGAGAGAGAGAGAGAGAGAGGGAGAGGGAGAGAGAGAGAGGGGAGGGAAGGGAGGGAGAGGGAAAGAGGTAGAGGGAGGAGAGAGTGAGAGAAGAGGGGGGAGGGTGGGATAGAAGAAGGGGTATGGAGGAAGGGAGAGGTAGAGTAGGGTGGAGGGAGAGGAGAGAGGAGGGAAGGAGGGAGAGGGGGAGAGGGAGAGAGGGAGAGGGGAGAGAGAGAGAGGGAGAGGGAGAGGGAGAGGGAGAGGGAGAGGGAGGAGGGGAGAGAGAGGGAGGATAGAGAGAGGGAGGGAAGGTAGAGATAGGGAGAGAGTAGAGGGAGGGAGAGAGGGAGAAGAGGGGGGAGGGTGGGAGAGAAGAAGGGGTATGGAGGAAGGGGAGAGGGAGAGAGTATGGTGGAGAGAGAGAGAGGAGAGAGAGAGAGAGAGATGAGAGGAGAGAGAGAGAGAGAGAGAGAGACACAAGGACACCATATGACTAATCTCAATTGTGACTATAGGAATTACAGAAGAAGAGAAAAGAGGGAGGGAGAGAAGAAGGGAAAGAGGGATGGGGTATGGAGGAAGGGAGAAGGGGAGAGAGAGCGAGAGAGAGAGGGATGGGGTATGGAAAGAGAGAGAGAGAGAGAGAGAGAGAGAGAGAGAGGAAAGAGGGGGGAGGTAGAGGAAGAGATATCAAATCTAGGACATAATATGACCCTTAGAACCACAATATGACCCCTAACAACATCTAAGGGGTCATAGGGTGTCCTAAGGGGTCATATGAAATTAAATTATCCCTTAGCACACCATAGGACCTATAACGACACCAAATTGTGTCCTGAGGGGTCATAGAAGACCATAGGACCCTTTAGAACACCATATGGTGTTGTTATGGGTCATTGGTGTCCTGAGGGGTCATATGGCACCCTATGACCCCTAGGACACCATATGGTGTTGTTATGGGTCGTATGGTGTCTTAAGGGGTCATATGGTGTCTTAAGGGGTCACAAGATATCATATGACCGATATTGATTGTGACTATAGGAATTAAAGAAGAAGAGAAAGAGAGATGGGGTATAGAGGAAGGGAGAAGGGGGAGAGAGCGAGAGAGAGAGAGAGGGATGGGGTATGGAGGATGGGAGAAGGAGAGAGAGAGAGAGAGAGAGAGAGAGAGAGAGAGAGAG
The DNA here is from genome assembly GCF_030272615.1 of Cryptomeria japonica. Taxonomy (NCBI): domain Eukaryota; kingdom Viridiplantae; phylum Streptophyta; class Pinopsida; order Cupressales; family Cupressaceae; genus Cryptomeria; species Cryptomeria japonica. Next base: position 513,565,749 of record NC_081411.1, on the reverse strand, counting down.
AGAGAGAGAGAGAGAGAGAGAGAGAGAGAGAGAGAGAGAGAGAGAGAGAGAGAGAGAGAGAGAAGAAGAAGGAGGGGGAGGGAGAGGAAGAGATATCAAATCTAGGACACAATATGACCCCTAACAATATCTAAGGGGTCATAGGGTGTCCTAATGGATCATATGACACTATATTATCCCTTAGCACACCATAGGACCTATAATGACACCAAATAGTGTCCTAAGGGATCATAGAACACCACATGACCCTTTAGAACACCATATGGTGTTGTTATGGGTCATTGGTGTCCTAAGGGGTCATATGACATCCTATGACCCCTTAGGACACCATATGTTGTTGTTATGGGTCGTATGGTGTCTTAAGGGGTCATATGGTGTCTTAAGGTGTCACAGGACACCATATGACCTCTTAGGAATCAATACGACCTCTAATGACACCTAAGGGGTCATATGGCGGGCTAATAAAATGATATATTAAATTTAAAGTTATGAATAGAACATCATACAACGAGACTCCAAGCAAACAAACAACGAGGTTTCACTAAAAAGAAAGTGTAAGAGCTTGACCTAACCCTAAGAGTACTGCCTAAGTTCTAAAACATATGATGCTATTAAATTTGCAAGGTTATAAGACTGATCTCGATTTTGACTATAAGAATTACACACTTGATTTCTTTCATGGGTATGTACCATTCCAAGCCGTTTGACAAGTGTTGATCATCATATACTAACTACCATTGCCATGCATACAACAAAATTTAATTTCTTTAGGTGACAAGCATTGTGTAACAACATGGGAACTCTCGCATACCCAACTCTAACATTCTCTACAAAATCATATGTGTTACTGTCCCTTCTTTCTCTTCCTACCCGTTGTTTCCTTCTGAAAAACATATTGCAGGTACTCTGACTCATCATGTTGCTTTGTTGACACTATTATCCACATCTGCTCAGCTCATTAAAAACACATTTGAGAAGAATATTGCTGCAGGTTTCCTTGTTTGTCATGGTAATACACCCGTGGTTCAATTTCAAACCCTATTCCTCCTATTCAATATACACACACAAATCCATCAGTCAATTTTCTTAGGAGAGCATACATGATAAAAATCAAAGAGGAAGTTGCAGACAAGAAATAAATTCACTTACTTCTATAGAAGTGCAGACACAGTTGCAAAGGGGTATGGAGGGAGGGAGGGAAAGAAGAGAGAAAGAGGGATGGGGTATGGAGGAAGGGAGAAGGGGAGAGAGCGAGAGAGAGAGGATGGGGTATGGAGGAAGGGATAAGGGGAGAGAGGGAGGTATGGGGTATGGAGGAAGGGAGAAGGGGAGAGAGGGAGGGAGAGAGAGAGAGAGAGAGAGAGAGAGAGAGAGAGAGAGAGAGAGAGAGAGAGAGAGAGAGAGAGAGAGAGGCACCTTGTATGCATTTGAGAGGGGAAGACAATACACTTACATGTGTATATATATACTTAATATATTATATATATACATATATATAAATATTATATATTATATGTATATACACATATTATATATACATTATCATATTATACACATTATATATTACATATATTTTATGTATATACACATATTATTTATAGAATATCATATTATACAATAATGCGTACGCATTGTTTATAGTAAAAAGAGTGTGTATGCACTGCTTACACCATAGTACCTCGTACGCACTTTGATTGTTTAGGCTTGGAAATAGGCCTGGATGACAAAGCTATGGTTTGGAAGTTTGATTTCCCTCCATTTCTCTCATTTTTGACGTGTTTTATTTTATCAACTTGGTTTTATCGACTTTGTCATCATCAGGTTTACACTTCATCAAGTGGGTATTTTTAAAATTGCCACCATATTTTCACCCATCTTTTGAGCTTTCTAACCATATATTTTTTTTTTCAATTTGAAACAACAAGAACATATTATTATTGAATTTCTTTACCAGTGTCTCCATAGTTCTCACAGACATAGGTGCACCAGTTTTTGAATAACTTTTGATATACTTATCCAAATTTTAAAAACTTTATATATTATTGTAGCGCACTTGATTCTTTACAATTTAAAAAATAAATTGTATTTTCGATTTGTTTAGTGCAACTTATGCTTCACGCACAAATAGGTTCCTAATTTTTCAGGATGTGCTCGATTGGAAAAATCATAAAAAAAAAATACTCAACAAAAAATTACAGAAAAATACACATCTTCTAGTGCTCACTCTTAACTATCTTTTTGACAAAGGATTTGTCGAAATACTAAATCTAACTATGAATTTTTTGATGCGCACGTCAGACACTATGTTATGTTTTTCAGACAAAATTAGAGTCAATTTTTTGTGCGCAAAGGATCCCCTTAATCTTATCCAATTTTGAAAAAGTTTAGTAGTTTGGAAACTAGATTCATAGTACTACAATATTTTTTCTTTGATTATCTTCATATCTTGAGTGGATGATTTTCAAATTTTGCCTCCAAGTTCAGGTTCACTTGATTTCAGAAAAAAAAAGTGTCCAATAATACCCCCCTTTTTTACCACCATCTTTGTGCACTTACCCCATAAATACATAATACAAATGGATTCCTTGCATATATGAGTAGCTACCATGTACTCTGCTTATACAATGGACAAAACAAATACAAATTGCCACTTACTTGAATTCAACTAATAGTACCACCAAGCATCATGAACACATAGCCAATGGTGGATCTTCTATTATCTACGTCACCTTCTCAATCTCAATCCACATATCTGTGAATATATACTAAATGTCAAGGTCTAGTAGGATAATCGTGAAAACATAGGAAATACTCAAAATTACCATGTAAATACCTAAACACTCTCTTAACTGCATCCTATTGTGTCTATCTAGAATTAGCCATAAATTGACTCAAGACAACCATTTCTTGGGAAATTTTTGGCATCATATAGATCATAGCATACATGAAACTACCAACAACACTCACATATGGTAGTCTAACCATGTCCTCCATCTTAATAGGATATTTTGAAATATTCAATCGATAACTTTTCTCCTTGCAAAAAATGAACTACAAAGGATTTGTAAGTATTTTGCTAGCTTTATCGAATTCACATAATTTCTCTAGCTCAACAAAAGTTTTTTTCATCTCTCTCTTTTGATTTCCATCCCCAAGATATACCTTGCTACACTTGAACTTTTTATTTGGAACTATGCTGACAACTAAGAATTCAAATTTGAAATCACACTATTACCATTTCCAAAAAAATAACCTATCATCTACGTACAATGCAATAATGAGAATGAGACTATTTTCAATTTTAAAATACACACAATGGTTAGCTTTGTATCTCAAAAATCCCAAACACAACACACAGGTGTCAAAATATCAGTATCACATATTAGGAGATTTTTTCAAACCATACAAAGATTTCTTTAATTTACATACTATATGTTATTTACTGTAGAGTTTGATGATTCAAATTCACAAGCTAAGAATTATTTGCAAGCAAAACACTTGTCCACAAAAAAAAAATCAAGCAAGAATAATTTGCTAAACACAACCCAAGAATTTTGAATTGATTGCACAAAAGAATGTGTTACAGTGAGTGAATCCTTATGAAAGGCTGAAATAAACCATAGATAAAGAACCCTAAAACAAGATTAAATTAGCTAATTCCAAGTGTTATAATCATAATTAATGAGATAACTTAAGCTATCATCAGCTTAATGTAATAAAAGGAAAAAAACACATAAGTTTAACTTAAGTGAATAAAGTAATTAAAGGACCCAATTAATTAAATTATTAGTTAATTGTCCTAATTACTTTAACACCCCCCTCCCCCCCCTTTATATTAACTTAGGGATATGATAAAGAGATAATATGAATGCAAAGATGCAAGCATGAACGAGTCCCAACAATAAAGGTTTGATTAGGTACTCATGTACAAACCAATGCAACTCTCACAAATTAAGAAAAGGACAAAAACCCAGTTGGAGAAAAATCCTCTCCAAAAGAGAGAAACAAAATGAAAGAGTACATGAGATTAAGCATGAAGGAAAAAATAAAAAAGATACTACATATGACTAAGCATGAATGACTCCAAAAATACCCCCATGTACTGAAATCGTTACATAAGTACAATCAATATCCCCCCCACTGGAGAGAAAAGAAGAGACAATGTATCCCCCCATAAGAGAGAAGCTCTAGTGCCAAAGATGAAGGCTCAAGGATCAATTCTAATGAATATCCAAGAGAAAAGAACCATGTTCCTCCCCTTGGGAAGAAACAAATCCAATGGCCAAGGTAGAAGCAAATCCATGAAAGGAGATGGAAGGAATATTCTCATGATGTGTTCCATGGAAGACTACTCAATTGTCCACATGTGTGAATCAAAAGATTGCAAATCAACTAAGGCAAATCCAAATAAATGTGAAGATACTTGATGAGCAACCTTAGAAGGCATTGAAGATGGGATGATAGGAATGCTAATGTACCATCAAAGAGGAATAGAATATCCTCAATCATGTCCCCAATGCTTGGAGTATGTGATGTATCAAATAATGTTGCTATATCTAGCAAGTACTCACCCCACAAAGCAAAAACTTGAAGGGAATAATCAGCTTGTTGAACTGAATTGATCTACAAAGAAGAAGGAGGTTGATGAGGAGGCACACCATGAGTCTTAGGAACCATTGTGGACCTGTCTAATATGCACATAGATTTAAGTGACCAAACCTCTTCTCAAATACCTAATCCACTCTAGAGGCACAAGAGTTAGGACCGCTCAATGGAACTGCATGCTCGGTAAAACAAAAGTGAGAGAACTCATATAACTGTGATGCATGATCAACATTGCCAACTGTAGGGATCTCTCTACTATGCAGGCCTCTGATAAGCATTGAATCAGGTGTGAAATATACAATCTTACCCTTCTCAATATGAGTAATCTGGTATACGGAAATGAGATTTAATGATAAAGAAGGCTCACATAGTACATCATAAATGTGCCATCATCAACCTCAATATAATCCCTCCCAAGAAAAAACTCATATAAGTGCTATTAGCCATCAAGATGTGTGGTGAAGTGAAAGGCTCATATAAAGAGAACACACCCCTAGATGAAACCATATGATGAGAGGCTCCAAAATCAAGAAGCCACCTGCTGGACTAGTGTGTAAATGCAAAGAGAGCATGACCCTTCAAAATTATATTTTCCACATGCCATAGAGGATGACCCAAAATGTGCATGTTTTGAAGTGAAAGAAGAGGATGTATTAGATGAAGATGGAAAAATATTGTGCTTCTAGAGAAGATGCATCAACTCATCAATCTTCTTTGCATAACACCGATACTCATCATTACTTGTCGTAGTGCAATATTCACACTTTGGCTTATCCTTCTTCGATGAAGACCTCTTAGAAAAGGAATAAGAATCCAAAGAGTCATGTGGTTGGATGTCCTTGGGCTACTCATGTGACTTTTAATACTGGTGTTTTTATTTCTTACATTTGCCATGTGAATCCTTTTGATTTGTGGCACGCCCTAGGATGCAAGAAGAGCTTGTGATTTGGAAGAATTTAATCAACCCATTTGAACAAACTTGGTTTTTTCTTGAGTGAGTTGAGAAGAAAACTCATCAAGTGAAGGCATGGTTTAATGAACACCAAAGTGCATCTTTAATGGCATAAATTTAGAAACAAAAATTGAATAATTAGGACCAAGCTTGGAAAGGTTAGAGAGAATCAACTGAGAGTCCTCCTTTTGAATACAATAGTATTGCAACTACAATCTAAGAGAATTGAGTTTGGTGAAGAAATCATCGATGCTATCAAAATCTGTAGGATTGAAGCCAATAATCTCATTCTCTAATTGAAATCCCCTCAATGCATATTGCATCCCAAACAAGGACTCTAATGTAGTCCAAATCTAATTAGGTGTGGTGCAAGACTCAACATGAAAGAGAAGATCTATAGATATAGACATGCATAATATCCCAAAAGCCTCATCACACCTATTGAACCACATTCTCTTCTCAACAACACCTATAGGCTCATGTTTTGTACCCATGGTCACTCAGTATGACCCTTTTTTCTTCATATTAATCCCCATTTATTTTTTCCTACTATAGTAGTTCAATGGAGTGAGGGGGATAATATGAATTGGATCCATGATTAAGGATGAAAAAATTATAAAAATGGACCGATACAACAATATAGATCCTCTCAATGCCAAAAAAATCCACTTGGATCTAAAAATCAACTGGTTTGCATGTTTTTCAAGAAAAGAACCCAAAAGACAAGATCTTGTATCTTTGATTATCTAATGAATATTCTACAAAAGGGACCTAAGATATGAGTAGTGTTGGCAGTGGGCCAGCATCCCTCATGGGGATTTGCAACATGGTTTAACAACCTCCTGTGGATTCTATAAGTCTAGTGGTTGTATCGAGCATTGATAGGTCGATCTTTTGGTGCAATGACAACCCTAGCTTGTAACAAGTGGTATCAAAGCTTTGTCACAGGTTCGAATCACGCAGGCTGCGATGAGTGACGCTGGGAGGGGGATTGTTTGCAGTGGGCCAGCATCCCTTGCAGGGATTCACGACATGGTTTAACAACCTCCTGTGGATTCTATAAGTCTAGTGGTTGTATTGGGCATTGAGAGGTTGATCTTTTGGTACAATGACAACCCTAGATTGTAACAAGTAGAGGACTCCACCAACTTTCCAATGCCTACTCATTTGTGTAAAATGGAGTTCAGATTTGTAATTTATATGCCCTGAGAAACACAAAACTAAAGGTTTGACTTTGCATGCTTGGTAAGGAAAAATGGAGTGAAATCTAGAAAAAAGACCAACATCACTAGATTGGTGCTACAACCAAAATTTTGATGATATCTCATTTGCATGATTTCAAGTTTGTATGACAAATTTATGGCCAAAACACTAAAGTAAGGTAAAAATGGCTTGGAGGACAACTTGGGTGATGATGTGACGTTCATATGGATGATGTCATAATGATGTTAGCAATGGAATATTCTATCTCGTAAAAAAATATTACCCCTTTTTTGGAAAAGAAGATTGACTGGTCTCCACTATGTTCAATTGGCTAGAATAGTTTGCCATGTACTCAACCCGGTTGAAGTGCTCAAGGGGTAACCAACTAACTTAAATGGAGGCTCATTTAGTTATCGACCAAGGACATATCTCAAATATGGCATTGGCACTGTATTTGTAGTGAAGGGTCTTGGCTTCTATTATTGCATAAAGAAACTACACTACCTATAAAATAGAATTAAAGCAATCAGAACTAACTAACTAACAGTGGTTGTCGGTGGCTTCTGTAGCAACACAGTAGTGGTTGCAGGTGCAAAAATATTCCTAACACTAAATAACTGAACAATCATGCAACTAAAGATGGTTGCAATCGGATTAACTAACTACACTAGATTCATTATCAACAAGCATAAAGTAATAATAGCTACATATTAAAGTAAATTAATCTTCTCATGCATGTGAGTGAAACAACTAAAGAAATAAAAAAGGATAGTTTCAAGTGGCCTGCTTGAGTGATGTGGTCCCTCTACGAGATAACGATACTACTTATGAAACATTAATCAAATTTTCATCATAACACGTATGTAGAGTAACACCAAAGTAGTTGCAGAGAATCTAGATCAAGATATTTTTTTCATTCTCACAAATTTGGTAATAATTGAGTACAAAATAAACTAAAGACTGACAAAATAACTCCTTTTTCTTCCTTATCAACTCATTGCTTACATAAGATAGTAGATCTCTATTTAAACACTAAGGAGGAATTTAAACATTAACTATCCTTTATTTACTTCCAACTACTTGTTGCTCGTGTTGAAGACTCGGGTGACTTATTCAATATAAAGAACAAAACTAACTATAGGAGTTCACTATAGAGGAAAACTCCTTTATTGAACAGTTACAAAAGAGCATAAATGAAACCCTTTCCATCTTTGGAAGTGATGGTGCATAATAGTAGACTAATTCAAACAACAAATTTATTTTGATAGAGGGAGAGTCTGCAAAGACTCTTCTTCTTTTGTTTTGACCATTTTTTCTCCTGACTGCCCCATGTGCATGTGCATTGAATTCCTTTCCTTGGACTAAGGATGCATGGCTCAAAAAAACTCTTCCATCCTTCATTCCACTTCATGCTCTTGTGACACATTAGTACAAGACAGTAATAGCACACACACAAACCATTATTCATGATCATTTAGTGTCAAACATTCATCAAACACATAATATATGTATACCATTATGCCACATGTATATATATTATAAATAACAATAATTGTAGTCTTCTAAATGCATAAAGTTTAAATAAGTTTTAACTAAAGTCTGAAAGTGGTATAAACTAGAGAAATCAAACTATAAAACCTAGGATATTAGATAGGCTCATCAAAGATTTCCCAAAATATTCTTTGTTGATATATTCCTCTAATTAAAATATTAAAAAAAAATCTTTGACATGGAATATTCTTTGTACCACCTATTGCATGTACAAGTACCTTGTTGATGTTAACACCTGACAAGCCTGCACACATTTACTATGCCTACAAATATTATTTTTGGCAAAGCTAAGATGGCCCCAAAATATAGATTCTAAACCAAATCCCTAGACTGTAAACAAACCCTCTAATAAGTCAATGTTTGTCTACACTAATATTGACTACACCTCAAATGAAACCATTATCAACTTGGTCACTCAAAATATTTGACTGAGCATAAATATGATTGATAGAAAATTTTAAAAATGACATATCTAAATTTATTATACCTAAAAACCCTACAATCGCCTCCCATACGACCACCAACTCACCAAAATAGATGAAAATGAGTACAATGCAATTCTCAATTATTGCCACACTTTGTAAAGAAAAAACACCACTATTATCTCTATTTGATACATCAAAACATCAAATAAAGCCACATGGAAATAGAGGTGCAAGTGTACTTCAAATATTTTCCATTGTTCTTTTGTTAAAAAATCATTTTGAGTTCTACAAATAATTTAATGAAAACTACAAAAATTTGAGGTATTTTTTTTGAAAACAAAACCTGCATGAGAATTTTGTGCTTTCTTGGATTTTGTGCAGGTATAGTTGATGAAAGCTAGTACAAATCCATACTTGCACAAAAAAACGTGCCTAAAAAAATTACCAATTTTTTTGCCAATCTCATATTTCATCGTTTGGATAGGTGTTCTTGGGGATTTTGGGTATTCTAAGTGTAATGGTGATGTTTGTTTTGCTCCAAAGTGCCTAGAGTTTTTCTTGACCCACAAATTTTGCCTCAATTTCTGCCCTTAGCCAAGTTGACCCAAAACTTCAAATGCTAAAATTTGTCAAAACAACAATTAGTCTATAGGTTTTCAGATGCTACAAATGTGATGGAAACCTCTTTTTGAGCCCAATGTGCACAAAAAAATCTCTAGGGATCCCTCAAGAACATGGACAAGAACTTGGCAAGTTTACTCTGATACCATGTAGAAATTGATGATTGAACTTCACAAGCCAAGAATCATCTGTAAGGAAAACACTTATCACACAAAAGAGATCAAGCGATAATCATTTTCTCAACACAACTTGAGAATTTTGGATTGATTTCACAAAATAAAATGTTACAATGAATGAATGAATCCTTATGAAAGGATGAATGAATATTGAAAACCCATTTACAACCAACACGTTTACATCCTTACAGAAAAGGTACCCTATCCTGAGTATTAATTTTATTTAGAGTATCTATTTCTTCATCTATTGATTCCATCTAGGAATATGCATCATCCATAACCATATCCTCTCTAACACTCCTAGTCTCATCATTATTATCAATCAAATAAAAAATAAAATTGGAATCCAACAGTGAATAACAAAACCTTTTAAGTTACCTCTTAACATGAGTAGATCTCCTTAATGACCAAGGTTTAGGTTCTCCTTGTTTAGAAATTTTAGAGCTTCTTGAGATCTCTTCATCATCAAGTCTAACAAGAGTACATAATTCATCTACAAGAGTAGAAGGAACTTGAACAACCTACTTCTTTTTCTCCTCTTTCTTTAGCTAGATTACAACAATAGAAAGTCTCATCTCTTTAAACATTACACTTCTAATATAGAGAAACTTCTTAGCCACTAGATACCAAAGCTCTCACCCTTTCTCACTAACACCATAGGTGATGAAGATGATAACTCAATGATGAACAATAAGTACCAAACCGGTACTGAGAGGGGGGGGGTGAATCAGTACAGTCACAAAAACTTTTCCCGAACCGGTTTGACTGCAAACACTGCAAATGTCTGACAGACAGTAACACTGGTCTAAAACATAGTGCAACCGGTAAAGCTAAGAATGACTGTGACAAGCATTAACCAGTTAATCACCTAGCTTTCCACTCAACTTAATACTACACTTCTATTTCACCCTTATGCATGAATAGGTAATCTATCATTAGAAATATAATAATAGCTAGCTCAGCATGATTTACCTTCAGACACAAATCACTTAAATCATCACATGAAAAATACTACACATGACATAGATTTTTCACGTGGAAACCCAACTGGGAAAAACCACGGTGGGGATGAATACCCACAAGCTGCTTTTGAACTCTTTAGAAGTTTGCTCTGTTAGGAGCCTAGTCCAGTTAAAGACTGTTACAACAGGTTCTGCTAGGAACCGATCCTGTTAGAGATCACCCGGTTAAGGGTTAAACCCTGTTAGAGGTTACCTTGTTAGAGGATTTCAAGAACTCAATGAGTTTGAGTCACCCTGTTAAAGGATTTACAACAAGCTGGTTAAAGCTACCCAGTTAAGGGATTTTCCAACTATTGAAGTGGTTAAAGATCAACAGGTATTACAATGATCTAATAATAGCACTCAATGCCTAATGCAGATCCGCTTAAGTTTCTTCCTTCTGCACACACACTATGCAAGAATCAATCCTCTTATCTCATCTGGTCTAGCAAGAATCACGTATCTCTGCACTTAGATACACACACACCATTTGCCAACAACCTTAGTAAGAAACACAACATCGACCTTATAGGAAACAGATAGGTCAGTAGCATAAACCCTAAACCCTAAACATTTAGGTTAAGCAATTTAGGCGGTTCAATCCTGGCCATTGAACACTTTGCATTTGAATACAATGGTCTTGAACAGATCTCAAGATATTCTCCATCGTTCGTTCTTCACCATTTCATGGAGGTGATAACCCATCATGCGTTCTCCACCGTTTACAGGGACTTCGCACATTCCCGAGGTAGATAGGATCAATCTCCTTCATGCAAGATCCTTCACGCGCACAAGGCTGACATGGCAACACAATCTGATCTTGATTACAATGCTAGCTCATCACACAATATCATCGGTTGAATCACATAGGCTTGGAACACTTCAACTGGAAACCCTTAAGCTAAGACTACCAACCGGTAGTCATACCATATTAAGCCTTACTAGAAAACATTCCATATGCCGGTTCACACTCCATCATACCGGTTCACTTAGACAAACATACCGCTTCACCTATTGCTCATATACCGATTTATACCGCTATACCGGTTCTCTTTGCTAGCTGCTTAGCTTCAATATACCTATTCATTTCTTTGCACATATACCGGTTCACCACATTATACCGGTTCACTTTTCAACATATTGCCAGTTCACCATATTATACTAGTTCACTTTTCAACATATTTCCGGTTCACTCTCCTGTATATTGACATCAATGACAACATAATATCATCATGTCAACATACTCTACACAAATGCCAACAAAAGATACATTATACCGCTTCATTCTCCAACTTAAACCTCTTCTCACTTGGCACATGTGTATATGTCTTGCAACCAAATACTTTGAGATGCCTCATTGAAGCATTTTTACTAGACCATGCTTCCATGGGTGTTCAACAAGAGTTGATGTAGGAGATAAGTTGATTAAATAACAAGCAATTAGTATAGCTCTATCCCAACACTTTTGTTCAATGCTAGCACCACTAAGCATACACTTATCTCTTCCATGTCCATCCTCTCTATAGTTCTCCATTTTGTTGAGGGGTGTAAGGATTTTTCTTATGTCTCTCAATCTCATTCTCTTTATACAAGTTATAAAACTTTGTAGAAAAAATCTTACCACCATTGTTAGTCCTAAAACATTTAATCTTTCTACTACTCTAATTTCCAACCAAGAATTTAAACTTCTTAAATTGACTAAAGACTTCAAATTCACTCCTAAGGAAATAAAATTTCCTACTATAATCATCTATGAAAGACACAAGATATATAGATCTAGAAAATGAATGAACATTTATAGGACCAAACACATCTACATGAATATAGTCCAAAACCCCAAAAGACTTATAAGAAATTTTATAAAATTGCACATGATGTTTTTCACCAAAGATATAATGTTCATAGAAGTCAAAATAAAGATTACAATCTTCAAGACCCTCTACAAGGCTCTTATTTTCAAGGTTATTAAGATGCTTCCCAAAAATATGATCGAGTCTTTAGTGCCATAACATCGTCTTCTTTGTTGGAAACCTCATCTCCAAAGAATAATGAGCACCCTTAGGTACCCAAAAAGCACAACCATCAGAAATATAAGCAACAAATTTCTTCATTGCTTGATTTAATGGTGAGAATGAAGAATCTAAATATTTTTTCTTTGACTTGTCAAAAGAACTATTTAACTAAATAATGCATGCATCCATATTGTATAGGGTACATGTCCCAACACCCTTAGCCAAAACCATAACTCGTCTTCTCATCTTACATTCTCCACTCAAGAAAATAACTTACACACTTACATCAACTAGTTTACTCATTTAAATATGGTTTTGTGCTAAGTCAAAGTTATGTAGCACACCATCAATCCCCTTCACTCTATCATCAAGGAAATTTATTTTGAATCTTCCATGACCAAGCATCTTTAAATGAGAATCATCATTGAGATATACCTTTCCATCATCATATTCTTCATACTTCAAGAACCAACATTTATGCAAGGTCATGTGAAAAGATGCCTTAGGCTCTATTAACCACACATATTTTGATGCATGTGTTGCCAAGGCTGCAATAATGCTTCATTAAAATTAGAGTTCTTCTTTTCAATCCCATTGAATGTGCTTTCCATCTTTTTCATACAATAGGGTGACAATAAACACTTTCACAACTCTCACTAAAACTAAGATCAAAACAAAAAAACCAATAAACGGGCACAATCGAATCAAAGGTGATCAGGTTATGATACCAACTAAAAAGGAAGCTAGATGCACATAAGATTCTTCCTATACAAATCTAACCAAGAGAGTAGTTGCAAAATTGTATAAAACCCTTAACAATTACAACTTTAAATGCACATTCAATTTATCATGAATGGTAATGAAATAAACACAAACACCATAATATAATATTTATGTAGGAAACCCCTTACATGAAAACACACACACTCAACTCAATTATATTATTCAACAAAAATAATAGTAACGATACAATATTAGAGCCGATGCTCTTTAGGAGATCTCATAATACAATAAGATTTTGGAACAATTTTGGCAACATAGAAATGTTTCTAAACATAAACAACCTATAACACATAATGAAATAGCAATATGGGTGCCCAAAATTATCACGTGTCACTTCCACATTCATTGTAAATGTTCAAGTGTTGATTGAAGAGATGCAAGACATCCACAATCTCTTACTAATCCAATATATGTAAATCCTCAACATGCATAATTTCTAACTACAACCTACTATGTAGAACCCACATGTTAGGTGTACTTTCCCAACAAAAATATTCTTGTTCACATGCAAGGCATCTACAACATGCAAGACTAAGAGTTGCTAATTCCTCTTCAATATTATTCTAGAAATTGTCAATTTTGACTATTACAACTATCACAAGTTGTTACAACAAGTTTCCTTTATTTATCAACTGATATTATAGAAACTTATGACACCTACCACCACAAATATAGGTCCTCCAAGGTGGGCACAAAATTCTTAAAAAATAGGGGTCTTGCCATATCTCACTTGTCATGTAGGATGCCAGCTCAACAAGAGGATCCACAAAGTGATTGATAACTTAGACCTAAAAATTAGGATAAAATAAATATGTACCAAATAATTAAACAATCAATGCTAAGACTCTTAGGTTGAGATACCATAATCCCAACAATATTGATAATTTTTGTACAAACTATATTGGTGAGTATGAAGCTTGTATAGGGATAAAAAATCATGTGAACTTGGATCAATTAAGAGTTTACACTTCCATGAAAGTACTACGTTATCTAATTGATTCTAAAGAATATATTATATTTCTTTAGTTTGTTCAATCAAGGAAAAATGAAAAAACTTTAGGAACAATCAATTGACTACCATAGACACTAAAAAGGATTGTTAGAAAGGAAACTAGTAGAGAATGCAATGACAATTTCAAAAGAAAAAAGATCAAACTTCTAGATCAAGAATTGAATATTTTAGAAAAGAAGATAGGATCTAGCAATGAAAATGTGAAAGATAAACCAAAATTTTAGAAGAAGTCAAAAGCTCTAGAAGTTGAAGATAGAAATTATTAGGAAATAGAAGAATCCTTCACTTATTCAAATAAGTCACCCTGTAGATTAATATAAATAAGCTTGAATTCATTTATTATCTCCTCTCTTAATTCAGCCAAAATTGGTCCTCTAGATTCCTGTGAAGAGGTTTTGTTTCCTTCATTTTCACCACTATTTCAATTATAAATTTTCCCTCCATCTAGTGCATCTCTTGTTCCTACATATAATAATACAACTTGATGTAATAGCCAAAGAGACAAGGAATATAGGGCTTGACACAAGTACTTTTGAGTGGATTTATATATCTCTAATTAAGAAAAGAAGAATAATGACATCGCAACTTAATTTGATTGGCGTGTTCAATTTGCTTAAAGATGGGGAACAATGACAGTTAAAAGACAAATAAGGATTTTAAAAGGTAAGCAACCTGATATATCATTGCTAAAACAATCATTCATCTTTCAATAAAAGTGGTCAAGGTTTGCAAGTTACTATTTTTTAGGTTGTAAGGAAATTTTTTGGCTCAAGTAGTTATCAAGGAGATACCAACATGTTGGAAGTTTCTACAAAAATATATAAAAAAGTAAAAAACGATGGTAAAGACAAGATAATTTAGAAGGCTAAACATAATTTTTTTTTAAGGAAATCTAATCTCTTACAACCTTCTTTAACGACAACCTTGTTTGTATCACAAGTTTTTGCATCCACCAAGGATTAAGGAAAGTTAGATTAACTAGTTGGTTATGGAAAGAACTTGGAAAAATGATTGGAAGGTATATGCCAACAAACATGAGCTCCATGAAATAATTTGTATAAAATTTACGGAACTAATGATATAAAAATTGTATGATAGATTTCCTTCCTTATAAGGGTATTCTAGAAAACTTAAGAAAATAGAGGTTTATAAAATGTGTTAAAGTCAACAAAAAAGATATTTTTTACATGTCATTCTTAATAAGAACTCTAAATGAGGCTTCATCCTTTTTTACTGAAAAAAGAATAAGTTGTTTTGACTATAGAATTTTGTCTCCATATTCATTTCCCATTTTACACATAAATATTGATGAGGAAGGAATCGATTGTAATATGGATGAGGAAAAAATTCAATTCAACAACTGAAAAGAAAATTAGAAAAAATAAGCAAACAAATGAAATGTACAATTTCACAATGATTACTTTCTATCTTCTGAAAGGAGAAAAGGAGTCAAGAAATGTTGAGATAATCATTTTAAAGGTTGAGTTTATTCTTCACACTTAGATTGTGCATATGAATTTAATATTAGTATTAGGAGAAACCAAAATGGATGACTAGTATAGTTATGACATTTGCATGTTATTAGTATGGTACATTTCAACCTTGTAGAGGTGTGGAAGACAATGATTCAACATTATGGAAGACAAGAAGTTCCAGCTACACACAATTGTATCTTATCTTCTAAAGTTCATATTCATACTACCTATCAGTGTATCATTAACGAGTCAGAGTATTGATGAGTTCCATATCAAAGATAGTTAATTTTGATGACTAAGCTAGATGTGGTAGTTAATACACATGTTTGAAGTGATTTGTAGTGATTCACTGTTAGTTTGATGTATCTCTTATAATCACAAAGTGCAAAGAATTGTCTAAGGCATTAACAATTTATACTCTAAGGTAGAGACACAATAATCTAGTTTGCATTATTTGACATAGAAAAATATTATCTTGCAGTTTAGGAGTTAAGTTTGTAAAGCTAAAAGGTATTATATTCAAAGTTTCAAGTCAATTTTTTTGTAGAGAAAATTATAACTTATTGTTTACTAGATTATACTAAGGCAGAGTAAAGGGTCTTAGGGGACAAGGGCAAAATGCTCCACATTCCACCATATTGATCAATATATTCATTTAGTTTTAGGGAAATGTTCATGAATGTCTAAGGTATGTTCATGAATGTCAAGTCATTATTGAACTAATAAGACCAGAAATCTAACTAATCATAAAAGAAATCAATTTACCTCTTTCAATTAGAACAAACAACAGTCATAATCATTTTAATGAATAAAAACACCCCACATTTATAATATATCATCCTAAAGACACCATTCAATTTTTATTTCCAATACAATAATTCAAATAAAATAATAAAAATCCATATTAATAACATATGAACTATATTAAAAATATTTAATCTATTTTCAGAATAAATCTAATTTACCAATTAGATCTCATAGAACTAATGTCTTGATTAACAAAAAAACTATATATATATATATATATATAAACATTAACAAAATAATATAAAAAAATGAAAACATCAATAATCACACGTTGTTATTAAACAACAAACACTTTTCATTATGCAACTGCGATGAGGGAGAAAGTAACAAAAGCGGTGGCATAAGGCTACCTATAAGTAGTGTTGCTGCCATATGGTAGCAGACACTACCAACCGGTAGCAGTCACTACCGCCGGTAGTGCTGCTACCTTACAGTAGCAGCAACTACCATCCCATGTGGTGGGAATACCCTGCCACGTGGGGTTCAATTTATATATTTTTTTAAAATTTAATTTAAATTAAACCTTTCATACTCTGCACAAAAATCACTGATAAAAAGAATAACAATGAATCAACAATTTTTGAAATAAAATCTTTTCAATAGGAATTTTGTCAAACCAATATAGCATAAAATACCCAAATCTAAAGATCTTGGGCAAAAATTCAAAAGAATTTTAAGAAATAAGAGGGGATTTGATTCCTTTTTTAACTTCTTCACACATAAGAAAAATCCTTGCATCATGCAAAGAGGCAAATTAACAAGATTTTGCCAGCATAACCCCTAAATTTTGGACAAATAAAAACTTGCAATCAATCAAAAAATAATCTCTATTCCTTACTACACAAATAGATAAAATAATCCAAACTAAATTTTTCAAAGAACTTGGAAGCACACAACCAACAAGATATTGAGCAACTTCTTTTCAACATACACATATTGATTTGGGATTTAATTAAATCCAATAGAAAACTACTCTATTTCCAATCAAACTTTCAACAAGAATCTCCAATAAGATTTAACAAATTTTAATCACACATAGGGAAGAAAGCTCAAAACATTCAATTTTTTATTGCAACAAAGAGGGAAATCTACCCAACCTGAAAAGTAAACCAGGAAGAAAATTGTAGAAGAGCTTCAATCCTGCATACCAATTCCAAAATCCAGTTTCCTCCTCCCTAATGGTTTCCAAGTTTTGGTTTTCAAAAATGCCTCCCTTCTTCCCGTGAACTCACAGGTAATATAGCCAAACTATTTTCAACCTAACTTTTAGGCTAAAAGTTTCCTCCACCAATAGGAATAAGATATTAAAAAAGTAATAAAATCTAATTTCCCTTTTTTTCCATGCCACAATTCTTTTAAACAAAAATAAAATCTAAAAGCTAACCAAAAAGGTAAATGGAAATGCTTTTTATTTATTTTTCTTTTTCTCACATTAATTTAACTCAACAATTACACTAAGATTCAACTAGCATATCATTTAACTTATTTATTTTTCAAATAATTTAATACTACTGTTTCCACAATATAACATGCAATTTTACCATTTAATTTAACAACTCCATTTATTTAAATTAGATCAATAAACTCAAGGCATATAATTAAATTAAATACTCCAACACAAAATAACATAATTTACTCAATTTAAATCTTTTCAAATAATTGGAAGCACGCAAAACGAGAGAAGACCAAACGATGACTCACAAAACTAAAATACCAAAGCACTATGACTCGCATACCGGTCAAACAGGAAAAGACGACTGACTGACAACACTCACATGAGTGTAACTGTGGGTCAAATTAGTGTCCAACAACTATCTCCTCCACTCGCATTAGAGAAATAAGGCACACTCAGACCTATGAAACCAGGTGGAGTCAACACCCCGTACCTACCCGGTACTTGTACCTACAATGTCCTGCATCAAAGAACCACATGTGCATATAAACAAATATATAAATAGACACGACATGCACACCGATGAAGGAGAATCGTGAAGTTCCCTATGTCACTGGAGTGAGTGAAGGAAAATCATCCTCTCGCATCCCATACACTTGCAAACATGAAATATGTAAATAACGCATCGCACATATAAAGTAAATGTGTCAGTCCATGTCAGTAATCAATAAAAATCACGTTTACCATAAGTAATGAAATACTGCATGAAAGCATACACTACAAATCAAGTTAAAATATGTAATAACATCGCATAAAGTTTGAATCAAATATAACAATAATGTATCCACTGAATAGTCAACTGAAGTCAAACATGAGTCTCAAAAGTCTGATCGAGAAGGGGTACTACATTCTGCATGTTTCCAATTCTGCAAACTATTTAAAATTATTTCTTTGGATGACTAATGGGTGATGAGATGACTAGGAGAAGGTTGTTTAGTGTGCACCATGTTTCTTTATGTTTGCACCACTTTGGGAGGTTGCATTAAGATGTTTTTGGGCCCAGTCAAATCTTGTTTGGCACTGAAAAGTATTATCTCTCTTGACATATGTGATTTACGGTCGACTTATTTTGGGCTACATGTTTCATTTGTAGTTGACCTAATTGATGTTTTGAATACTTGTAGAGGGTATATCATGTGGTTGATTGGTGAAATCCACGTGAAATCTACATGTATCTCATCCATACATTATCCTAAAGCTAATATATACATATATACATATATATATGTATATATATGTATATGTATATGTATATATATGTGTGTGTGTATATATATATATGGGTGGTATAGTGGCCCACCCTTGTCGTCTAAAGTCAGTTGGCTGAAGTATACATATATATGTATACATATGTATATATATGTGTATATATATATATGTATATGTATATGTATATGTATATGTATATGTATACATACATAGGTATACATATGTATGTATATGTATATGTATACATATGTATGTATATGTATATGTATATACATATGTATACATATACATATACATATACATATATATGTATATACATATGTATATATACATACATATGTATATATACATATACATACATACATACATATATATATATATATATATATATATATATATATATATATATATATATATATATATATATATATATATATATATATATATATATATATATATATCAAGATTATTGAAAAATGTAAGAGTGTGTGCTGATAATGAGCAGATGTGAATGTCAGAGGCAGTTAGCCAGAATCAACCAATGAAGCAGATAAAAAATATTTATTGACTGACCTGTGGAATAAAGCCATTAATATTAGTCATTATTTTATACAAAAAATATATTTTAGGAACTTGTTGCTTCCTTGAGTTGTTTCTCTAAAACAAAGTTGTAATTTCAAGGAGTTGTTGCTTCTTTGGGTTGTAGCCCTAAAACAAAGTTGTACTAATATTACGGGGGCTTCACTGGCTAGTCAATATTATATCACGTGCATTCATATTGGAGGGTTTAATATCCAAAAAATGAGGGTGCAATATATTGCCTATTGGCGAAAATAAGGGGGTTTTTAATTCCGACTATGAAAAAATACAATATTTGGTGAAAATAGGGGGGCTTTTAATTCGAGCTGTGTATTGGGAGGGGGTGACAAAAAAAGAGTTTAGGGCAATATTTTAAAAAAAAGGGAGATTCTTTAGTATGCCATGAACGCATGTGCTATAACCCAGGTTCACTAAGTGAAGCCCCCGTGACTAATATTTATATCATTGCGAGGTTGGATTTGGACAATAGATCCAAGAATATTTCACAATGTGATTTTTCCCTTGTCGGGTTTTCCACGTAAATATGGTGTTATGGTTGCTTGCTTATGTGTCTCTCTTGTTGCAGTTAGAAATGTACTTTTATGAAGTGTTGCTGATCAAATTAAAGAAATTGTTTAAGTAGCGATTTGTCCCCCCTCTTAGTACTCTTGTGTGTTCAACATAGTTTGTTCCTCACACTTAGATTGTTTATATGGATTCAATATTAGTAGTAGGAGAAACCAATTTATGGACCCATTTCTTGAGATCTTTTAGAAGAGGAAATTCTAATGGAGTTGCAAAATATGTCTTTTTTTGTTTTTCTTAAGTGTGCTTTTGGTAAAAATAATTCTATTTTAAGGAAATTTTTATTATTAGATTTCTTTTCATTCAAATAACATAAACTTTGGATAAGTTTATTATTTGTTTTGCAACAATCCCAACGATTATTTTAATTGATATGTGGCATGCTTTAGATTTATTTTTAGTAGCTCTAATAATTTATAATGTTAATTCTTCGGGTAAAAGTTCAATTAATTTTTTTCATTTGTTTGCTGCAATAATTTGTATTTACACCAACATTTCTAATAGTAAATAGTTCTCATTTTTAATTTGTTCATGTTGTAAGCAAAGTGTTTCTAATAAGTTAAAAAACTTTGTATCCTTGAAGTAATTGGAAGAAGTGTAGGGGTTTTGTACACATCCCTTTGCATTTAATTCATAAATTGTGTTGCACTGTTGCACTACAAACTTCTCCGCTTTTGCACTGAACAAGTGTTCAAAGCTCTTGATCTCTACCTTGGCGCTATAACACTATGCAGACCTCTGCTAATGCTTCTCTCGCAACGCCACTCTCTTTTTTTGGCCGCCCTTACTATCTACATCTTTTGCATTTTATATTCTGCTCTTGTCTCCATCGATTCTTATTCCTTTTTCGAGGTCCTTCACCTTCTACTTTCTTTTTTGTGCAATTATCTTTCACCCTAATTCCGCACCCAGCCTCTTGAGCACATCTATTCTCCCTTGCTAAGTTATAGCACTTCATAATCTATAGTGCATACTCCTCTTGTCTATTTGCCAACGATTCATATTCTTTGTTTATTCCATTCTGTTGCCCAAAAATAAACAGACTTTTCTTTGGCGTTTTGGTTCCTATTTTTCAATTGGGTGCTTTGTCTTATCTCTTTGATGCTTCCATTATTCCATTTTGTTTTGATTCTTCTGCTCCAAGACCCCATATAAGCTGCGAAGAAACTGAAAAAAGTGTGGAATTTGATTTTACGCCCGTCACTTTACTAAGGTCTTGCTCTAAGGCTCACATGTTGAAGGATGCTGGCAACTGCATTTACTTGAAAGTAATTAAATCCTCTTCTACAAACTCATTTTTCGCGTATCTTGCAATCTTTGTAATCTGTGGGAGTTCATTATGTCAAACAGTTTATGTGCCTGTCCATGCTTTCGCATTTTGTATACATGTCTAATAGGCAGTCACAACTACAACATCTGACAAAATCCTGTCACATCCCACAAAGTTATGGCCCGTGAAATGGTATTCAAGGAGAGTAAATGCATAGTATGGGCACCAGATATGAACACAAAACAAAAGAGGGTGCATTTAGTGAGTATGGCACCCCTGCTATTTTCCTCCAACGTCTACATGAGCTAAGAAATTCCATCACCGACATGTAATTGGTAGGTGAATAAGGCAGAGGAGAGATAATCGAGGAGACAATCCTCATTTATGTGGTAAGGCACAAGTATATGGAGATTGGCTGTAGCTATTGTGGCTATTCTGGTTTGAAAATGACATGCCCCAACATGATGTCGAAGGCATACCATTCAAGTACGAAATGCTATGAGATTGACGTTCCTGGGACTCACAGATGACATAGAGGTATTTGCGGGCGCGATGACGTGGATGATGTTGTCTTTTTGTGTTTGACGAAAAAACTTGCTCGTGGTTAACATTTTGTCGGCCGATGTCACGACGATGGGACGGTTACATCGAGCGACACAACTAACATCAAAGCTTACACACGGTTAACATTTTGGCGTCCACGCAGTTAACATTTTTGGCGTCCATGAGGTTACTAACATCACAGGTCACGTGTTATGTGCACAGTTTTCAAAATTTTAAATTTTTTTTTTGAATGAAAATTCGATTTCGAAATTTTTGGATATATTTCGTACGGAAGATGCATGTCGAACTCTTCTCGCAGAGGAGGGGAAATAATTTGAAAAAATCCATTGAGATCGTTGTGGTTGAATGTCCCTAGTTGAATCATTGAGCGAGGGAGCTGCTATTCCATTGGAATTATAGGTATGCATTGTCAAAATATCTATGGCTTCGAAGGGGAGGACAAAGCCGACCGCATGCATAATGCGAGTTGTATGGGTATATTGTTATCACCTGTTAACATGTGGTTTTTTTCATGTGTAGGGAGGAGGTATCATAGCGCACATGTGGGTGGGACGTTTGAAGATTGTTGTGTAGGGGTATGGTGGCATTGGTAAATTCAAACCCTAACAAATAACACAATAGTTTTATGATTCCTTCCTCAACCTTGTGTTTTCCATTGCAATTTTTTTATCATTTTTGTATCGTAGAGGTGGTTGTGAGGGGAGCCGTTGAGAGGTGTCAAGAGGACAACGATTTGGGTGGAGGCTTAGGCAGCTACGGTAATTTGAAACCCTAAGACAAGATGACAATTTTTTTTATTTCCTGTGTCATTTTGTGTTCTGTATGTGAAAATTATTAATCATTTTGTAGCATGGTCGTGTCAGGATACCAAGGTTCGTTGTTTGTGGGTTGGCTGGGTGAAGAAGATCTAGAAGATTTTAAAGGTGTGTATATTTCCATAATTATATGTGTCAGTTCTCTATAGTGAGCAGAGCTGTTAAAGATGAAATGCTTGTTCTTTTTCTTGTCTGTACAAAAAAATAGAATGGTTTGGAAGTGTCCATTGTTTTGTTGCTCCAACCAAACACATTTTTGTTGTTTGATTTGTCGAAAGGTTGTGAATATGAAGCAATACACACACACACACACACACACATATAGAAAAGGTGATGCGAATGATCCTTTGACCCTGCAATTCAACAAACATGTCCTCTACAATACAGAGGAAAAAGACACAATAAAACAAAGAGAAAAGAAACTATGGAAATATTATGCTTTGTTTCCATTATTCTCAGTTGATCATTACATCAAAAAAAAGAAAACCTCTACTCTCCTCATTAACAACATTCCTCTTTATTCCACAAAAGCCCCAAATCAACTCCTACAATTTACTGCCACGTAACAACAGTCTAAAACCCTTATCAGTTCCTACGAAGACTGCAAAGTAACAACAATTCATAACAGATCAATCTCATCAAAATTAACTCCTACGGAGATTACAAACAAACAACAAATCAACTCCTAAATAAGAGCAGGTCACACACAGTCAAGGAATGGTTGCATCAACCACTCAACAACCTGATTTTCAAGAGTTCGTTTGCATCAAAAGGCAAACCATAATGATTTTAAACACAAAATGAAAACCATAACATGTAAACAAGGTCAAGACCACATAAAAGAAGCTCAATTTGAAACAGAACATTTTACATGACTTTCTCTTTCATGTAGCTATTAGGTGCTTGGCACATGTATTTGCATATATATTTATTCTCGGACATGTATGTTGATTCATGTTGTTGGTAGGATAGGTCCGTTTTGGAGTTGCGTCTATTCTAGGTCCAAAACGAACCTTTCGTACAATGTGTTAGTGACAGGTTAGTCAATTGCAGCCGTTAATTGCAAAATCAATGGTGTAAAACACGCGACTAACACGCATGTTAGTCAATCCCTATTGTCTTTTTGGAGCTAGAATAGATGCATCCATTTATGGTGAATGTGTGGTGTTATTGATAGTGTGAAGAATATAAATTGCATCTTTTTTGTTTTTTCAGTTCAATCATGTCAAGTGCATTGAGAAAAAGGTTGAAGGAAACTACTGATCTTAATTATGGTTTACTAGAGCTAAAGGCAAATGATCTCCTGGGAGTTGGCCACGTTCTCTTCTGAGTGACATGTGACAATGGCCTGCCTGTAAGCTAAGTAGATTTAATGGATTATGCAACACGTAGTATTCCTTGGTTTTGTCATTGTTTAATGCTTGTGACTAGAGATCCTATTTGTATACCCGAGAGAGAGTTGGGCTTTCAGATGCGGGACCAGTTGGGGATTCAAATCTGAAAGATTCAGGAGTTGGGCTTTCACATTCAGGACTAGTTGAGGATTCAAATCTAGAAAACTTAGGAGTTGGGCTTTCAGATGTGGGACTAGTTGGGGATCCAAATCTGAAAGAGTCAGGAGATGGGCTTTCAAGTCAGGGACTAGTTGGGGTTTCAAATCTGAATGAGTCACAAGTCGGGTCTCCAATTTTGAACCCATTGTCAAGTCGGCTTCCGACTGACTACACAATCACACTGGTAATTATTTATCATCATTGTATTATAACTTTTTTCCATCATTGCATGGCATGGTTGCTGGAAGTTGGGACTTATAAGTGGAAATGTAGATATATATATGGGCATTAAAAGCATCAATGATGTGTGCTATTTTATTTAACAATATTATGATAGTGGCTCTGCTGGTGAGGAAGATGAGGCCATTGGCATTGTAGACGAGGGCGATTATACTGATGCTCTAGGCAGTGAAAGTGAAAAAGGGGATGTTCGTAGCGAGCACGAGGTGAGCATAGAGCAGGAGACTGAAGGGCAAGGTGATTCTGTCAGTGCTCAGGAACAGTAACAAGGAGGAGGGGCGAGTAATGAGGAGGTCCACTATTAGTCATTATATTTTGTATTATCTTTATAATGTTTGATTAGTGCAAAATTGAACATGACACTTTGTCTTTGTTTCCTGTGCACAGCAACAACCCGATCACAAAAAAATAACATATTAATGGCAGGTTGCACTACTTTTGTCTCTTTCGTCATGATTCCTACAATGGAGGCCGTGAGTTTTGGGATCTGGGGAGGCTTAATATGCATAGAGCTAGAGTGCATCAAATTCCATTATTGGGGGGTGTACGATGCAGACGTGGACCACGTGGTAGTGGAGAACGCAATGTGGATCATATGAAGAAAGTGCATAGTACTTGAAAAAGAGGGAGTCTAATATCAAATACCAAATGAGTGTACGGTATAATATACAAAAAAAATGTGTCAATGAACGGCTGTGCATAAAATATGGCAAGAAAACATATGATGAGCTCCCTACCGAAGGAAAGGAAGAGATAAAGGAAGCAATGCGAGTGTACGACGACAGTTCAGTTAGGGAGGAGAGAAGGAAGAAGGTTTTAGAGTTACTCAAAAGAAAAAATATTGGAATAGAGGTAATTTTTAGTGATCGTATAGTTTTACAGTTTACTAAATTCCTGTAAATATCTGAAGAATCTCTTATTGAGCTATCCTATCCTGCTGCCTAGAGTTTATGTGATAGCACGGGCCATGGCGAGGAGGTTCTGGTCTTGAAGGCTAATCGTGAAACAAACGTGCTAGTCAATGAGGCTGCATTTGTATCGTTGGGGAAGCAAAAAAAGAAGAATGTTGCGGAAAAAAACAAGATGAACTTCAGATCCTGAAACAAACATGCCAGTCAATGAGCCTGCATCTGATTCATTGGGGAAGCAATAAAAGAAGAATGCCGTAGAAAAAACAAGGCCAACTTCAGATGAGGCCACACATTTGTCATCGAAGGTGACTATCTGTTGGCCTGTTCATATGTGTGTTTTCATTGCATGGTATGCTTTGCACTCCACTGTGTAGTATGTTGACTATTTCGTCCATGTCATTGTAGGCTGATTTTGATCGAGTTCGTGGAGGGATCATGGAGTGTCCCATGGTATTGGATGACACAAAACGTAGTGTGCCCAAAAAAGCAAGTCAAAAACCTTGGTCGTCTGTTAGGACGAAGAAGGTGAAGGAGACGATGAATGAAAAATTGGGTGCATGCTATGGCAAGAAGATTGCGAAGCAATTTCCTGAATTGGGGCAGATGCTGGATGACAGGAGCAAAAAATAGTCAATGCAATTGCTTGATGACACCGTGTGTAATGTTCCCCAAAAACCACATCCAAAATCTCAGACGTCTGTTAGGAGGAAGAAGGTGAAGGAGACGATGATTGAAAAACCGAGTGCTTGCAGTGACAAGACAATTGAAGAGCAGTCTCCTGTACTGGGCCAGAGGTTGGAGGATAGGTGCAAAGATGAATAGGTAATGCAGTGTCATTGTGCATGACATGTAGTGCTATATCATCACATGTTGTGTTATACTATAGAGTAACTCTTTTTTGTATGCAGTCAGTCGTGGTATTGGACGAGACCAATTGTAGTCTGCAAAAAAAATCAAGGCGGAAACCTCAGAAGTCTGTTTGGAGGGAGAAGCTGAAGGAGATGTTGAATGGAAATTAGAGTACATGTAGTGGCAAGAAGATTGTAGAGGAGTCTACTGAATTGGGGCAGACATTGGAGGATAGGAGCAGAGATGAATAGGTATTGCGCAGTTATTGTGCATAACAGGCGGTGAGAGGCAGTGTTCTACTGCAGAGCATTTTTTATGTTGTTGTGGTTTGTGTCCGTTATCTATGTTCCTGTTATTGCCTTAGTCTTGTAAAATTCATCGGCCTTGGTCCACTAGTGTTTGTAGGTGTATGGGTTTAATGTGTACTTACACTCTTGTACAATGTGTCACATTTTGCAGCATAATGCGATAGAAGAAAGCATTGAGAAAGAGTCCGGGGGAAATGATGATGGATGTACAAATGCAAACTGTGATTGCGATGGGGGTAATGGGTCGGGACATATAACTATTTCGATGTTGTTGTATTACATTGCCATGAATTGATTTGACTATGTTTGATGGTCAGCTATAAAGAATTCTATTTAAGTGACCACGTCCACTCGTTACTGACGCAGGCAACCGTGGAAGACAAAGAAGAGAGCACCAATGAAGATGCTCATGCTGTTGCCGTTGGAGTTGAAGTCCAGCTACTAGTGGATGGGGTAGTGGTTGGGGAAGGCGTTGTTGATGGGCTGTGGAAGGGTGTAATGTGTCATAGTATTCCACTCCCATGAGATTGTGCTAAAGTTCACATCGTGAAAGTCTTTGATGCAAATTCCCAGCTGCCTCGCTTAGGTCCTTTCGCCGATGTCTTGTCGGATTCCCTAAACTCGTGGGCTGTGTGGCCTATTAAAGACCTGGTATGTTCCCCACCCCTAGTAAGTTTCAAAGATGACAATATCCCTTCCTCCGTCTTCTCATTCCATCATTTATCTTATTCCAGTGGAATGAAATAGGTAGCACTCGTATGATGTCGTTTGTATGTGGCAAGATAAAGTTGGTGAAACTGTCGAGCCACAAAAAGAGGATGTTAAATGCGACCCTGTGATCAGACGGGCAAGTCAGAGGCTATGATCACTTAGCATCACCCCTCCCGAGTTGCATAAGAATGACAAGAAGCGTAAAGCATTTTACGGTGCTGTCAACTCCATTGCACAAACCAGACATCGGAGACGATAATATTTTTTGATCTGCATTGTTGTTCCTCTTTCTGCCCTTAAAACAGAAGCTTCAACTGAACTAATATTTACAATGAGATACTATGGTGGAAGATCAGTCTTGATAGACTATTCAGATAGGATTCAGAGATCTTATATTGAGATGACTTTTACCTTACCATAGTTTAAAGCCTCTCGATTATTGTTTTCGTTTTAAATGAGCTATACTTTATTTTCAACCTTTCATGCTATTTTAAGCAACCTAACTATAAAGGCTTGATTTGTTGGACTGTTTCATGGTGATCCTACACCAAATACTACCCTTTAATAACTTCAGAACCTATCTTTGGTGCACAACATTTTTAATAATGATAGTAGATGGTAGAATAAAGTCGATGATAGTCGATTATTGTTCAAGTTTTGTTCAAGGTCTCTTACTTATTGCATATGCACAGGTTTTGTTATTGCATATCAATAGGGTTCCTGCAAATCTTTTACGTATACAAATCAAGCCGAATGTTTGATTAAATTGTGAGCCATGTGCTCTTTCCACTGTAACTTACGACAGTTCAATATACCATTGTTATTGTTTGTTTTTGAACACTGAATCTGAAATGAATTAATAACAAAAAAATAACAATAAAAATCAATTAAAAAAATCAGACTTGTGTTATAGTTCCATGGAAAATGTGTAATAAGTTGGATGCAGGACGACGAGTGGTGAGTGATGGAGTTATCTTCTCAAAATGTGGATTCCCAATTGGCAGGTAACATGCCACCCAAGTGCCCTCCCACTTGTCAGTTTAGTGAACACATTAACTTTTGTATTCTACATAATGCTATTCATGCAAAAATGCAAAAGAAATCTGTTCGTTTCGTGTTGGCATAAACTATTGTTTCCTGCATTTTTCATGTTGTCTTGCCTTTATGTCTACTAATACTTCTTTTTTGGCATTGTTTGCAGGGATGGCAATGGGAAAAGTAGGGACAGGAAAAAGAAAGGGTGTTGAAACATCTGTTTCGGGAAATGGAATGCCTGCTAGGATTTCACAAGTGCATGGGATGCCCGATGTTCTCACCTCCGACGACGATTTAGGGAAGTCTACAAGACAACCACCACCACCCTTTCTAGACTAGAATGATGGGATGGACATAATGAAGTTTGAGGGCATGCATGTATAATTGCTAACGTAGAAGGTCGAAATGGCCCACGCTGAAAATGAAAGGCTGAAGGGGATGTTTTTGACCTTGAAAGGAGATGAACTAAACTGAAAAGGAGATGCACTGACATGAGTAAGAAATGCATGGAACTCAATAACAAGATCATGGACCTCGATGATAAGAATACAGACCTTGAGCTGGAAGTGTGTAGACTGTAGATGGTGAATAAGAGACAGGATGTAGTGTGTGAGGCATGTGTTAAAAGAAGCAAAATCATAAGTGACCAGATGCATGGCATGCTAGATGTTTGTGCGCAATGCGTTGAGTACTAGAAATAGAGGTTCGAGGAGGTATCTACCTTGGTAACCAATGAAGATGATGGGAAGGATGTTCCTCCCCTTACTCCAAGCATTGGGGGAAAGAAAAGTAATTTAAATACTTAACCTCTGCCTCCATAATAGGCTTGTACTGTTACGAAAGTTTTCTAGACGTATATTGCTGACCTCAGTTGAATAAAATGTCAGCAATGGTGCAGACTGTTTGCAATCAGACATATTGGAATTTTATCCAATTGTTTCATTTAAGAAAACACTTTGAATGCTTCATGAATGGTTGAACAAGGTGATATGTGCCTATTCAATTGGTTATAGGGTTATATATGTTTGCATATGAAGAATAGTTATATGTGGCCTTCTCAAATGTCTTTGCTTTCATATATATATATATTGGGAATATTTTCTAAACTTACTTCAGTTGATTTCACTAGAATCGAGTATATTATGTGATGTTTCCTTCTTATTCTTGAAACAAAGAAACTGAAATTGAAACTAACACTTCAAATGAGCAGAGAATTTTTCAAATTCTTCTATTGCTTTCGCTACTGAAATGAGGTACAACATACTGTTACGGTATTCTTAGAAGATCTACTTTGTTTTCTATTGGTCTTGGTTTCTCCTTTTATAGAAAATCGGGAGAAGCAACAAGCTTCAGACCGTTACAAGACACCTCTCCATAACTAATTGACATAATGGAGAAATAAGAGAACAAATTTGCGTAAACATAATTCAAAACATAACCAAATTTGAAGACGATTACAACTGTCGGATTCCGCGCCTGGCAATCTATGTTATCAGTTTGTAGGCACATTCAGATGAGTCACTTCCCATTGGTAAACTTCATAATAACTGGGCCACTAAAAGTTCAAAATGATGGGCATGTTCATCAAATGATCTTTCCACTTCTTGTCTGTTAAATTCCTAACCTCTACAACAAACCTGGCGTAACCAAAATCCACATTTATAATCCCGTCTTGAAACACATGAAATCTCTCAACATTGATATCTCCTTCCGCCTTCAAATGTGCAATGATATTTGCTACAATCTGGGTGAACTCTCTCTTCCAATCATTGAAGTCTTGGATATGCTTCTAATTGTTCGTAATATGAGGGATAGTCCAATGTTGAAACGTGTGGAATAATTAATTTTTTCTCTCACCTTTTGCTCCATACTTTTGACATCATTGAGTCCACCTTCGATTGTTTGCACCATTTGCCAAGTTTCTTTTATTTTTCGGTTCAACATTAGGGTTTCTCTAAGTCACCTTGATGTCACATATGTAGGTTGCCACTTGTTTGATAGGTTTTCTAATTTGGTCCTATTCTCTTTGAACACTTCTAACATCTTCAACAAAGTCCGATAACTCCCATATATCTCTTCCAATTTCTCAACTATAAAGTTGACACTGTGTAGAAGAATTTGTTCAAAAACTCGCATAGTTTCTTGTGCCATTTTTTGTAAGATCTCCTCATTGGCCGCCCTCATATCTTGTATCTCTTTCTCATATTTCTTCTTTTCTTTAGTCCACTCTTTGTTGTCACATGTTTTATCAATTTGCTTTGAAGGGGCATGCGTGTGCAGAACGATTGCCTTATTTTGATTTTTAGGCTGACCTTCCAACTTTCCTCTCAATGTAGCATTCTCAATATATAACTTGTTTATTTCATCATTCATATCCTTTTGCTCAGCCTCTAGTTCATGCAAATTTCATTGCATTTGCTTTACTGCATCCCTCGTAAACATTGTAGAGTGCATGGTCATTGTAGCCGCCTCTAATGGAGATGTTTCTTTTATGGATTTGAAAAGTGTTGACCCGTGAGTTTCCTTTACCAAATCAACCAACTTCGTCTTATGAGTACTTTTTGAGCTTGCCCATAAGGCTAATATCTCAATTTTGGGATTATACCCTACCCCTTCATTTGAATCAAATTCAACAATTAGCATGAGATCATCTTGTTGCCTGACCTAATCCAACAAGAACGTTTGTTTCATGGTCATTCCCAGAATTATGAGCATGCTACTGTTTAAAACTATTTCTCTTGCTTTTGCAAGGGTCAAGTCTGTTTCATCCAATCTCATTTCTTTCAAAGTTTGAGCAATCACCTCTTCATGTTTCATTTTCTCTACTCCTGTGAGATTCACTTGTTTCCTCTCTTCAAATTCCTTTATTTTTGTCTTTAACCAGAAATCTTTAAATTCCTGACTATGGATGAAATTGTCATCATCAAGGAACCTCATTGACATGGCTAGTATTTCATCACTAGTGTTGACAGGATTTTCCTCTTTTGTTACTTGGGACTCATAGCCATGTATGTCTTCCTGGTACTTGGGTGGAACCATATTTGATTGATCAGATGGCTCCTCTCTCCCTACGACCCTCAATGCAACGACAACTTCAAGTGCATCGTCCTCCTCTTCATGCACTTCTCCTGTGGATTTATTATCTGTAACCTCTTGAATCACAACCCCTATGGGTTTGTTTGGTGGAGCGTCGGTCTTTTATGGTGGTGCTTCCACACCTGATGATTTCTTATATATATTTTCAAAATTTTGGAAACACAATTCTATTTTCTCCAACCCATCTATCACAACAACATAAAACCCAGGGAAAGATGGATCCTTTTGTTTCTTTTCCTCTTCAACTCTTGCTATGATTTCCCACTTCTTCCTTCTATCCATAATTTATCCATTTGATGTAAGATTATTGATCAGGTCTTCTTCTATCAGTAGCTCATGTGAAATTGACTTAATAACATAGCCGATGTGGTATTTAGGATCACACATTCTTTGTTTACCATGTTTCAACTTGAAATTGATGTTTAAGTAATATTGTAAGTTTTCCAGCATGTTGGATCCAATTGAGAATCCACCAAATGTCACATGATGAGGCATAAATGTCCCTTTCTTCCTTGGAGCAATCAACTCTCTTTCTAACCATAACATCTGCCCTATAAATTCCAAAAATGCAATCCTGTCTGGTACAAACATGGGCAGTAAATGGGGACTCTGGGGACAACCATAGACCCTAATAATAGTATATTCCCCTATGTAAAACCAATCTGCAAAATTGTGAGTGTGACCCTTCTTAGGGTCATAGGCCAAAGGTCTCAATACATTCCTTATTCCAGGAGACAATCTGTCAATTGCTATGTGGAAAATAGCAACAATACTGGCAACAAAGGAGTTGCGGAAGACCTTGTAATCTAAATCCCTGCATCTCGTATCCCATAGGTAACACCAAAGCTGAACTGAGAGCCTGTATCCATTTTCGTCCACTATTCCTAATTTCAATCTTTCTGCAAATGCCTTCCTTTTTTGAAACAAGATAAGATGACATAATAAGGAACAATGGTGGAAACCACTGCTCTACTTCTCCTTCCACACCACCAACTGCCCTTGTATTCTCCTCTCAATTTTTGAAGAAAAATCAAACTCCAGATTGACATCTGAGTTTTGAATTCTCATAGCCATGAACATAAAACTCACTGGCATCCTAGAGCTGGAATCCTCCCCTAGAATCTGACACAAGGCAAAGTAAGTTTTCTGGAAATACCCAAGCAAATCATCAATGAGGAATGGCTTACTCCCTGTAACCATCAATCATTGGTTGTTCACACCCCTTCTCCTATGATATGGGAACTCATCTTTCATGTATGTCCTGAATAACCTATCATAGTCCATTTTAAATTGCTGTAGGTCTACCTTAGTGAGGGCTTCTTTGTTCAATGTGAAACAATCAATAATGGTAGACCTAGTAATTACCACCAAAGGTTTCCCACTCAACATCTTCACAAATTTAGTGACAGGGTCATAATTGTCAGCCATTACCTAAATCAACTCATGGTCCATAAACACATTTGGCACGATTAATTTGGCTACATCGTATGTACAAGCATTTGATATTGGAATTTTTTCATTTTTATTTTTATAGAAAAACCAAAACAGGTCTTTTTAGGAAAGTGGGATTAAAGCATCTCCACAACCCTCTAAAGTATCTTTAAAAACACACTTAGTTGATGTATCTACAGAACCAGGCAATGCATCTAACAATGATTTTTGCATAGGCCTCTTGGCCACGTTTACCATCCTAGGTTTCTTTTTTAGGTTGACCTCCCGTTTTGAGCTTTGTCCATCCCCGATTTCCCATTTTCTTTTAGGCATTTTTTCCTACATATTTCTTACCTTCAAACATGCCTCTACAAATATCAGCTTGAGGGAGAGACTGAATACTTGCAAGTCACCACCGAATTGTTCTCCCAAATTCTGCCGCCGACTTTGACTCATGAATTATCCATCCTCAAATGAGAATTTGGATGTGAAAATAGGTCATAAATGGTCTGGTGTTCTCCTCGCCATCTATCTATATCTCATTTAGACACCACCTTTTTTAGACATTATGTGTCATGCTCTTTTGCTGTTTCATGGACTGTGTGGCCTTCATCTTTGTTATCGTCGCGATACGACGAATCCGACTAGCATTGCGTGTTATGTGCCTTCTCGATTTTGCGGACTGCGTTCTCGACATTTCCTTTAGCCTCGTGATACCACGAATGCGACTAACATAGTGTGTTATGTGCCTTCGTTGTTTTGTAGACTGCGTGGCCAACATTTTCTTTAGCCTCGCAAAACCGCAGATGTGACTAACATTGTGTGTTATGTGCATTCACTGTTTCACAGACTGTGTGCCCAACATTTCCTTTATCCTAACATTGTGTGTTATGCGCCTTTGCTATTTCATGGATTGCATGGCCAACATTTTCTTTAGCCTCGCAAAACAATGAATGCAACTAACATTGTGTGCTATGTGCCTTCGATGTTTCGTGGACTGTGTGGCTGACATTTTCTTTATTCTTGCGAAACCGCGAATGCGACTAACATTGCATGTTATGCGCCTTCACTGTTTCACGGACTGTGTGCCCGACATTTTCTTTAGCTTCGTGAAACCGCGAATGTGACTAACATTGCATGTTATGCGCCTTCACTATTTCATGGATTCCATGACCGCCATTTTCTTTAGTCTCGCAAAATCGTGAATGCGACTAACATAGCGTGTTATGTGGCTTCGGTGTTTCATGGACTGCGTGGCTGACATTTTCTTTATTCTCGCAAAACCATGAATGCGACTAACATAGCGTGTTCTATGCCTTCGCTGTTTCACGGACTGTGTGCCTGACATTTTCTTTAGCCTCACAAAACCGCAAATGCGACTAACATAACGTGTTATGAACCTTTGTTGTTTCGCAGATTGTGTGCCAATTATTTTTTTTACTCTCGTGAAACCGCGTATGCGACTAACATAGCATGTTATGCACCTTCTCTATTTCACGGACTTCTTGGCTGACATTTTCTTTAGTCTTGCAAAATCGCGAATGCGACTAACATAGTGTGTCATGCGCCTTCATTGTTTTGAGGACTGTGTGCCCGACATTTCTTTTTGCCTAACACTGCATGTTATGCTCCTTCGCTGTTTCGCGGACTGCATTCTCGACATTTCCTTTAGCCTCGCGAAATTGTAAATACGACTAAGATTGTGTGTTATGCGTCTTTGCTATTTTGTTGACTGCGTGGCCAACATATTCTTTAGCATGTTTGAGAACTTTATTGATAATTTCTAGTATATGTAATTTATGTTTAATTTTTAAGTTTCTGTGTCGATTACTTATAGAATTATTTTATACTATCTGCTAGTATTATACACAGACTCTACTTCTGTCTTTAATTATCTTGCCCCATTCCCTTTGATGACATGTAATGGATTATTTATATTGTAATAATAATGCATTTCTAAAACCTAACCTCCTTAATTAATCTTGTTGATCTATCAAATGAATCATTGACATACTTGCATCATCATGAAGGAGAGAAAATTGTCTTCAATCCAAGTCTTCACAATTTACACATCTGCATTCCATATCTCACATCTTACTCAATTTCATTGCATATCAAAATTGCATTATTACAGAAATCAATAATTTTCCTTTTAGATTAGACTTAATGATATGACATGGTTAGAGAAAGGATTATATTTATTAGATTTAAATTAACATATAAAGTGTATTGGTTTGTAGACATATAAAGTGTATGGAGACAAACATATAAATTGTAAACATAATCGAGACAAACGTACGAAGATCGGCTATGCAGCCATAGAAATGAACTATTTTATAAAAATAACAGTCATACAAGAACAGTTATACAATTTTAATGAGAGGACCTCCTCTGCGTTGGGAATCTACTCTGTATCCTGACAAACCTCAGTGTTGGCTGAGGACTATCATAACCAGTGAAAAAGGGGGTGTAGTCCAAACTAACGAGGTTCCATGGAAAGAAGGTCATGACATCGGTGATATTGTCATCAGGGTGTGCCACCAGGGCCTGTCCACATCTCCAATGGGGTCTCATAGCACACATGATGTGAAATTGAGGGAGAGTCACTGGCCTATACGTAAGGGCGAAATATACTGGCCATAGTCACCTATACAAACTGACCGTCCCCTGAATCGTGATTCGGGTGAACAAGTACACCTCATCTATGTAAATGATGTACATATAATCCATGGTATAATATCTTCCCACGTGAAATTCCCGCTCACCGGCCCGTCTGGGAGTTATCCTTTCAATAATATCTGCAATAATGATATCGGAGAGGCGCTGAAATAACACAGAGTCTTTGTGGATCTCTGCCAATGTTTGTAGCAATCTGCAAATACATACGATAAGAGTGTTAATAATATAACTATAGCATTCAATAAATGTAAGACATAATCATACCATAAGAGTATTAATTATTTAACTAGAGCATTCAATAAATTTAAGACATAAAAGCATAATACTGAAAATTAAGGTGCATTAAACTTGCACCTGTCGCCTGATGTGTACGCGAATGCCATTACTAGATGAACATGGCGACAAATGAGACCTACATACAATGATACATTATAAAAGATGGTTAGGGACAGTAATAGTCAACATTACAACAAAATTACAATAAACAAATTTGTTCCATATTACACAACATGTTGAATGAAGAATGGCTAAACATGAAGCACATGTATGACTTACTTACAAACAAAAAGCTTAAGCTGAACAAATAATACCAAAATTTGTATCAGGGAGGATCATTCTGTGATCCTTGTCCACGTAAAAGACCATCAAAAGCTAATCGTCGATGAGGACTCCAATGGCCAAATATTGAGGGTGTGTCGAACACTGTCACACATATGTGTGGCTCAGTTTCACCGACTACAAGACATGGTGACTAAATAAACACGTGCACCATTCACATGTTTAGAAACCACTTAAAGGTGACACTAGAGTACCAACCTATATTAGACACAACCGATGCAGTGGCAAGGACATGCAGTTCTGATGCTTGGTCCAATTGCCTCTTTACCTTTCTCTTCCTAGAAGTCTCAAAGGGGAACTCAAAGGTGACAGACTGCTGAACGTCATGAGAGATCTCACTCGTAGTAGTCTACCTATGTTGTCCCTGAATGTGATGATGGACCCTACTTGCACTGAACCGAGGATGCATACGAATGGTGGTTTTATTGGTTGGATCGCTAGAGGGTCTAAAATCGAATGCCATGGCACCGACATTCTCAAGATCAACCATGAACCTATCCAGACAACCTACAAATGCCATTAGTTTATCGCCTGAATGTGCCATTGTTTGCAACGACATCTTTAACTTTGTGCTTTCTTCATTCCACATTACAGTGTTGACATTCTCTAAATTTGTATCTGCATTTGAAATGCTATCAACGATAGGTTGACGTGTTGTGTTTTCATTAGCATTAGCAGATGTTGGAGTCGACATAGGAATAGGATTTGTATGAAACAAAATATTAGAGTGAACTACACATCTTTTAAGTTAGCAAAGATCAACATTCATGAACATCCACTTACATTTAACATCCACTTACTCGAAACACATGAATCATCGAATGAATTGTTCAATCATTGCAGCAACCTTTAATGCATTCTTTCACATGTTTCCTCGCAAACTCCACAGACATTCATAGATGTAGAAGTGATCCCCAAATTTCCTAACCACATTCCAGTTGCATGAGGACTGACTTTTCACCCAGTACCAACTAGGAGTAGTGTCATCAGGAACACAATTGGCATCAGGAATTGCCTTTGCCCCCTCCATACTAGTTTGCAAATGTGTCAACCTGTAGTTTTTGATAAATTCAAAATTCTGCAATTCTCCCTTATGCTTGTAGAATGGTTCCACTTTATACACAAGTATAAAATATAGATTGTCCATCCTCCTCGAGCATGTCTTTTTATCTTCTCTTAGGTGCAACGACTTCAATTTTCCATGGTATGATTTGATGGTATTATTTGTGTCCTGGTTAGCATGAGTGAAATTCATGAAGTTTTTCGCCCACATAGCTAGCAAAAAAAAAAAAGGAAAAAAAGAAATTAAAAATAGTAGTAGGATGTCAACTACCAAACGATAACCAAAAGGGTTAACAAGTCATAAAGCCAAATTCAAGGTAACGTCAAACTCACCAATACGGCCTTCTGCTTGACACCATGTGTTGTAGAAGTACTCTAGAAAACATGGTTGATCACTAAATTCAACAAAGAAAGTGTGCAGCTCCTACACAGTGCTCCCTTCACTTTCATGCATCGCCATCATTATCTACCCTAGATGGTGAAAAATTTCCATTGCTCTTTCCTTCGTTGCATACTTGTACACATTCTTCAACCATGCTCAATGCACATGCCAAATACAAAGTATGACACAACATTGAAAAACACTCATGTTATGAATAAAATGTTTAATTGATCCTGGGCATTTCAAATAAAATGTAGATCGGCGTATCATAATGTTTGATTTGATGTAGACAAACATTTCACTCTGGCACTTACTCTATCGCATGAATCTCTGCACTCACATCATCTGTGATAAATGCATTGATCCTCCAATTAGGCCTCTTTTCCTTTGCTCATCTCCACAACTCCATCAACCACACCTAAATGTCCTCGATCTTGTTCCTCGATGTCACAACCTATGCGACAGGAACCCTCACTTGCTGCTCATTGAAAAGGAGACATGAATACAATTGATACTATTTTAAAAAACAAATACGAAGATCATGAGCATCCACAAATCAAAAGGGCTGCTTGAAAACAGGTTAAGTTCGAGCAGACTTACCCCGTATTTATTTGTTGCAAATGTTGAATCCATTGAGATGATTGAGTCATACGAGAATCGAACCATCATGTCAAGCATCCAAGATGTTTGTATTCCCATAATGAAAGGTGTGTCAGGACCTTCTAGCTGTTGGAAAAAAAAGAAATTAGCCTCATCTTGTTTTTTCCATTCTAAGATGCTAGTGGCATCATGCACATGCTTTCGTGACCGAATAGAATGGACCCTCATCACTGTGTTGATAATATCCTTACATGTGACGAATGAATCTCTCTTCTTCAACATGTCACAGAAAAGGGGATTATCAAGATGTTTGTCCATAATAGCATCAACACTAACATCCATCAGCAACAACCTCTCTATACGCTTTGCATTCATCCGAAAGGTTTGGTGCAAATTGAGAGCACAGGTCATTGCTGGTATCATCCACGCCCTGACAAGATTCACCATTGTTGTCTACATGCAACAGTTGCTTCAATGCCAAGATGGCCACATGTGGCCTACCATATAACACCTTAATAATGAAGTGGCATGTACAATCTCTTTTTTTCTGATATGTCCTATCGTGCTTGTTATTCGATGAATTTTTCCTATTGTCTTCTGGTCCATATGAACACCAATACCTTCAAAAATAACTATCCTATTATCAGCAAGAGTCGTAATGTCATTAAATGTAGACAAAGAATAGGAAAGACCATGTGTACTAACCGACTGTACATATTTGTTGTATGCATATTGTGCACAACACTATCATGCTCAGTGTGCCCCTTTCAGACAAATTTGGTTTCAACACCTTCACGCAATGATTCCCCTGTGATGAATGCATCCAATCTACCGAGTGGAATCGCTACACAAAGGTCTGTAGTTGAATCATTTTTGACACAAATTGGCATCCACTGAATATCCCTTGAAGAGAAATGACGCAAACCTTAACCAACATCTTGAACTTCCAATACCATAATGTCCTGCCATTTTTGGTGTTTTCCCATCCTAGTCATGTACATATCGGATAAAGATAGAGACATTATCAATAGTAAACAACCATAGTCAGTCAACCGCAACTTAGAATCATATTGAAATGAGTTATTCATGTACAAACAGTCAACAGTGTAAAACGCACCACTAACACGAGTTATATTGAATCGTACAATGTGTTAGCGACAGGTTCGTCAATCGTAGTCGTTAATTGCAAAATTGACGGTGTAAAACGCACCACTAACACACATGTTAGTCAGGTCGTACTATCGTTTTGGACCCAAAATAGACACGTCCAAGTTTAGTTGTTTGCATAACACGCATATTATACACAGTGACTGTGAATTTTTTTAATAACACGCTCTACAAATTAAATAGCTGAGTACGTTAGTATCTGGTTACTTGCAGGTTTCCAATATCCTATTAGTCAATCCCAGTTGTTCAGTGCAAGATCTGTGGTGTCAAGCGTGCGACTAACCTGCATGTTACCTGGTTTGTTTTGCGTTGTCTCGTTTTGGAGCCATATTAGATGCTCAAATTGGGCACAAATTTATTATATAACAATTTAATTTTATTTCTACTCATATATATTGAAATGCTCAGATTTGTTATAGAACAATTTCAAGCACATACAATCAAAAACCATTTTTTTTTCTACCATTTATATTGAAATGCTCAAATTTCTTATCGAGCAAGAATAGACGCTCAAATTTTGGCACAAATTTGTGATAGAAGATTTTAATTTTATTTTTAGTCATATATATTGAAATGCTCAGATTTGTTATAGAACAATTTCATGCACATAGAATACAACACTTTTTTTTTTCACCATATATATTGAAATCCTCAATTTTCTTATCGAGCCAGAATAGAAGCTCAAATTTGCGCACAAATTTGTGATAGAAGAATTTAATTTTATTTGCAGTCATATATATTGAAATGCTTGAAATTGACGTTATAGAAAAATTTCATGCACATACAATCAAAACCATATTTTTTTCACCATATATAATGAAATGCTCAAATTTCTTATCGAACAATTGCAAAACAGGGACAATAAGAGTATCAGTTGTTGTCAACAATTTTTTTTTGGTCCAGTAAAATTATATTTTATATTAATTCTGAAAATATTTACATTCTAAAAGAAAAACCTCCATGGCTAGGTGACTAGACTATCGAAGCCGGTATACATAACATATTGAAAAACATTTAAAAACAAAAATAATCCTTGGTTCAAAAAAGGTTGTATGTTCCATCTCGCTACTCCACATGAACAATCACCGTGCCCTCTTCCACATCCATCACTTCCATGTTCCTCACTTGGTTCATTTCCATCTCCCTATTGGAGCCTTCACCGAACTATAGCACACGACCTTGCTTAGCGCTTCCTCGTCCAGCCGGTCGACCCCATTGTTTTGTGCGTGCAGGAACCGTTCGTTGCACAAGTGCTCTATATTTCGACCAAGGTTCCCATTTTTCCATGTCCACACGGACTTTCCAGACATCAATCGTCTCAAGGTATTCCACAATAGTATGCATTCTAGCTTGTGCTACACTTAATCTCACCTCTTTATTGAATGTGGCGCTCCAGAGCAAGAACGATCGCAAGGGAGGAGTGAATTCACTCACGTGAATCCATGCTTTGTCCACACTATCAAAGTCGTCCATGTCTAGTGCCAAACCCAATAAACCTTCCATTCCCCCTAGCCATTCATCCTTGACACACTTGTTCATGATTTCTTTGACTTTCACAATAGGTCAGAGCTCCAGACACCATGCCATAAACAAAGACACTATGTCCGAATTCGTTCTGTACCTCCGTCCACCGCCTAGATACTCAGGTCCAAGGATTAACTTCACCGTGGAAAGGAATGCCTTGTCTTCATAGATGAACAAGTTCATCAACCTATCATTGGTTATTCCTCCCCAAAATACGACTCGTGTTTTTCTTATCTGTAAAGAAAAGTTGGCCTCCATATTTCAATTCGAGATACCTATAATTCCAAAATGGACAAGCGAATTTGTTAGACTAACAACGACGTCTACAAATTATTTCAATTTTTATCAAGGTATGCGTTAATTTTTTAGTGTTTTCTAATAACTAAATTCATCTACCACAAGTTGCATGCTATTGCCCTTCTAGAATCTAAGAACTTGTCACATATTCTGCACCATAGTCTGTTAGGGTGTTTGTACACTTACACCTATCCATGTCCCCTATACCCTCCCCCCACATAATATTCTCCTATGAAGACCTTGGATTCATCATATACACATAGCTAATAGAAAATTTCATTTCGATATCAACTAACAAGGCATGTTATGCGCTTTTGCAATTTTGTGCATGACCAATTCAATGCATTCTCTACTACCATGAAGTAGCGATGAAGACTAACACCACGTGTGATGCGCTTTCACAATTTCATGACTTCATGGGTGAATGTCATCTGTTGACCCGCGAGATAGTGATTGTGAATAACATACCGTGTTAGGTGATTTTGCACATTCATGCACGACCTATTAAACACATTCTCTATTAGTGCGAAGCAACGATTTCGACTAACATAGTGTGAGTACACTTTTAGAATTTCAGTACTTCGTGGGTCAATAAAATTTGTTGACCCGTGAGAGGGCGATGGTGACTCACGTGCTGTGTTGTCCTCATTCACAATTTTGTGCATGACCTCTTCAATGCATTCTCTACTACTGCGAAGCAGCGATGAAGACTAACACTGTGTGTGATATGCTTTTGCAATTTCGCGACTTCACGGGTCAATGCCATCTATTAAACCATGAGACAATGATTGCGACTAACACACCGTGTTAGGTGATTTCTCACTTTCACACATGACCTGTTAAACACATTCTCTACCACCACAAAACAACGATTGCGACTAACACGGGTTGTTACGGGCTTTCGCAATTTCGCGGCTTCACGGGTCAAACCATCTGATTACCTGCTAGATAACGATTGTGACTAACATGCAGTTTTAAGCACTTTTATAGTTTCATGTGAATAAACACATCCGCTTGCGAATTTTGCCGTTTTGCTACTTCGCGAGTTAAGCCCAAACTGCCAACTCGTGAAAGCGCGATTATAACTAACATGACCTGTGTTCGCGACTTCTAACCCTGACACGACCAATCGAAAACCTAACATGAATTCTAACCCTAATGCGGATTCTAACCCAATCCCAATAGTCCAGTCAGAAATCTATGGTTACAAAGATGGGACTAACATCATGTGTTAGTCCCACCTGTTCACCATTGCGACTCATGCAGTTTTAAGCGCTTTCGTAGTTTCGCGTTAATAGGCCTAGCTGGTTCACTACTTGACGGATTAAGCCCAACGTGTTAACCCATGAAACAATGATAACGTGATCTCCCTAACGCAACCAATCAACATGGCTTCGAACATGGTTGTGTCTATTCGGGCACTAACGCAGCTTCTAACGACTTCTAACCCTAGCGCAATCTCAGCCATCCAATCGCAAACCTATGGTTCAGAAGGGGGAACTAACATTGCTTTCTAGTCGTGTCGTAAGGTTTTTTGGAGCCATAATAGACGTGCCCCACGCTGTCTCTAACCCTAACATGACGAGATGTGTATATTTTGGCTCCAAAACAAGCAAATATTCGAGTTGTACAAGCGATGGGACGGTTTTTTGTGCAAACAAAAAATGTAAACCGTGTTGATTTTAAACAAAAAATCCAAAGCATAGCTCGCAAATGATAATATAACCTTTGTAAAACAGGAAATATTCAAGTTATATAGGCGGATTTCAACATACCTCATGCCTTGTTGCTGCTCCCACGAAATGCTTGTCCAGCCCAAGCCGCAACACAACTCAAAGAAGTGCAGAAATCCACCTTGAATCATGGTGAAATCTGCCCTTGAAAAATAAACTTGATCTGTGCTTCAACAATAAAGTGTGTCTTTTCCCAAGTTATTCCTCTAGCCCAAGCCACAACACGACACACAAAATTGCAGAAGTTCACCCTCAAACAGTGCTCAAATCTACCCTTGTTGAAAAATAAACTTGCTCTGCACTCAAACAACAATGTTTTAGTTCGCATGTTAGTCTACCTTTTTCCATGTTAGGCCCATAAAAAATGTGTCATGTTAGCCTATTGTCTGACGAACGTACAATTTTTTGGAGTCCACGCCCTCTTTTTCCTGCCAGGTATGTCATTCGAGCACGATTTCTTCATTCGCCGATGATTTCTTTTATTTTGTAGCTTTTAATGTGCGTGTTATG
The DNA here is from genome assembly GCF_030272615.1 of Cryptomeria japonica. Lineage (NCBI taxonomy): Eukaryota > Viridiplantae > Streptophyta > Pinopsida > Cupressales > Cupressaceae > Cryptomeria > Cryptomeria japonica. Next base: position 513,521,945 of record NC_081411.1, on the reverse strand, counting down.
CACAAAAAATTGTTGGTAACCACGAAGCAAGCGGTGACCGTCCTCTGACATGTCCACATAATTTTGTGTGGGCCACCCTCTTTTTCTTGCTAGGTATGTCGTCCAAATGTGGTTTCTTCATTCATCGGAGGTTTCTTTATTTTGTAGCTTTAATGTGCGTGTTATGCACAGAAAACCACCAGTAACCACGAAGTGAGCCATCGTTGTCCTCCGACATGTCCACATAATTTTGCATGGGCCCCAAGGATTAAAACCGGTGAGTCGATGACAACTCCATGTCACATACCATGGGTCTAGCCGTTGTGGCAAGTTGGCATGGTATGCATGTCGTGGACATGTATGTCGATACATGTCGTTGGTACGACAAGTCCATTTTCGGGCCTGAATAGAGTGTGTCCATGGAGAATGGCATGGCAGGTGTGGGAAAGGGGACTAGGCCTTACGCCTACAAAAAGCCATTGAACATTTATAAAATACAATTTCCACACTCGTACTCCATCTCACCTTAGATAAGTGGAATAAATAATGCTTAGGGAAGCAAAATAGGGGGTTCGGCTACAAGATTAGGCCTGGAAAGAAACAACATAGGTGTGAGTTTCTTAGGTATGTGCAGAGTGGTTCACGTCTATCAGTTGCAACTACATTTGCTTGAAAGTTTCAAAATCCTTTTCAGTAAATCCATCCTGATGGGCATCGAGAAGAATGGAAGGGGTGAGACCACATCTTTCTTGGAGGCTTGATAGGAAAATTTGATACCAGTCTATGCTTCCACATTTTGTGTACATGTCGAACATGGCTATTGCCATGACAACATCACCAATTTTTCATTTTGGCATAGGCAAGGAGGATGTGGGTTAAAGTCAGTGAGACCATATTTAAGACAGGAAGGAAGACACGCAGGGATAGTCAAGGGAGATGGGTAGTGTAAGTATAGTTGAATTGGCATTCACTGCCCATTGGCCTTCTATTTTGTTTTACATTGTATTCCTAAAATTTAAGGATCCTTCTACTTCATAAATCTGGAAATGGTTTTGTGCTTATTCCATTTCTCTTGCAAATGCGTTCTTTTTCTTCTATGGGCAAACTTTTTGGTGACTAGCTTACTGACAAACAACACTTGGTTGATAAACATCTATTGGACTATGTAACCTATGATGATGGCTCGCTATTTTTCTTCCCATTGCCACTCCCAAACAAATCTAGTGAGATCGTGGATCGTGATTATTCCAATGAGAGTGTGGAGCATTCGTCTCACACACAATTATTCAGAAGAAAAGAATGACAATGGGGTGCTAGAGGAGACCAGAGGTATGTAGTTATGTGAATGAAGTGTGCCAACAACTGGTAGTAGATATCCTTCTTGAAGTATATGTATCTGAGGAGTTCAGGGGTACTAAAGAGGTCGTAGAGAAATATTTCTCCATGTGTATACATGTGAATCATTGAGAGGGTAGGAGAAATATTCCCGTCGTGGTTTTTTCCATTTGGGTTTCCATGTGAAAAATCATTGTGTTATGGTAGTAGATGTCCTTCTTGAAGTATATGTATTGAGGAGTTTAGGGGTACTAAAGAGTTCGAAGAGAAATATTTCTCCATGTGTATACATGTGAATCATTGAGAGGGTAGGAGTGAAGATGTAGCAAGGCCTACACACATTGACCAAAGGCAAAAAGTTAGGTGGAACCATATGCCTCAGTCTACAATAATTTCAATATCACCCTTAAAGATAAGTATATTCTCATATGTTCTCTTTCTCAAAGTATGTTTTACCTCTAAATTAGCTCTTCGTAGAAGCTAAACAAGTTAGGTCAATGACTTCTCACCATTGCTAATATTAGTAATGATGATGAAATTTTAGAGGTTTTTGTGATATGGGTGCATAATTCATTACTCTTATGATGTATTGTTAGAAAAATTCATTATTTGAATGAGCAGTGATGTCAAAGATTAACTTTATAGTCGAGATATGAAATTATGCTTAGAAATACAACTATGCAAATGAAATCTAGTGAATTAGAGTAAGGGTTTGTTAACCACGAGGAAAAGCGCTGATTGCAAACATATTGTTGTTATGTTTAAATCTCTTATTGTTGACAAATAAGTTAAATTTAGTAGGAATACTTGCATGTAATCTGAGGTATTTTATGGATATGAAGTCATGTTGTAAGATAAATAAAAAATAAGGTTAAGAATATTATTATATATGTTATTGGAGGTAATTTTCCCTACAATGTTATAGAGGATATAAGATCGCCTATTGGTCTCAACTATGACTTGGAAGTTGAATATGATTATACAATTCAAAATTAATACTAATAAAGGTGTTGAGGTCAAAAGGGAGATCCTTATTCCCGTAGATGGGAGCTTTGAAGTTTGGTTTGCTAAGTTAAGAATGATGTCAAAATTCCAAGCATATTGTTAAATGCTAATAATAGTTGAGAACTGGTAAAAGGAATCCCAATGGGTATCTATGAACTTGACTCTTATTTAATAAGACCGGATATGATGTGGGTATTAATATAAGTCGAACTAAGAATACTTATAATCCTCTATATTATTAGCCTCAACATAAGATGATACAATAATTATCATACATGTCAATATTAATAAATATAACATTGCATCCCTAGTGGGAATCTCTAAATAGTTGTGCACACTAACATTGGGGTATATGAGACTAATAAACTATTCAAGTAGGAAAAGTATTAGACATAACTATGTTGGTTATCTGAGTATTGGAAATATTTGTTATAGTGGCAATAGGTATGATAAGTTTATTTAATGTTATTTTATCTTTTTTTAAATTAATGCAATAATAAGACATACTATATAAATTTAAAATTGTATTTGGGTATTGGTGTAAAGACTTTTATATAACTACAAGATCTCTATTGACCCTTCAGTATAATAACCTAGTATAGAACATATTATATTTATTTCCAATAGAATTGCTTTCCTATGAGTTTTTGTGAACCAAGGTAATTTGTGCTGAGTAGTAGGCCTAGCTTGAAAGCTAATATGATGGAGCCTTGGGAACATGTGTGTAGGTGTCTTTTGAGAAACCTTGCAGGAGAACTATGTGTGACTTTGACCCGTTTTGAAGCGGGAATGTAGGCGGTCCTTTGGTGAAGGATGCCCATGTGACTTCAAGTTTGTAGGGGTAGAGTCTAGGGGCAAATAAATCTAAGGTTCAGAGTTGTTCCTAATATTTTGACCTTACCTCCCTATTAGACTTCAGATTAGGCTGATTAGGAATTAAAAGATTATGAAAGATTTAAGAAAATTAGATAAGCATAATATTATGTATTGTGCCATCGGATAGCAAGTTCAAGGAAGTTTACATGGGTTGACTACCATACAGTTGGAAATGGCTTAAGGGTATAGGATGAGATGAGGCCATTTGGTGTTGGTTCTTAATAATTGTATCATGTGTTTGTGAAGTCAAACTCTAGAGTTATAGGCTCCTCAATTACTTGATTGTGTTGTAGTTATCTATTAGTCTAGTATTGTGAATCTTTTTGTGTAAGACCCCCCCACAAGAGTGAAGCACTAGGATATTTATGCAGAGACAGGCAATCATTGGACTGTGCCAATGATCGATGTCTGGGCTACTGCAAGGGATTAGTTAGCAATCACCTAGTTCATGAAGGGGATTTTGCCTAGACTACCATGGACATGATACGATAACAGTTAGTAGGTCAAGTCATTGGACCATGCCAATGGCGAAGGCCTAGAGCTATTGTTGTACTATTGGATCAGCCAACACTCACCAAGTTCATGGAGGTGAAGGGATGCTAAGGGCTATCAGAGATTTGATATGATAATAATTACACGGGTAGTTACCTTACCATGCGGGTAGCAGTAACCGGAGCTAACCATTGTATCGGGAGGGTACACTGGAAGTCACCTAGCATGGGGGTGATCGATGCCAGGTGTTACTCAGGATTGTGAATAAGATAGCTGAAAATATCTCTAAGGTCACTATGAGGTATGTGTCAGAAGCTACTTCTTCCTGGTTGGACAGACTTGTCGTCAATGGCCTATAGGCAATTGAAGTCAGAAACCAGTGGGCTAGTTTGGTTCACTACTTATGGAAATCCTTGGGACTGAGGATGGACCCACGATGTTGTATGGGATGCACTGAATCCTCTTCCCAGTTGTTTGATGGTATACTTGACCTTGTTGGGTTGAGGATGGACCCACGATATAGTATGGGTTGCAATTGAATCCTCTACCCAAATCCATTGGTGCAAATGACCAGGGAGAAGACTGGGACCCACAATGTAGTGTGTAGTGCACCTATATTCCTTCTCTATCTAGGATGCACTATGGATAGGAGATAGTTAGCCATTGAGGATGAGTTAGTCATGTTGTTTTTGTGATGCCTATATGAGCCAGTCGCTATTATTTGTGATGCTTGTACTTGAGTCAATCACTATTATCTATTGTTGCATGTATAGGAGCCAATCACTATTAACTTGTGATGCGTGAATATGAACCAGTGACTTATCCGTGAAGCTTGTAAATGAGACAATCACTTATATCTTGTGATGTATATATATGAGAAAGTCACCATCATCTATAATGCCTGTATGAGAAAATCACCAATGTTTATGTGAGGTATGTGTGAGCTACTCATTAGGTAACTGATGTATGTTGGAGCTAACTATCATGTGAACTTGTAATGTCTAGGAAATATTTCCTTGTGTATACATGATTGTGATAATCACCAAGTGTAGGAGATGTGATATTACCCTTGTGTGTATATGTCCACATTGAACACCAATTATCAGGTACTCTTGGTTATGGAACTAACACTTGATGGCAATGTGTAGCTCTTCTTGCAATGACGCTAAGTTAATAGGTTCGCCTAATTAATTGTTAGGATTAGAAAGAGGTCAAGATCTGATCAAGAGGAGAGAGTAGTCTCTTGGATGTGAACTAAGAGCCTTTGAATTTCCATGAAAGGATAAGTAGACTGGGTCATTAGGTATGAATCCTCGAGGCTGAGGTTTTGGTCTAGGGATGACCCTAATTGTGGAAGGCTAATACCCTAGGACCATAAGTATATAAATATATATTGTATCGTTGAGTTGTCGCCACCATGAAGATTGAAGGAGTTGGATACCAACAATTTTGATTGAGATGGAGGTATCTTGGTCGATGAAGTTGTTAATCGATCTCAAGGAAAAAATAATTGTGGTGGCCAAGGGGTGGATCTTACAAATCCATATGAATTGATGGATATACATGCCCTATTCTAAAGCTCATATTTTAGCACAGGTAAGGATAATGTTGGAAATGGTTATAGAAAGGGGCTTTACAACACCCAATTACATTTTCTTAACAAAGGTACTTTACGAGATGACCATAACTCCAAGAACCAATAAAAGAAAGGACATTTTAGGCACTATATCTATAGTGCAACTTCTGTGAAGCTAAGAGATAGATTCCCAAATGAATCAAAACAAACCAAAACAAAAATTGGATGAAAATTAGCAAAGTTATGTATAGTTAAAGCTTTGGCTCTACCTAAGAACTAATTGGAGCTTAGGGTACTTCTAGGAATTACTAAAACCACCAACAGTTTAAGTTAGGATTGAAATCGTTAATAGAGACTTAGCTTTTCTACAAGCTTCTCAAGTGAGGGCATAATGGAGTTCTACAAACTATTGAAACTCCCCACAATTTCAATTCCTAATAGCCTCATTGACACATTCTAAGACTTAGTATTTCAAAAGATCGATGGTGAGGCTGAGATTTCCTTAGTGATTAAGAACTTTCAATAAAGTGTTCAGTTTCCTAATGAAGCTAAAATCCTCGACAAAGAAGATAAGGTCTCAACTCCCAATGAAGCTAAAACCCTAATAAAGAAGGAAATGTTTTGGTTCCAATGAAGATATAACTCTCAACAAAGAAGGAAATTTTCTATTTCTTAATGAAGTTAGAACCCCCAATATAGAAGGAAACATTGAGTTCTTATGGAGATTAAAATCATTAATTGAATGTGTGTTTCCTAGTTCCCAACAAAAGTAAAATGAAGCAAGCCATGACATTTTGAAAATGTTGATTATATGTGGACACATGAAAAAGTGTGTTTGAACCATTAATGAACACTATTGAAATTACTTTCAAATGGTTTAACTTCCACATATGGAAGTTTAAAAGAAGGAAATCAAATTCAGATTAGGAGGGGGGAGAAGTTTGCGATAATTATTTCTTAACAAAGTGATGTGAGAGAATCCAAGGTGTAAGAGTAATCTTGCATCACCCAAAAAAAATTATTTTCATTTGGTTTGGTGAATAAACTTTCAATGAGAAATAAAAAATACCATGGTTTCTAGTTTTATTTAACTGGCATTTGAGCATATATGAGCTTGAAAAATTACCTAGATCTTTAAAATCATAAAAACGGCCTATGATTTAAACATTAACCTAAATCATTTGTAAATAGTGAGATAATAAAGTTTCAAGGTTGAAAAATCCTTAAAAGATAGTTCAAACTTGATTTTATACCTTTTAATGATCTTTTGTGGGGGTAAAAATAGTCATTTCACAACCTAAAATGAATATGTTGTAGACAACTCCAAGCTCTTCAATTTTAAAAACATTAGGATTAGTAGGGTGCTAGGATAAAAAGTTATGGCTCCAATTAGTTGACCTATTCTTGGGAGGACAGAGCTACAAATTTATATTATGTAGGCGTTACCTATTTTTTACCTCAAGGTCAAAAATAGCCTTATGCCAAAAAGAATTTTATTTTTTATTTTTTAAATCAAATGTCTTAGTTTAATAAGGATAAGTTTAAAGCCTTAAATTTTCCCACCTTTTTAGAGTCAAGGCTATCAAAATTCATATTGCCAATGTTAAAATAAGTCAAAGTAAAATCCACGTATTGCATGGAGAGAATTATGATTAAAATCCACGCGGCATTAAGTTCAAGTGGTCAAAATTATGCCTCCCATGTTCAAGGTTGTATTAATCTCTAGCTCCACATTGCAATTATTAAGTGTTGATGAGTTTTGACCTTGAAAGTCTAGTTAGGTCAAGTTACATTGTGCTTTGGGTTTCTTTCAAATGCAAATGCATGCTCCATGTTTTCAACAAAGGCATTGACAAGGAGATCACATAGTTCTCATCATTTCACATGGAGTTAATCTATGAAAGGGAGAAAAACATATTCAATGACTTTCCAGTGTTAGTGATCATCGACAAGTCATTAGTAGCAGTTTCTCCAGAGCTTTCAAGAGCAGTCAAGGAGCTAGCAACAATGAGTTACATTCATATCTACATTGAGGTAGGGTTTTAGACCCATACTTTGCATAGGAACCAAGTTCTTTCTGTGTTTTTCAAATATGTCTATATATTCATTTTGGAAGGACATTTCTACATCTTGCATAGGGGTTTTGTCATAGGCAGAGCTCTTTCTTCATTATTTAGTCAAGATGTATGGTTGCACTGGATCTAAGCAACAAATATAACAAAGGACATAGTATGAAAAACTCTTTCTTAATTATTTAGTCAAGATGTATGGACAAAGGACATAGTTTTCAAGGGTAAATAAGACAGTAAACAAGAAAAGCTTCAAAATGTAGCTAGATTGTAGATTGCAGGTCCGAGATAAAAAATAATGACAACACTACTATGATAAAGACAACCATCAAGAATAGATCATGGTAAAGATTGGTATGGAAAAAGGTATAAGGTTCCATGTGTGATGACAGTGAAGACTTAGAGAAAGTATTCAAGAAAAGGTTGAGGAGATAACATTGGCAAAAAAAAGATATAATATTCATAGCAGTCCAAATTAGAGGCAAAACAAAATGAGGTATGAGTAAAGAAAGTATAGAAAAACCCTCATATGCAAAGATCATGTCAAATAAAGACAAATATGAGACATTCACAATGCATACAGTAGTAAAGGGAGATGTCATAGAGCTTTAGAGTAACCCTTTGCCAGAGACTAATAGATAGTGAAAAGACAAAAAATAGTGCAAGGTTCAAGCAAAGGAGAAATGGGTTTGGAAACATAAGATTGACAGTCAAAAGGTATAGTCATTGTTAATTTTACTATGAAGAATAATCAAAATGCGGTCACCAGCATACTTACCAAATGCCATGGAAAAAGATAGTCTTAGGGAGGGTTTTAAAATTTACAAGGTCATGGTCTTGTCCAGGGACCCCAAAGCATATCAAGAAAGTATGAGAATATAGTCAAAGAGAACTCAAATAACCCTAAGGATAGTAACAAAAACCATGCCTCAATAACAGTCAAAAGTTAACATACACACTAGTGGAAATATTGCAATGAAGGGCCCAATGAAAAAGGTATTTGTTACTAGCAATGACTTCAATGCATTCATCGAAGAGATGAAAGAGGGGTTTTAGTAGTGTGAGAAATACCAAAGATGAAACCTACAGAGGATGTAGTCATGTCATGAAAGCAATGAGTGTCAAAGAGAGATGGCTCATGGTCTTCAAAGACAAAATATTGAGAAGTCACACATAGAAGACAAAGGAATAAAGATTATTTACAAGGCCTACATCAAGATGAATAGCACAAAGACCTTAGCAAGACAAAAAGGGTAAGAAAATGCATTACAGAGAGTCGGAGTTCATTGACATGTATCATTGATTGTTATACAATCTCATAAGTGAATCAAATACAATCTCCAAAAGGCCACTCTATCAAAGAGATAGTCCTTTTGATAGCTGGAACAACAAAGTGTTGGATATTGGTGTTTCTAGGATATGTTGTTGTCATTGATGTCAACATATTCCTATGTTCCAATGTTGCAGAGAGTTGTTTTGGTGTTATGGTGATTGCCGAGAGTTGATCTGTTTGGTTTATCTATTTGGTATGCCTAATCAACTAAAGATACTTCATTCAATGTTTTGTTTCATGATGATATGTGATGATTTGATCGAGTTATGGATTCCAGTATGAAAATTGGGTTTCACTGTTCAGTATTGCAGTGTTTTGGTATTTGATCTATTGTGCTCTGGAATGATTATATCTTGAGTTGAGGATTTGGGAGTGTTTGGGTTGTTTGTGTGTATTTTCAATTTAGATGGTTCGTAATTTGGTGTTCCACAAGTTATCTTTCTAGTCCCAGTTGCTGCTATTGAAGTGTTCTTGAGTATCAACGTGTTGATCGATGGAGATTTGATTAAGTGGTGTTGATGCAGCTATTGAGGATGATTCTAATGTGTTTGTTGGTGTTTCTTAATTGTGTCCTATTTGTTTTGGTGGTTTGCATTGATCATTGTGCATGTTATTGAAGATCTTATGGATTTGGTGATATTCTTCGTGTTATGCAACATTTTCAGTGGTGTAGCGTGTTGCGGATGATCTTGGCGAGAGTTCTGGTGGTGTTGCATGTTTGGTGAATTTGATTTGGGTCCATGATATGTTGTAATGACATTGTATTTGTCCAGTGGTTGATTTATGTATCGTGTGATGTAATTTTGTAATTAGGTGTTAAGGGTTGAGCCGACCTTGTAGTCAAGGTTGATGATTTGTATAAATAGGTGTTATATGCATGTAATGGATGTATGGTGTTGTGTCTGCATTATCAGAGAGTGGTGTATGTGCGAACAAGAAAATTTATCTTTTGATGTGAAGTATTGAGCAAAGTGTGTTGTAGGGCAAACAATTGATCTTAACCAAAACTGTCATCAAGCATTTGGAGATGCTATTCTTTCACTTCATCTAAACCAGATTGTTGTCTGAATGTTATTGTAAGGTAGTGAACCTTCCCTAAGGGTTGTAGCCTTCCAGGTCATTATATTTTGAGCAGTGAGCTCTAGGCAGTGTGCCTAAATGCATGTGCATTCCCCATTGTAATATTTACACATACTACTGCAGAGTATCATCTTATTGTGGGTAGGTTCCCACCATGGTTTTTACCTTAATTGGGTTTTCCACGTTAAAATCTTGGTGTTAAGTGTGTTGTTGCTATTGTTCTTATCTTTATTCTTGCTGCAGTTGATCAGATTTGAAGTTGTGCTTAAATTATTTAAACTGGTGAAAACTGATTCACCTCCCCCCTCTCAGTTTTCCTTCATAGTTGTTGCCAACAAAAAGAAACTAGAGAAACAAATGATAACCTATGCAATGTAGGGCACATTCATAAAGATCATAGTCCATGTTGTCTTAAGAGAAATCCGGAGGCACAAAAAGCAACAACAAATAAACATATGCCAATAAGCCAATCATGCAAGAGCAGTGCTTGAGCAAATAAGTAGAAAAATATAGCAAGGTTATGAAGCATTGACAGTAACAAAGGATAGTCAATTCACTTCTACAAGGAATAGGGTAAGGACAATGATAAAGAAGAAATAATCACAAAACCCCATAGAATCTTCACAAGCATAATCAGTGACAATAATAGTTCGAGAACACTAATTTATGGTAGCATGAAGTTTGATAAAGTTCAAAGTAAAGCATGATCAATGCTACAAGTGAAGAGTTATAGATTAAAGTTGTAGTCTACGAGAGAAGATGAGGTGTTTTTATCCTAAAAACTTTTCTACATGAGTTAGTGATACCATAAGGTATACATATGCATTAGCAATAGTTTGAAGCATTTGAAGGGTTTTAGTTATAAAAAATTATTTCTACCCAACCCTTTGCTTTTGAAAACCTATCAATCAACTCAAAGGCTAGTTGAAGAATCAAGGAGGAGTTTAAGAAATCAATGCTACAGTTAGAAGCTTGAAAAGAGGAATTTTTGATAGTTTTGAGTAGTTATATCCAGTTTTGAGACCCTAGATGGGTCATATATCAATCAAGAGGTACTTTGTACTCATCAACCTTTAGTTATCATCAATTGGAGACACCTTTTTGCATGATTTTATCTCAAATTCAACCCAAGAATCCATCATGTAAATTTGATGATAAAGACAAGGTGGAAACTGTTAGTCAGAGATGAGTTCAAGGAGGCACAAGCAGTTCAACAACTAGATCATCCTTAGTTGTTTTCAAGACGCTTCTTTTATAAGTCGTTCATTTTCTCTCATTTCTCTCTAGTTATTTCTTCCTTTTGGCATGTATTGTAGACTTTTTGTCTCTTTCATGTTTAATGACCAACTTGTAACTCATTTTTCTGAGCTTTGTAATAGCAACAATTCCTTTATTTTTCAACAAAATAGCAACAACTTCCTTCTCAATACTTCTTGTAGTGTGTTATGAATGGATGATTTGACGAATTTATGTGATTTATGTTCAAAATCCTTTGACTTGTCTCATTCAATCAAAATTTAATGTAAGAAGATACATGGTAGATACAGGTCTTAGATTGTGCTAGTTAATTTTGATGGTTTGTAGTTGTGAAAACTAGTGGTTTTTCTTCAAAGAAGCATTAGGTTTAGCCCTTTCTAAGAAATAATTATGCATCACATTTTCAATGAGTTGTGAAAGATTCAGAGCTATTTGATGAAATGTATTGCGAGTTAAACAAATTGTAGATCTTAGTTAGTTTTTCGTGCATCACCTCCTCCCAGGATAGGTTTAAATTCAAGCTGCCTTTCTATCTGTTTTCCCATTAGAAGATAGTTTGCAGGAGGTTCATCAAGAGAACTATCTCACTCTAGAGATTTATCCTCAAGATAGGCAACCCACATGCCTAAGGATCATTCCATGTTTCATGGGATTGTTGAACTCCTAGCTTAGCAACATAGCGCAATCCTTCGTGACAACAACAAGATGGCACCAAAAAGGATTTTGGGTATTTTTTGGCATATTCTTAGATAATCTTGGGAGTTACATTTGATGGGCATGGAAGGATGGATTAGTCCATCAAAGTTATGTTCTTTTTTGCTCGATAAAGGTTTAGGGGATAAATTGTATATAATTATAAATAAGCAAAATACAACATCATATCTTAAAATATTATAAAATACTGCAACCCTTCTGTCATTACCAGCCCAGATCAACCCCCTACAAAGTTTAATTCTAAATACAAATATGATTTCAAATATCAAAATATTTATGTAATGCCTTTTTGGAGGCGAAATTAAGCATTGTTTGTAAAATCTAAAACCAATTTCTTTTTTTTTACTTTAGATTTCTAACTTCTTGACCAAATTTAAAATGGGAAGAGAATCAAACTATTCTCAGAAGATGCAAAATTGAAAAAAACAACTAACTGTTTGGTGTTCAACTACAACTTAATGGCTAGGGATGAGGGATACTCCAGAACTTCCTCTTGTGAAGCCTCCTTTGAGCTTTCATCGTCTAAGAAGGGGTCATCTTCTCCACGCAGTCCCATCGTTCGCTTGTAATCTTTAATCCAATGCTCGTTCACGTCCACATAATCTCCAATAGGCCTGACAAGAGAACCGTCCTCTACAAAACCCATTAATCTCTTCAGAAAGTCCAAGTTCATCCTGATAACTAGTTTCCTAATCTCCCAGAGAGCCTAGTTTGAAATTATCAGAATTGGGAGCTGGGGAACTGGTTACCCATCTAAACTTGTCCTTCTATAATGAACTGGCCAAGCGATTGTGAGGCTCCTGTCAATCTATTTAAGAACCCTATCCAAGTCACTCAGAAATTACTTTTTGAAAACCCGTCCATAGAGAACCTAGACCCTCACCTTTGGTTCTTATATGCTTAGTACTGTTACTAGAAAGAAGGACAAGATAACCAGTTTGACTCTATATCTGTGGTCTGCAAACATGAACTCCATGACCAATATTTATTCTAGGGCATGAAAAAATAAATCATGCGAGAATTTTTTTTATCTCTTAGAGGCGTTTGAAGGTGATGGGGCCAATAAAGGTCATTTGCCTCTTTGCGGTGAGGAGACGAATGTTGGAGTCCATTTTCTTCAACAATTCTATGTAGTTGCAAGCTAGTGACAAAATTCTTTGACTAGTGAATGGGATGTTACTGCAAGAAGAGAGGATGACAAAAGAGTTTGATAGTGAGATTAAGTTACCAACTCCCCACCTTATTTGTCATGTTTCCTTAGAGGGAAATAAATGCTATTCATGGCTGCAGTCTCGTTGAATCCATTGAAATATGCAAATCCTTCAAAACCTATCATAAAATTCATGTTAGTTTGTCTCCTATGGTACTTTATAGTTGTCTACCACTATCAGGGGATGGAATTTTGCCATCTATATGATGATACTCTTCTCAAGGAAGGTGTATTAATTGCCTGCACCTCACCCTACCCTTGAAATGATGATAACTTATTCGGTTGGGACATGGTATGTGGTTGCCGACTCACCTTGCCATGTTAGTTTGTTGAGGTGACTTGTAAGGCACTTTTGAATGGGAATGAGTTGTTGCTCTCAAAATTTAAATTTTTCGCTCTCTACTTATGTCCTTATCATCGTTTATGCTAGTTTAATGTAGTATTTACTGGGATCACATTAAAAATCAAATGGCTATGGGAGTCTAGCTACCTTTTTTAGGGTTTAAATCAAGCCCCCATTCGACAAATAATACTTCCATGTTAGAGATTTACAATACTTATTTGATTAGAGTAGTAATTCTTGATTTAATTCTTTAATAATCTCACCATCTGCACCCTTATTCATCAATTGATCAACTATCCCATTTCTTCTCTGTATGTATGATTAATATTAAATTTTTCAAAGGCTTTCAGTTCTTCTAATGCTTTGGGTAGTAAGGCTTCAATCTTCCAATTTAGTGTTTCTTCCTTTCTTATGATGTTTACTACTAAAGTTGAGTCTCCTTCTATCTCTAACCACTGATTCCTAGCTCTTTGCTAATTTGGATCCCCATGATTAGAGATTTAAATTTTGCAATATCATTGGTGTCCTATTCCAAAGGTTTAGCTACCCTTGCCACAATTAGTCCATCCCACTTTTGGATGACACATCCAACTCTTGATATGCCTGGGTTTTCCCTTGAAGCTCCATCAAAATTGAGCTTAAACCAACCATGTTTTGGAGGGACGCAAGCATATTTTTTCCTCTCTTCGCTGGAATGCCCTCTTGGGCCAACATATGTGGGGATTTTGAAGCCATGCCATAATTTCCTTATTCCATTATTCCAAAATATGAATTTTGTATTGCTTCATGGAGGACTTTCTAATATACTATTGACAACTTCCATAATAGCTACTCCTATTATGTTGTGGATAGGTTTCAATTTTTTTTTATTGAAGATTATTCTGTTGCTTTCTTTCCGGATTTCCCAAATTATTATTTAGGGTGATGCTATCCATAATCTCTTATATGTTCCTTCCTTATTGAAAATTGGCCAACTTTTGAATAGTGTGGTTATATCATTTGGAGGTGCTGTTATACAACCAAATTTGGCAAATAACCATTACCAACATTCTTGAACAAAAGGGAAAATAATAAACATGTGAACTATTGTTTCTTCATCATTTTCACATAAAGCACACCTTGATGGTCCTTGAAGGCCTATTCTCCTAAACCGTTTTGCTGTTAGGATTTTCTTTTGAAGAGTGGCCCATGTAAACACACCTACTTTAGGGAGAGTCCATTTATCCCAACAAAGATGAAACAATAGGTCATATTTGATCCAATTCTGCTTTTTAATTATAGCTCTATATCCTTCCTTTGAACTGTATTTGCTCGAGGAGGCCCCTGTCCAAACTAATTTATCTGCTGAATTTCTAAAAAATTATTGTTCTATCTTTAAGGATATTTTGAAGTTGTTCAATGTCTTCTATAGGCAAGTTAAGGTTTTCAAAAGATTTCCATTTTCATCCTCCTATTGAGTTTGAATGATTAATTTCCACATAATCCCTGAAAAACTTGCCCCATACCCTTTCTAACTCTTTTATGATTCTGGTTGTGTCTATCATTTGAGATATAATTGGGTGACCTCCCAATGAATCATTCTAGAATAGAGCTTTCTTACCATTTTCCACATCTCATGATAGTTGTTTCCAGAAGATGCTATAGGGATCATTTCTTTCCAAGTATTTATTTTGTTATATTTTGACCTATTTAGCTTTTGGGGTTTCATATATTTTCCATATCAATTTAGCTCCCAAAGCTTTATGAAGCCTATTGACTTCTAATTTTACATTAAATGCTAACAACCTTATGGGAAATTCAGTGATGGGTGACCTTTTGCACGAGATTCAATGAATAACCTCTGGGTTTGAGAAGCCGGTTCTTCATATAATTTGGGGAGAAAAGGCGAAGAGGAAAACTTAAAAAGCTACACTACTTAGGCGATACACCAAAATATTTTTAGGACGCTAGCATCATATAAAACCTAGGTACATATAGTTTTAAAGACCATTCAACAATATACATGCTCCACACCGTTAGAGAAGATGATTAAACTAAACTTCATTCAACATAATATGACATTCACCATTCATCCAGTAGATAACAAGTCCTAAAACATAGTTTAATCTATAGAGTCTCACAACATATATCATAGAAGTTACTAAATCTGAATACATCATATAAGTCAATTTAATAAGCTTCAAATAAAACAACCACAAAGGCCATAGGCACAATCTGATATGTCTATCATTCACCCAATTTAATTAACATAAAGGCTTTTCAATGAGCCAAAGTCTAATCAATTCTCACGAAAGTCTAAACCCTTAAAAAAGAAGAAAGAAGGCCTATATAGAGCCCTCGACCTTCAACAAACATCACAAAAGCATTTGAAAAATCCTATCAACTGCTTCCGATCAGGAATCTCTTAGCGTGGCACTCCCCGAGACACTACCCAACGAAAATGACCTTTAATGTTGTTACTCCAACTGCATCATGGTGACCCCTGCACCTGCCAAACAAGAAAATCACAGTGTAAACATCATTTTGGTTCACAAACCATCAAAGAAGACACGTGGAAACTCAGGGGAGACCCAAAGTCAAACACAAAAAAGAGAACCGGAACATGCAATGCGGGGGCACCAAGTGTCGCTGCCAACACACAGAGGATGGTGGAGCCAGGAAACATACATCGAAGAAAAGACCTGCGCCACGCGGCAGCTCTGCATCCTCTCAACACCGGACAAGAAGAACGAGCCACTTAGAGAAACGCTAAGACACCACCTGGCACACGAGCGAGTGATTGGGAAAGCAGGCCAAAAATTAAAGGGGCCGAAACTTTACCAAAATGCCACACATGAGCCACTCTGAAAGAATATTAACATTCCCTGGCGACTAAATGGGGAATTCTACCTACAAAATGGTAGGACCCAAAATTGTTGGTTTGGAGACCAGACTTCATGCTTGAACAAGAAAAATAAGATCAAAGACCTGCTGCAATAGAAACCAATCATCTTCAGAGGGTAACACCTGAGCTTCCAGATTCTGGCAATTCTAGTCCAAACAGATCACTTCATCAAATGGAAAGCTCTCTGGTTCATCATGGACCATCTTCAGGAGTGCGTAGAGCTCGCCCAAGGGGTGCAAGAGACACTTGACTTCCTTCGCCCAAATAGGACTGCTAAGGTGTTGTAGGAAAGTCCGATCTTGTTGCAATTGCTCAATTTGATTCATAACTTGCTCAATCCCTAGCACGAAGCCATCCACGGGAAAAGGTGAAGGTAGATCCAGGAACACAAACTTCTCTACACGTCACTTGATGTCTGGAAATGAAACCCTCAGGGACTCAAGTGTTGCTGATGCTTGCATGGTTTCCCTGTGTTGGTTAATGAAAATGTTGGCCTTCCTGATCAATTGTTTGCAATCTACAACCCCTTTTGCTTTTAATTCCTCATTTGAAGCAGCATACAATAGTTGAATCAAACTCTAGGCCACGGGGAGCTTAGGACCAATGAAAAGCGTATTGTTGTCAATAAGAGTGCCCGCTCCGGCATAGAGAAATTGTGCCTCACCTAGGAACCTCAACACAGGCTATAGCGAAGGGCAATATTGCTTAATCTTCTCCCAATGAGAAACATATAATGTTTCCACGACTAGGGATAGATCCTGAGGAACTTTCAGAGGGGGAGGAAGATGAGACAAGTGTACGATTTCATCGTCCTTCACTCTTATCTCATTTTGGAGATTTTTGCATATGTCCTGCTCATGGGATACCTGATGTTCCAAAGTGAGGATCTTAGTATCTCCATCTTGAAAAGCATCCTGAAGCTGTGTTGTGCGATCCTGCTCTTGCTGTAATAATCTATTTATATCCTGGAATTTATTCTTAGTCTGTTTTCAGTTACTCTGCATCTCGCGTGTTTCTGTTTCAAACTTTGCTCTCTCCTTAGAAAGTGTGACCTGTGCTTCACTCAGTTGCCGAGCATATTCTTCCTTCAGGTGAACTTCCTCTCACAGCTAAGTATGAATCTGGGTAGCATCTTTGGAAGCTGCTTTCAGCTGCTATATCTCTTGCCCCCTCTCCTGCAATTATTTCAATGCCACATTCCTTGTCGCTTCTTTCCCTTTCAATTGAGAACTCATGTTACTCAGGGCGCATTGCAACTTCCCTTTTTTAGAATTGGCTTAAGTTAACAAGCCCTACAAATGGTTTATCTTAGCACTTCTAGATTTGTCATCCTTCCTTTGAAGTATCCAAAGATTCTCTGAGGTGGATGAGCTCTTCTTGCATCTTTTCCAAGCAATGACTCTTCTTGATGAAATCTGAAGACACCGCCTTCGAAGTTTCTTCCATAATTTCTACTTTATCCATAGTTGTGGTGTTTAAGAGATTAACCCTGACAACATGTAGGGTGTAATCATTGGGCCTCATTCGGGCCTCTAGCTTGTTGACCTTTGGGAACATGGTTGCAAAGAGGAGGCTATTATTTTCCTCGCTGAAATGTGTGCACATGTGGTCGGGCTGGCTTAGCACCATCTTTCTCCTTTCTCTTGTGTACCCAGCTAATCTGTGCAGATTTGGAATAGGTAACTTGTTGATAAAAAGTATCCAAGACCGAAATGGCTTGTCCTAAAAACACTGCACCAAGAGGGATGGCATAGGGGAAATGGGAAATAGGGTCACAAAATTGGTTTGAATGGGCTGTGCTAACTTGGTTGGGGAGAACAACAATACAAAGGGAGAGTTTCTCGAAAGAGTAGGATCAACAGATGTTGTACTGACATTTGGGGGAGGAGTGGACTCTCAAAAACCAAGCCTATGCAAAACAATGGTTGTAGCATAAATCTACTAGAAAAACATTGCAGGAAATATGACATTAGGGGCAGGGAGCAAAGAAACGATCCGTGATGACAAAACTTGAGGCTCAATCGACATTCCAGTGGGGGCTAATGTAAGAGAAGTAGGGACCTGAGCAAACATTGACGCAACTTGGGGCACTAAGGAAACCATAGATTGAGTAGAGAGGAAGGGAAGAGTAGAGCATACCTGAACCGTAGAAGCCACCAGTTGTTGAGGAGTTGGAGGAACCATAGGGACTTGAGAAAACAAACCCTTCTTTGCTGAACCCAAATATTATTTCTTCCTGGAAGAGGAATCAGGTGTCTGCTTCTCAGCTAATCTCTTGGCAGATTGGGAATGGGGCCTCCAAACTGAGCTAACGAGAGAAACTAAAATTTCAGCTCTGGTACCTTGCTCTTCTACATTTATAACCTCGTCCTCTTGAGGTCGAACCTCTCCGGGGGAGGAGTCATCACGCGGGGACTCGTCACTTGTCTCTTCTTCTAACTTGTTATGATTACACCATTCTTCCTTAAAACGCTCATCAAAATGGACGTTCCCCAAATTAGCCCTAGGCTGATTAGTCTCTTGGTGGTAGATCCATAAATCATTTCTCTTCTTCTTCAGCCATCAATCATTTTCTATGGCTTGCCACATGTTGTGAGGAATAGGCTTAGCCGGATTGTGCCTTTGATAGATAGGGTAAAAATCCAACCATGGGGGGTGCTCAGTAATAGGAAAGTCACTAGGACCCACATAAAGTCTTGCGTCATTCACCAACGGGTAGATGCGTCCCTCCCATGAGTTATGCGACACATGTTTAATAGCATTTTTCCTGTGTTTACTAGACAAAGAGCCATTCAGGTCATAGCTGCATACATCATCCAACGCTACCAAGCCTAGTTGCACTAGCTTTGAGGTCAGGACCCTCTGGTTGATGCTTCTTTTCTCAAGAACAATAGGGCCAATAAATTTGTTGTCCTCACTAATAGATGTATCATGTTTTCCTGACCCTATAGCCTTTTCAACTTCCACTAGCTGCCATGATATCTCGAGAGCCAGGGTTCTCTTAGTAATGTAGGTAGGAAGGTGGAAGGGCTCCTTAGAGAAGCCATGCACTCAGACAAAAGATAAATCCTTGCCCAGGAACCAGTCACAGCGGGGGCATTCATTACTCATCCAATTTATTTGGATTTGAGAAAAATGAGCAAGAGGCTCCTTAGGGATGACACCAAAGTCGACAAGGACGGGAGCTAGGAAACAATCTGAAAACTGGTATACATCATAAGTGGCTAATAGTACGAGGGTCCAGGCAGACACAGGCATTTTGTTTCCTAACTCATCAAGAGTAACCAATGACATGAATTGACTAAAGAAAATGACATTTTGGTGTACAAACAAATGAACTAGGAATGAGGCAAACTTGAACCGCCGTGATTGCTCAAATTTGACCAACTGCCTCACCATTTCTCTGGCTATCAACACAAAGAAGTCAAAATGGAATGGCTCCTTCTACTTCCGACATTTGAACAAGAAACCCATCATAGGAGCGGTGATCTCTCGGTCATTGTCATGACTGTACAAGAATGCAATGGTAGAGGAGATACCTTTGAGGTCATCACTCCTTAAATCACTATAGTGGATAGGGAGCTTTGGAGGCTCAACCATCAAACTTTGGTTCAAATTAGCTTGAGAAAATGGGACAAAATCTCACCTAGAATGCCAATAGTCTTCCATAGCGTCTTTATCAAACACCTTCGTGCTGTCAATTTTGGGGTAACACAACATGTCCTGAATAGCTTCTGGGGTTATGACGACCTCCAGAGAGGAGCCCTGTATCGAAAGAGAGTCTAGAATGAATCTTCTTGCGCATGCAGCCACAAATTTTGGACAATGTGGAACCATAGGGACCACGAACTAAGGAGTGCCAATATTCTAGAATTTGAATGTTGTAGACTGCGGCTCATTTCTCTGATTTAGCATTCTTCTGCACACAACCTCCCTAAGAGCTCTTGGCTATTTGTGTTGTTTGGGCTTAATGACCTCTTCTAAGGAATCAATCACCGCCATGGAATCATAGGTGACTGTCTTTGATTTGGGTTTGGTTCTGGGATATTCTGGCTTGGGGGTCATGACGTGGGACACATATGAAATTTTGCCCATATATGTCCATCCATATTTCACCGTGGAAAGGAATTGAGGCTATGGTATCCATCTCCATTTTTGCAGGCGAACTTTTTCTGACACTATAACTTTTGGTACTGGGAATGCAAACTGCAAATATGACATGCATTTTTTAAGCTCTCTTCCTTAAATATATCGCTTGTCTATATTTGTGCACAAAAAGGAAGCATTCATGATAAGCATCTGCCGACACGTATGCCACTTCATTTTCCAGGCAACATTAATGCTAAAATGGGAAGAAGCACTGCCACTTGCGTTTTTGAAAAGATGTTAGCCCACAAAGACGTCATTCCAATCCACTAGAGATGATCTGCATGTCCAGGGGGATCTCCTTATTTAAGAGAAAATACACACCCAACAGCGCTCGCATGAGCCAAAACAGACCTATGGACTATTGGGTTAAGGCACAACATACTATAAAATATGCGTGGTGTCTGAGTATACTTTTTTTCTTTTTGAGGCTCTGGATAAGACATACACAACCTTTAGGCTTGACTCCATTCACTTGTGCGAGTAATGAGAAAGGACAACAACATCAAAGATCGAGGGCGTTGACTCTTAATTTGATTTTATTACTCAAAGCTGGAAATCAGCTATAAATATGTCTTTTTAGACATTCCTTTGCACAAAAGTTAGCTCAACGATGAAGTTTCTTGAGTTATGGATATTCCCATCAAGCTTACTAGTAGCAAGGCACAATTCGCTTTTCTTGGCAACATTTCAGACCATAGGTTGCAAGAAATGATGCGGCGAAAAAATCTGTTGATCACTGTTGCAATTAAATCAGTGCTCGGGGAGGATTTCATTGACGACGTTGATAGATATTGTGTCAACACTGATATCTGTTCCTGCTTTCTGGTTTCATTACTGGATGTTGGGAAAGGCAACTACCAGACGACGAAGCTAACCAAGATGCTCTTCCCATTAGAGTATCTAGGCGGCCTTAAGGATGTTGTGGAATACTTTGTCCCTTTCAGAGGTCTTCCCTTGGCCTTGGACTCGTAGCATTTCATCACCTTTGCTGAGGAGGTGACCTGGTATCTACTTATAGGTGGCTTAAAGAGTATGTCATTATCCGCTCATCGCTTATGCATAGAGAACACTGTAGAGTTCCTCCTCAGATTCCATCTAATAGTTCCCACTCTGACCAACATAGCATGGTATACAAAGTTTCGAGACTACATCTTCCCACGGATCCTAACATCGCATATTCTCCAAACATGGTGCTTATGTCAATATCTCAGGAATACAACAGTGACTCTAGCCACAAGTGGATGGGAGATGATGACAACTTGGAATTTCTCATGGACGAGGATGACAACTGAAAGATTGCCACCTTGCTACTAAGATTTGCCACCCTGCTACTTAAAATCTATAGGCTGCAAGCCTTTTTATGCATTGTATAAAGATATTGATATATAAAATATAATGAATCTTTTTGCTTGTTTACGACATATCTTATTATTTACTTATTTTCCTTACAATGCATGAAGAAACATAATTATTTACATTGGGGGCACTAAGCTTTAATAGAAAGGTTTAAGATGAAACCCACTAACTGAGATTTCGAGAGATTCCCCTTGCATATTCTTGAGGTTGAATGCATTGAAACCCTTACAATTCATGATGCGGAAGGGTCCCTCCCATAAATAATCAAAATTAGCATGCTGACCTGGCTTGGCCGCCCTCTCATTATATTTTAAAACAAGATCGCCCGGTTTGAGCTCCTGGTCAGAACTCTTCTTGTTATCAAGCCACCTCTTGACGGTTTGTTGGCGGTTCTGAAGAGATTCGAACACGCTTTCCCTTGATTCTTATAGCTCCATAAGCTCTGCCAACCTTACCTCCATGGGCTCATTTTTGGCTATCTCAATGGACTTGAGGAGCTTCAAAGCAGTGATCTCCAAAGATACGGGGAATAAGGCGTCTTTTTCGTAGACCAACTTGTATGGAGAGTTCTTTAAATTCTTCTTAGGCGTGATCTGGTCCACCCATAATACGCTTCTCAGGTGGTGATGCCACTCCCTTTTGTGTTCAGACCCCATTATTTTAATGAGTCTTATGAGGTTCTTATTGGTAGATTCAGCTAGGCCATTTCCTCGAGGGTAATAATTCAAGGAAGTATTCAGATATATACCCTGGCAGAGAGCAAATTGGGCTACATAGGAGCTCGTGAATGCATGTGCATTATTCGATATTATGGTCTTTGGCAGACCATACCGGCATACTAGCTCCTAAAAAATGCTAATATTTCCATTTTTGATGAATTCCTTAGGGGTACAGCCTCAGACCATCTGGTGAAGTAGTTAGTGGCAGTAAGGATCCACTTGTGTTCAACTAAGCTAGGTGGATTAATCATCCCTATGAAATCCACACCCCATTGAGAAAAGGTTTCTTCCACCATTATTGGCCTGAGTGGCATTACTTCCTTCTTGCGCCTACCACTATAGTATTGGCACTCCTTGCATTCTCTTACCAAAGCATGTGTGTCTTTAAACATCGAGGACCAGAAATACCCAGCTTGGGTAATCTTGATGATGGTAGTTTGCACTGAATAATGACCCCCTAAAAGGCCATGATAGAATTCATGTAACATTTTAAGGGCTTGGTCTTGGTCTACGTAGCGGAGTAGAATCTTGTCAAAATTTCTTTTAAAATGAACTCCTTCAATAAGGCGGAAGCTGCTATTCTGCATCCTATAGAATCTCCTCTTTTCAAGAGAGATGTCAGCTGGGAAGATTACAGTCTCCATGAAGTGTTTTCATCTCTTGATCCAACCTTCTTTTGTTCGCTCAGAGGCAAACATCACAACCTCCTCTACAGTAGTCTCGTCTTCTTGAGGGTCAAACTCTTGGGCTATATATTTGCAAAGGCCTTTTCCGTGGATTACCTTAGTGGAACTAACATCAATGTCATATTCTAAGATCTTGGTAATCCAATTTTCCCTTTTCTCTGTAATGTCGCCCTCCATTATATATTCCTTGACTGAAGGATGAGCGACATACACAATAGTCTTATTGCAGGTAATTAAATGCCTAAACTTTTTGAGGCCTTTGACAATGGCTAGTGCTTGTTTTTTAATAAAGTTATGTTTAGCCTCATACTCCTTTAGAGTTTTGGAATGAAAGGCTATAGGATTCTCACCCTTTTTGTCTACATCTTTCTGGGTTAGTACCATGACAATGCTATAATTGCTAGAGAAAACATACATTATGAAATCCCTAGACATATCAGGGTTTGAGAGTACTGAAGTAGAAGAGATGGCATCTTTGATTTTCTCAAATGCCTCTTTTTCTTCAGGTGTCCATTTAAAATGTATTTCCCTTTTAAGCATTAGCGTGATAGGCCTCACCAGTCCAACAAAGTTTGAGATGAAAAGACTAACAAAGTTGACCTTGCCTTCACTCCTATTCAAACAAAGTCTGAGATGAAACAACTAACATAGTTGACCTTGCAAAGCTCTTTTATTGCCTTCACTCAATATGGATCGATGGAGACTCCTTCTTTTGACACTACGTTTCCCAATTATTTCTCTTGCGGGACCCCAAAGATGTATTTATTTGGGTTCAATGAATACTGAATTCCAAACACTTCTGGAAAACTAGCTCGAGATGATCTTATTTATGCTTTGAAAACACCATCAAGTCATCCAAGAAGATGAGGATGATTTTACTAATTAGCTCCTTAAAAGCCATATCCATAGCCCTCTGAAAAGTGGCACTTGTGTTTG
Organism: Cryptomeria japonica; assembly: GCF_030272615.1. Lineage (NCBI taxonomy): Eukaryota > Viridiplantae > Streptophyta > Pinopsida > Cupressales > Cupressaceae > Cryptomeria > Cryptomeria japonica. Next base: position 513,497,946 of record NC_081411.1, on the reverse strand, counting down.
ACAATCCAAATGACATTTTCTGGTAAGCAAATGTTCCCCATTTGGTTGTGAAGGTGGTCTTATGTTGATCCTCTAGCTTTACCAACACTTCGTTATAACTCGAGAATCCATCCAGCATCGAAAAAATATCTGACCGCACCACAATGATTAACAACTGCTCCATTGGTGGCAAAGGGTAATGGTCTTTTAGAGAAGCTTGGTTCAAGTCACGAAAGTCCACACAAAGCTGGATATCCCCATTCTTCTTTCTGACTGGTACCAGATTTATACCCATGTACTATGCTTGATGGGGTAGACAATCTTGGACTCTATTAATTTCTCCAGTTCTTGCACCATGAGAACCTCAATCTTTGGATTGACAAGTCTCTGCTTCTGTCAAACCGGCTTGGCCCCATCAAAAAGCTCAATGGTGTGCTGAATGATGCTAGAATTGTAACCTTTCAAATCTCATATGACCATGCTATTACGCCCATGTATTCATCACAATATCGAGCCAACCTTTCTCGATCTTTTGGGGGAACTCCCTTTTTGACCTTAAGTGTTCTCCCATTCCCTACTGACATTTCGGTGTAGTCACCTTTATCGACTGTGAATTTTCGCTTGTCATTTTTAGCATCATCATGGTCAAATAAATTCTCCAGGGTGATCAATCCATTTGGGAGCTTGTTGGATTTCAATTGAATGACTTGATCCTCATAAGCCTCCTTTACTTTAGACTGCATTTGATCAACAAACTCTCTAGAGTTTTGAATGAATGGAGCAGTTTGCTCATCACTCTCAAAAACTTGGCAATAGGTGTCATTGTCTAGAATAGCTGGTCGAATGATCATGTAGACCATCCGAGGGTTGGTGAGAAAATTCACAAGAAGGTTGAATTGTGACCCAATAGTGGCCATCCGATCAACGGATGCATTTGTCTTTCGAGGAATCCTCTGGATGTTGAAAGCATCAAAGCTTTCAATCAAATCCCATGTCCTATCGCGATAGGACCTCATGCAGATGTGCTTGGCACTTGATATTCCTCAGACCTGGTGCACTATAAGCTCAAAATCACACAAAACTTTCAGCTATTTTATTCCCATCATTTCTGCTAATTTTAGACCTTGGATTAGCCCTTCATATTCTACTTCATTGTTGGAGCAAGCAAACTACAGGCAGAAAGATCTCACGATCTGTTCATCGGAAGGCAAAGTAAGGCAAATTCCAGTGCCTGAACCTACCTTGCATCTTGCATCATCAAAGTGCAAGGTCGAGAGCACAGAAGATAGCTCCTCCTTGGTTAGTGGACCCTTGGTTAATTTTGGGATAATCTAATCCTCATAAAAAATACAGTAGTACTAGTACATTTGGAGTGGTTTTTCGACGAGAATTTCCGATGAGCTATGGGATTTCTTTTGTTTTGTTAGATTAATTTAATTTTTTTTTTAAAATTACCCCGTGTTCGTCAGAATTCCGACATGTTAAAATTTCACGTCGGAATTCAGACGAACATTTCCGACCGGCTCTAAGATTTATTTTGCTTTGTTAGATTAATTTTTTTTTTTTAAAGTATACCCCATGTTCGTTAGAATTCAGACGTGTTGAAATTTCACGTCATCATCCCGACGAACATGGATTTTACCTATTGGTTGGCATATGTTGGTCCAATGATTTTCATAGCCTCTTGATTTCTTCTTACTCATTGGGATAACATAAGCTGATGACCTCTCTTTCTGTTGATCGGTGAGAGTTATCCCACTAGTCTCATCGGGCATTGGGGTAGCTTAAAATGTGTTCAGGTGATGGGCATAATTTCCCTATTGTCTTTTCCCTCAACATAGCTCCTCCCGATACATTATGTCTCCTCAACATGAGCTTTGACCCTTTATCACCGTAACCTTTGCTGATGTGTTTTACTTTTTCCAGTGTCCAGCTAGATAAGTCTTACCGATAGAATCACTGGCTATCGGAAATACAAGATTTCTCCATTGCCGCTAGTGTGCGTTCTGCCGATGGACTTCATCGGTGTATTCTATCCCGATCACATGCTTCTACTTGTATGTTACTATCGGGTTGTCTTTTGCTGATAATTCGGATTTCATATATCACGTCGAAAGTTCGATGAACACGAGGTATTTTAAAAAAAAAGTAATTACGTGCCATCATTATATGCAGGCATAGGGTGTGAAAATTGGGAGGAAGTGGGCACAATTGCTACAGATAGATGCTCAGCAATAACTGTACAAGAGGTTGGTCCTTTCATTCTTGTTCACTTTATTTCCAGCTATAAACAACTTTAATTCCTGGTAAATTGGCCCCATAGAATAGTAGGGCCTTTGCTTTCAATTTGAATGAATTGGAATTTAATTTGAATGAAATGACCCTACAATTCTATGGCCTTTTCTTTTCGGGTTGGCTAAATATTTTAAATTTACTTTTGGTTTTTGCATTTGTCCGAAAAACTTCCATAAAAAGAGGTTCCTAATGCCTCCCTTTATAATAGTAGGGGAATGAGATGGTATTCTGTCTGTATTCCTATAGCAAGAACAGATTGCATGAGATTGTATTCTATCTATATTCCTATAGAAAGAATAGATGGGCATATCCCTTGCCTAGATGGCAAAATGTCGAGATCATTTGTTTTCCTATAGGAAGAACATGAATAGTAAGAAGGGGGGGAGCCCGGGCAGAGGGCAGAGAAGTGGGGAGCCAGGGCATATAGCTGGGCAGCCTCTGTAGCTTCTTCCCCATCCATCCCCTCCTTTTGTAGGGATAAAAAAGTCAAGTGATTTGGAGTTGCCCCTCCTGAGGCCTCAGTTCCCTGCTACATGAATCCTGAGTTATTCCATTATGAAAATTGAGACCAAATTATTAGCTCGAATTCCCTTGCTGAATAGTAGGGCGTTAGCAACTAGTAATCAAATTGTGACCAAATTATTAGCTCAAATTAGCTTGAATTCCCTTGCCGAATAGTAATCAACTGCCATTTCTTGTGTTTCCTCATCCATATCATTTATATGTTGTCCTGCATCTTCACAGTATACATCCTCAGCCATTTTTTTTGCTAGTTCATATGAGTCTGGATGAATTCTAGTATCATCCAATGGATCCATAACATGGTTCCTAGAAGCTTCTTACCCGATCCCTCTAACCCTTAAAAAACTAGCAACATTTATAAAGACAAGCCACTCCATAGCTTCTAGAGGGGTCAACAATTGTCTGTGACTATAAACCCTTCCAGCTTTCAAAATAGTCCTTTGTATGGAAGCACCTTTTATACGATTATTTAGGACTCTACAGGTAGTTTCTTGTACAATTTTCCCCACTGAAAGGGTCTCTTCATTTTCTCCAGTTAGGAGATAAAATTCCTCATCCTGGGATGGCTCTTTATATGGTGTCCGCCAATCCTTAAATCCATGTACCAATTCAATCTTTATGTCAGTAAGAGTTTCCCGCTTTTATTGGATGTCCGTTGTTCCACACTTCTAGCATATTCATCAATATCAAGGGTCTTTAACACATGGGGATATTTTTTGACATGTTCAACTTCCATTTCTTGTGTTTCATCATCCATATCATCTATATGTTGTCCTGTATCTTCACAGTATACATCCTCAACCATTTTTTGGCTAGTTCATATGACTCTGGATGAATTCTAGTATCATCCAATGGATCCATAACATGGTTCCCAGAAGCTTCTTGCCCGGTCCCTCTAACCCTTAAAAAAATAGCAGCATTTATAAAGACAAGTCGCTTCATAGCTTCTAGAGGGGTCAACAATTCTCTGTGATTGTAAACCCTTCCAGCCCTCAAAATAGCCCTTTGTATGGAAGCAACTTTTATACGATTATTTAGGACTCTACAAGCAGTTGCTTGTACAATTTTCCCCACTGAAAGGGTCTCTTCATTTTCTTTAGTTAGCAAATAAAATTCCTTATCTTGGGATGGCTCTTTATATGGTGTTTTCCAATCCTTAAATCCATGTACCAATTCAATCTTTATGTCAGCAAGAGTTTCCCGCTTTTTATTGGATGTCCGTTGTTCCACACTTCTAGCGTAGTCATCAATATCAAGGGCCTTTAACATATGGGGATATTTTTTGACATGTTCAACTGCTATTTCTTATGTTTCCTCATCCATATCATCTATATCATATCCCACATCTTCATGGTATACATCCTCAGCCATTTTCTTGGCTAGTTCATATGACTCTGGATGAATTCTAGTATCATCCAATGGATCCATAACATGGTTCCCAGAAGCTATTTGCCCGATCCCTCTAACCCTTAAAAAACCAGTAGCATTTATAAATACAAGTCGCTTCATAGCTTCTAGAGGGGTCAACAATTATCTACGACTGTAAACCCTTCCACCCCTCAAAATAGCCCTTTGTATGGAAGCAACTTTTCTAGGTCCAAGACCAACTACAAATTGTATATTTTATTTGTTTGTTGCGTATTTTGTTATGGGTTAATAGAAATCTGGGTATTGTATATAACTTTAAAATAAAGTAGAATCTAATCAAACACTATATTTCATTTGATGATATCAATAATTTTGACTACTTTTCTTCATAATGTGTATCTTGTATAGTTTATCTTAATATTGTGTTTCTTGTATCCTGTAGCAGTTTTGGAAGAATTATCATAACTTTTATTTGAACTGTTGGATCTTTATATAAATTGGAGGATAAGTCTATAACAATGATATCAAGAGACTGACTAGAGTGATTGGCTTGATTACAAGGTAAGGGCATAATTTGTTATCTTTGTCTTCCTCAAAGTATGGTTGGTGTCTATTAAGTTGTTGTCTTGTAAGGGTGTTTTGAAGATTGAGAAGAGACTTTTGATGGGTATTAATCCCATTGTTGTCAAGTATGCCTGATTGTAATTTAATGTTTCCAAGTTTTATGTGCATTAGAGGGCAAATGATTCTTGATATTGTCACTTCAATTAAATAATTACCGAAAACTTTGAATTGCTTGCTTGTAAATGAATGCTTTAAATAAAAGGTTACTTTATTATAAGTATGATTTTGTAATGTCCCCTGATAAAATGCCTTAAAATATCCCAGTTATTGATCCCAGTTCTTAGTGTAGGGGTTAAGAGAAAATACCTTAGCCTCTACTGTAGTAAAAAACCTGCAAAAATGAACTTAGAAAGTGCTACAAATTTCATTAAGGAATGGTCATATAAATTATGGGTTGTTGAAGTTATTATCAATACTCAGATTATTACCAGTTATTTACTTTGTTACCAGTGCTCAAAATATCATCAATATCTAATCTATTACCAGCAATTAGAATGGTTATTAAATTCTAGTTTATCCGTCAACACTTACAATTTTAGAGAATTAGTAATTTTTAGATTATTTCCAGTTTTATCTTCAAGTGACATTGGCCACTGAATATCAACAATAGTTCTAATATATATGTATATATAAAGGTTATTATTATTATTGTAAGAACTTATTATTGTAGAAGTATTGGATCAATAATATAGAGAGATTAATAAAGGGTTGCAGTATATGCAAGTGCTAAACATAAATATATACCAGAAAAAGGGCGGAATCTTAGCTGTGATTATCGTGTACACGGACCAGATTACAATCGCCTATAGTTTCCTATATGTTCTATATTAATATTACTATCAAATTCTCTTCATGTATGCCTTTTGGCAAGAGACACGCCCTTTCACCATTAGCACCCTTTGAAAGAGTGCACCTCTTCATTCTTTCTGCCCTTTGAAAGGGACACAACATTTCACAATTAGATCCACATTTCTTATTTAAATAAGATTTGCACCTCTCATTTCCCAATTACCCCCCTTTCAAATGAGGTTCTCTTCTCCCTTTTATATCTCATGTTTGAGGGAGTCACACCTTTTCATTTTATGTCTTTTGATCATTCATTAAGTTAATATTAAATTTTAATTTAAATGTTATTTTTTTAATCTTTTATATTTTAATTTTATTATTATTATATATTATTGAATCCTCTTCATTGAGATTACTCTGAAAACACCTGATTAAATTATCTTCAAACAATAGTAGACCAGTGCATTCACCCCTGACATAATGTTGTAGTTAGTCTTACTGAATTTAACTTTTCTCTAAAAGACCAATAAGACAAAATGAAGCTTGACATCCAATCCTTCAAACTGATAATTAAAATGAAACTTAACCTAAACTATAATAACATAGGATAGCACATTGAAACAATCTAAATGAATAGATTTATCATTGGGAACTAATCAAACAATCAAAAAGATAAATACCATTAGAGTGTTAGGCCCAATATGGAAAGCTAATGTACAAAGAGGGGAGGGGTGAATCAGTACTCCAAAACTTTTCTTCAATAATAACCTTACTGTTATGCATAAACATAATAGTGCAGTAACATAAAATAAAGTTAAAACAAACAGATAACAATCATACATGATTCACTCCATAACACATATATTTTGGTCATGCAGAAACTCTTGGTTAGAGAGAAAAACTGCGGTGGGGATGGCACCCACAACTTCACTACTGTAATAATAAAGATTGCTCGGTTAGAGCTACATTTAGCTATTTCTGATAGCTAACCCTGTTAGGAGTAACAAGATCTGTTAGATCTACCTTACTAAAGGATTTCACAACACTATATAAATGCTGCACCTGGTTAGAGGATTTACAATTTATAGACTTGGTTAGAGTCTTTTACCCTGTTAAAGGTATCTCTTTCAACTTCAAAATATTACAATAAGACTTTACAAATATCTGCAACTTTACACCTGAAATGTTATAGTAGATTCTATGTGCTCAGAATAAGATTACCTAGCTTGTAGCATACCTCGGTAACCCATATTGTAACTCGGTAAACCCTTCTGTTTACTCTGTTCTTTGACTGTTCACTGATAACCTTCTCTGTGACCTCTCTGTGTCTCTGTAACAGTCTTCCTTCATACATACACACACATATATATTTCTCTCTTCCCATGCTATATTAATAGATCTCTTATAGTGGTTATCTAATTCATTGCTTCGATCTTTACAAAAAGATTCCTCGAATGAATAACTAAACAAAATATTTCATTGGTTAGATTGACCTTACAATCATACATAATCTTCTAGTGCAATTTCCAATGTAATAATGGTTAGATGTGCCTCGATCTTGTAACATGTTTTCATGTGCATGTCCAGGTTCAATGTATCTAGTAAAACGTTTCACTCGGTGAATATCAACTCGGTGAGTTAACTTTACTGCTCGGTAGCCATGAAATAATACTCAGTAAACAGCTTAGTGAATACTGCATTCTGTGACTGCTTTCTTCTGTAATCGACTAGACTGTTCATACTGAATTCTTTGTGTGTACCGACTGCATGATTCGGTAATACTAACCAACTAGAATATATAGTATGAATTTGAATATAAAACTAATGGCAATTTGATAAGTAGTAACAATCTCCCCTTTTGACATTAGTTGAGATGTTTGACAAAAACTACTTTCAAAGTCATAACTCAAAAACTATATACTTGCAAAATGACTACACTTGACAATATATACAATAGTCAATGAAATAGTATATGCAGATATACTCCCCTTATCATTATTCTATACATAACTATGAATTTTGCATGTTCAGTTCTATTATGTGCTTGTGTGCTCTGAATGCTCTGTATATTCTGCTCGGTATACTCCCCTTGTGTACAATACTCAAAACTATGTTACCAAAACTGTATCACTCTCCAAATATAGTATTACTCCCCCTTTGTCGGGTATTACTTTCCTGTATCTAGTATTATAATATTACTCCCCCTTTTTGACAAACATCAAAAACTTAATTGCCATCCGGAGGTGGTAACTGATCAAAAATAGACTTATACTTGGTCCGGGCGTCGGTGAGGGCGACTGAGAGTGAATCCTTTACACTTTCCATTAATGAATTTTGTGCTTGAATATCAGCTAAGAATGATATTAAGCCATCAAGAGTGCTTCCCTCTTGTGTAGTTGATAAGCGTGTAGCTCTGTTGATCTGTTCCTGTACTGATGAGAGATGAGGAAGGAATAATGTCTGAAGGGTTATTATGTCCATCCTAATTTTATGCTCTTCATTCCTGAGTTCTAGCTATTGAGCCATGAGCTGTTGAAGCTTTGTATAAAAATTCTGAACTAAATTAGGCTCAGTGGTCAACTTAGTTGAGAGATCAGTGATCTCTTTCTCAATTGCATCCATTTTATTTTTGATATCTTTAATGAATAAGGAAAATGTACACAGTTTCTGGAATAAATAAAGAATATGCTTGAGTTGAGGGGACAACTCAGTAATGAATTTGACAAGCTTTACTTTTCCTATAGCGAGAGCTTTTTGTACCTCTTCAATCATTTTTGTTGTAAGCTCTTTATCCTTTAGCTTGCTTAAGTACTCAGATGCATCAACTCCAGATGTTTCTATTTGAGTAAGGAGTTCATCCAGTTGAATGTGGATGGCTGCATTGGTTGACACTGTTGTTGAAGGTAGCATTTCTGTTAGAAGTGTCTTAACCTTATGAAGTACTTTATTCTTCTTTTGTATGGCCAGTTGCTTCTCCTGTTCAGCCTTTGCTTTGCACAGTTCACCGAATTTAGTGAGTGCTTGCCCTTTCAATTTGGAGATGTCTACATTGGGCAACACTATCGGTTTAGACAAGTCAAATTTGAAACTATGCTTTCTCACCTTCCTTTCTTTTCCTTTGGTTGATTGCACTAAGACAAGTGCTTGTGAGGATTGTTGACCCTTGGTAGGTTTCTCGGTAGATGCAACACTTTGGTCAATTCCTGTAGCCATTGTAGTGTCCTTGGGTGTCTCGGTGCTAGGGGTCTCAGCTGTAACATTTGCAGTGCTCGACGGTGCTTGAGAGGTCTGAGCTTTGGTTGTATCTTCTACTACTTCAGATTTTGTACCTTTGGTACCTTGCTCTATGTCCTTGGGAGCTTCGGTTGAGACAGGTGGCTTCACCGGCAGATAAGGCTGAACTTGTTCTAAAACAGATTCACTAGATACAAGTTTTGCATAGGTAGTGCCTTCAATCATTTCTTGCTCCGGTGCTGCTTCATCCATTACATCTTCATCAATTTGAATAGTGTCAGCCAGGTTTGGACCTTGCTCGGTGACATCTGGATCTTGCTCGATGACATCAACAATTTCAATTTGAGATTGTTCACCAACATCCTTTTGTTTGAAGATCTCCTGCCACTTGGCTTTTGTCTCATTCTCCACATCTATGTATAGCCCATTCATCAATTTTAAGGCTCTCTGTTTGACAAGAAATTTAGAATTGTATGTGGTCAACTGCTCCTTGATTTCTGCTACAAACATATCAGGAAATAGATGGACTAGACTTCTTTCTCTTATTTGTTTCTCTGAGTCCATTGCATATTTCCATCTATTATCAATATGTAAGTATAATTCACTCGGGAGTGACTTTGCTAGTTCTAATGGAGCTAGCCGAAACTTTAGAAGTGTACAGATGACAGCTTCTTCAATTTGTCACTTCTCATCATTATTCCTAGTCTCATACTTAACATATCTAAATCTTGCAAATCCACCATATTGTTTAAGATTGGCACAAAAATTTTCAACACTATGAACATTTACCTTTTTGCTTTTCACATTCTGAAATTTATTTGCATCATCAGATTCTGTATCACTCGACTCTTTTGCCAAAATGAGTCTCCGAGTAGATTTCTTATAGGTCTTGGTTACCTTGGGTGCAGTAACACTCTTTTGTTTCTTACTCAGTGATGCAGCTGATGCTCTAGTGTTGGGTCTCTTTGTTGGTGGAGTCGGTAGGGCCTTTGAAATGTCCTATTTCTTTCTTTTCAGAACTTTACCCTTAGGCAACTCTGTACTTAATGTTGTTGCTGCCTCTTGAGCTTCTGATTCCTCTTCAGTAATGGCAAGGTTGCCTTTGACAGGTGTAGAGGAGGATTCTTCTCCGAATTTCTCAAATAAAACCTTTATCATTTTTGTAGCTTTTCTTGTAGCCTTAGGTACTACAATGCTCATCTTTACTTTTTCCTTCACCGCTTCATATGTTCCATATCTTAGTTCGGTTGCATGCCTTGGCAATGATAAATAGGCATCAATTTGTTGTTGTGTTATATCATAATCAATCTCATAACCCATTGGTTGCAACGATTGAGTCCTCGGTTCAACAACATTCACATAACAATAATCAGTGTCTACCTCAAAACATATATTATCCTTATATTTTTCTACCAGCTGTGGTGGAATCCTGTACCTGTTGTACATTTTCTCTTGAAACTTGCTGAAGTAATCATCCATGATATCATTAAAGTTATCACCTAACTTCTTGATGAAGTCATTGATCTGATGGGTGATAGGTTGGTGTAGCTCCCATACTACTTTACTGACTGAGGGAAATAACTTCTCAAAGTAGAAAAACATGCATCCTTATTGTGTAGTAGTACTTCACATAAATCTACTTTCATTTCCTTCTTCACTATTTTGTAGGCCAAGTCAACTGCAGCACATGGTACACTATTTTCCCTTGCACATTGGAAGAAACAGTAACCAATTACTCTAATTGCAAACTTGAGTTCTGCATCAGTGACATTATTCAATTTCAGTCCTCAGTAATCAGATTCTACTCCAGTTAGATTGATTAGCTCTTTTTGTGATATCATTTTCTGTGCTCGAGCATGATCACAGATAGGATACCCGGTGATCAGGGGAATGATTTCCTTAGTGATCTTAAACATTTTCTCTTGTAGCCACATGAAATCATCATGTACTCTGCTCAAGACAAACTTAACCCACTGGGGTTTGAACACACGGGGATAGACTAGGGCTTCAGTTAATCCTTTGATTTTGATATGCTCAAATTTTCTATCTAGTTTGCCATCAGTGCAAAGTTCATCATATGTGTCACTAATCTCGACATGACCGAGTTCCTCAACATGGCATTTGGTGAAGAATCTAACATCCTCTACTAACAAGACTCGATCTGGGATGAGTGAAAATGCAGTTTTGTCATCCGGTTCAAAGGCAACTTTAGGAGTTAAAGAATATTTAAGCGAGGGCTTCTCCACATTTTTTAAAACTACGGGATCTTGGATCTTGGGCGCCATTGTAGGTTTTGGGTAAGATTTGACAAATTATCCTTAGGGTTTACAAATGACTGACGCTTCACACTCGGTAGACAATAGCAATTTGACTAGATCAGAAACCAACTTAACAGTGTGAATAGATTGATGTAAATACATCGAAATTCACTCTAAATGAAGTTCAATTGCCTTGATTCACTCTGCTCTACTTCTCAAAAACTTGGTGAATGAAAATGACCGCGAAAACACTTTTAAGTACTCAAAAATACCTTATCGGGCTCCGTGCAAGTTAGGTCAAACATTAAATGCACTCGATTCACCTTTTACCGATTGACTCCCTTTTTTTGTTTTAACCGAGTAACCAAATTTCCTTTATTAACTGACTTGACAGGTTTCCTATATACACCGACTTGACAGGTTTCCTATAAACACCGACTTGACAGGTTTCCTGTAAAGTATTATAAACTGACTAATTGCATCTTAACTATGCAGATTTTGAATTTTGTACATAATAGAATAGGAATTGTTATGATTTAACCTTTAGAGAATGCAGTCCCTTCATACCTTTTCCTGACTAATTTGAAAGAGGTGCACCTAACTTGGTAGGTAAGGTGCTTTCTTCATCTGACATAATTTCCTTCTTTTTCCAAATCATCTTGAATTTTTCTTTTATCTCTTCAGTGTCTCTTCTAGGTTGATCTTTGCAATCTCCAGCTAAATGTCCAACTTTGTGACAATGAAAACATGCCATACCAGGATTTCTCCATGATCTTCGGTTGTTCATTACAAACCTTATAAAATAGTTGGCACTAATATGTCCATATCTTCCACAATATTCGCACCATATCCTTGTATTGTAATCCCATGCTACTGCTGCATATTGTCGGTAAGGATCTGTGTGAGTTTGGTAACCTCTAGTGTTTTCTTGGTGTGGATACCACATGTAGTTCTTTTTCTTAGACCAGCACTTCTCGGTACTATGTCCATATCTATTGCAGTTTCTACAAAACCCTTTGAATTTTGCCTTCTGATAGTTGTTAATAGACTTTGTCCTACATTGATTAGATGTGTGACCATATTTATTGCAATTGTAACAATATCCATTGGGCTTAGTGATATGCGGTTGCTTACCTTTTCTAATCTGGCATATGTTGGCAGTATGACCTTGATTTCCACAGTAGTAGCAAAAAGGCTTCTTCCTTTTGATGTTATTCCTGTTTCCAGCTTCTTTTGATGATTCTCCTCTCTCGGTAGTGTGAATTCCTTTCTCGGTAGATTATTTTCCTTTGTAACCAAGTCCTCCTTCTTTGTAGGGTCGTCTTGTATTCAGTTGCTCATCCAACATCTTTGATGCTTCATAACTTTTCTCCAATGTTTCTTTGGATTTCTTCTCTATTTCAAGTTCACCAGTCAACCTTGATACTTCAAGTTTCAATGATTGATTTTCATCATTCTTTAGAATTGCTTCATGATGTGCATAACCTAGTTGATCTATCATATTTTATTGAATCCCAGTCAACCTTATGATTTCATCATCCTTATCAGATACTAGAGCTTCAAGTTGTTGTTTCTCTCTTTGTAGATCTCTTGCTTTATCCTCAGCTATCCTTAATGCATCTAGATTTTCAGTCATCTGTGTACTGAAATGTTCATGTTCCCTTTTCATTGCTTTTAGTTGATCAACCAATGCTTTGTTCTTTTCTTTCAACATTCCAATCATTTCTTTTGTCTCTTCAGATATACTGTTCTCAGATGATGTCTCGATTTGTTCCACTAACTCTTGAGAATCTTGCAAGTCATCAGATAATCTTCTCCTTATTTTCAGAGATTTTTGCATTTGTCTTTGCATGTCTGCAATCACTTGATTTGCATTATCCAGCTCTTCTTGTAGATACACAATCCTCCAAGATTGTTTGTAGCCTTCCATTGATAAGATCTTTCTCTTTAGGTAGTTAAACCTTTTTCCAAGATTCAAGCTCTGATACCAATTGTTAGGCCCAATATGGAAAGCTAATGTACTGAGAGGGGAGGGGTGAATCAGTACTCCAAAACTTTTCTTCAATAATAACCTTACTGTTATGCATAAACAGAATAGTGCAGTAACATAAAATAAAGTTAAAATGAACAGATAACAATCATACATGATTCACTCCATAACACATATATTTTGGTCACGTAGAAACTCTTGGTTAGAGATAAAAATTGCGATGGGGATAGCACCCACAATTTCACTAATGTGATAATAAAGATTGCTTGGTTAGAGCTACATTTAGCTATTTCTGATAGCTTACCCTGTTAAGAGTAACAAGATCTATTAGATCTACCTTACTAAAGGATTTCACAACACTATATAAATGTTGCACCTGGTTAGAGGATTTACAATTTATAGACTTGGTTAGAGTCTTTTACCCTGTTAAAGGTATCTCTTTCAACTTCAAAATATTACAATAAGAATTTACAAATATCTGCAACTTTACATCTGAAATGTTATAGCAGATTCTATGTGCTCAGAATAAGATTACCTAGCTTGTAGCATACCTCGGTAACCCATATTGTAACTCGATAAACCCTTATGTTTACTCTGTTCTTCGACTATTCACTGATAACCTTCTCGGTGACCTCTCTGTGTCTCTGTAGCAGTCTTCCTTCATACATACACATACACATATATATTTCTCTCTTCCCATGCTGTATAAATAGATCTCTTACAATGGTGATCTAATTCATTGCTTCGATCTTTACAAAAAGATTCCTCGAATGAATAACTAAACAAAATATTTCATTGGTTAGATTGACCTTGCAATCATACATAATCTTGTAGTGCAATTTCCAATGTAATAACGGTTAGATGTGCCTCGATCTTGTAACATGTTTTCATGTGCATGTCCAGGTTCAATGTATCTGCTAAAACATTTCACTCGGTGAATATCAACTCGGTGAGTTAACTTTACTGCTCGGTAGCCATGAAACAATACTCGGTAAACAGCTCGGTGAATAGTGCATTCTGTGACTGCTTTCTTCTATAACCAACTAGACTGTTCATACCGACTTCTCTATGTGTACCAACTGCATGATTCGGTAATACTAATTGACTAGAATATATAGTATGACTTTGAATATAAAACTAATGGCAATTTGATAAGTAGTAACATAGAGATGAAAAACATTTGATCTTTGTATTGAAATAAACATAAGATAATCAACTGATTACATATAGCACAATGTCTTTTCACCAGTTTGGCATTTCCAGAAAGTAAACCCAAGAGTATTGTATATATTGCATCTCCAAATCTATCTCTCATTTCATCAAAAGATACTCTATATATGAAGATGAGGATTTAGTTTCAAAATGAAAGGGCACACCCCTTCATTCAAAATTACACTAACTAATATATTAACTAAAAAAACCAACTAACTGACCCTAAAACAACTACCAACATAACAAACATATTACATAAGACTTTAAAAGAAAAATTTGAAACATTCAGAACCAGAGCTATTTGCCAAGCACTTCGCCACAGTTATTAATATGCTCCAAATACTTTTCCAACTTATAGGTATATGCATCATAAGTCACGTCCTTGACCATGATCTCCAATGTGACAAACCACTCCATCTGTGCAGTGGTTTCCTGTAACTTTATTCCATCTGTCCAGGCAGCATCAAGGGCAACACTGAGGAGACTCTGGCATTCAGCAATCCATTTATCCTTATCCTTAATTTCACCTTTTTGGTCAACTAACATAGGAATACCATGTTGGATTACATCTTTACACTCATCATATTCTTTTTGTAATTCTACATCGAATTTATCATGCTTTGCAAGTAGCCTTTCAATTTTCTTAATCTCTTTGGCATCTACTCCCTCCAAATTCTTCTCATGCAGCTTGACCTCCAGTCTGTTTTTTATCTTGTTATGTGATACTGCATTGTCCACTTTTTTCTGAAACACAACCCAAAAGTCTTCCAAGTGACCCTACAACTTTTCAAATCTTTTATTCAATAAGAAAGAAGCAATATCAATTCTTACACTTTACATATATTTGAGAATTCTTTGATTTTCCTACTGCAATTCCTCACAATTCTTCTTCCATTTTGAATTTTTCAGGAGAAAGCAACATGGGTTCAGACTGTCCAGTTCTACTGATGGCCTCCTCATACATAATAGTGTACTGAATCCTTTCCCTTACCACTCTAACTGACTGTGCCCTGCTGAATTTGGAAATATCTACTCCTATATATGCTGAGACAATAGGATCAATTCCTCCCACCTTTAATTTCATCATGTGTCCAAAATCCTTATCCACATCAATGATTGTTGGTGTATTGTTTGGTGGATATAGTGCCCATAGCATTAGTTCTTCCTCAGCTAGATCAAACCTTGACCCAATAAAAATGTCATTAACTCCCTAAATATCCAATTTGAACTCCTTATTATCAGAGTGCAATAAACTATCAAAAATAAAAGAGGCACTCAGGTCCCATCCTGGAAAAGGAATTTCTCTGACCTCTACCAGTAATTGTCTCCCTCTCTGTAGGGTCATTTTCACCAATTTTGCTTTTATATCCTCTTTTAGTTTCTTCAATAATTCTACCTTGTTATCAAGTGTCACATTTGGGATAGACTCCCTCAGCCTTTTGCCTTTGAAATTATAAAGAAAAGACTTAAATTCTTTAGATTTAGCAAATACATCATCTTCCACAAAAGCAGCATGTCCATCCAATCTTGCATCTTTATAAATTTCCATTTTAGTCACAATTTGATCATCTTCATTGATCTCTTCTTCCACATCTTTTGACCATGACCTAGAAATGGCTTCAGTGTGTTCTGGTTCATTTTATGACATTTCTTCTTCTGACTCCATCTCTATTAACCTCTATCTTTTCTCCTCCAATTGTTTGTTTAGGTTATACTTCTTGAGCCTCTGCATCTTCCATGTTCCTAAATATATCTTCCACTTTGAGACTACAAATAATCACCTAGATTTTGCCTTTTCTTGCAGCAGTGGATATATCCTTCCAGATCATAATTATTTCTTGCAAAATGTTTGAATAAATTAAATTCTTCCATTAATTTCTTGTTAATTACATCATAGAATTTTGTCGAAACAATTGCGAAATCTCCAAAGTTGAGAGTACGTGGCAAGAAAGCCTACTTACACAGATCCCCAAAGTTTTTAGCATTTGAGGCACTCAATTGTCTAATAATCTCCAAGTATGCCTGTCAATTGGGAACACATTTTGGCAATATATAGGGAGTTCCTTCAAACCCATATATACTAAAACATGTGAAGCCCTTTTGGACATACCAATCTCCCCAGTTATGATTCACTATCTTTCTATCATCAAAATCTTTAGGTCTTAAAAATATTTTAATATCATGTGAGATTGATCCATCACAAGGAAATCCATACATCCGATAAATTGGCTTTACTATCCATTCCTCAAATTTGATATAATTTGATGTTGTGTAACGAGAATCCCAAACAGAAGTCCACAATTGAACAAGTTGCTCCTCCCCTTGCCTGTTTCTAACGTTAAGCATCAATTCCTTGGGCCACATACCCCTAAAACATCCATAGAATAAGATTAAATGCATCAATAATGAGTAAAACTTAAAATTAGGGCAATTATTATCCCCAAGGTTAAAAACACCCTCATACAATCTTTCCACCAAATATGATGCATAATCAAATGGCATGGGTTCATACATTTGAATGTTTGAAGCTAAAACTAATGGCCCAATACTCGTGAGGTCTGGAACCTAAACACCCCCTAACTGCCCACAAGACATATAGGTGTACTGAAGGTAATGTCTAAACAAATCAATGTTAAATGGTAGCTTGTCCTATTTTGTAAGTTATTCTGCTTCTTCTTTATGGACAGCTAGTTTCCACCCAAGGTATGTAGTGTCCATTCTTTGATATTCCTCTTCCAATTCCCCAAAAGAAAGAGGTTTATCAGAACTAGAATCTAGGTTGAACACTTCATTTATAGTGTTTACTGAAAACCTTATGAAGGCTTCTCCATTTGGAGTTTGAATGTATCTACCTGCAAAATTATAATTTATCACTAGAATCTCTAAAACTTTCAAATTTACAAAAACATTAGGGACAATTAGCTTACCCAAATTTGTAACCCAAGGGTTGCAAAGCCACACCTCCCTATTTATCCTCAAGTAATGGAATAAAAAGAATTTATAGCCCCTACCCTAGTCCAAACATCCCTGACATATTTGTATCTATCTTCCAATTGATCTCGACTAGGTAGATGTTGTTTTGATCTTCTAGACTTAGGGCTAGGCACTTGCATTTGATCAATCATATCCTTGTTCAATTTTCTAACTCGGGTGTCTTCTCCTATTTTGGATTTCTTCGCTCCTGACTCCAAAATCTTGGCTGATCTCTTTTTCCCTGTAGAACTAGACGCATCTATTTCTGTAACTACAATTTCTCACTCTACCCTTTATGAATTAGATGTCTCTATTATGCCAATTTCCTTCACTGTGTGAGATTTATGTCAGGCAACTTCAATTATATAACAAATGTATTCAATGCCAAAATCGCAATGATTAACATCCCATAAATTGGCTTCATATGAACCCCATGCAAGAATTTAATAAGAGTCATATGCTTTATTTTTTAAATTTGATTTGACAGTGGCTCATAGGCACAAGTCTCCCCGATGTAATTTTATTTTGGTGCCATTGGCATAACTCTCTCCCTTTCTTCAATACATTGAGATTACTTGTTGATCGGCATATGTTGATCCGATTATTTTCATAGCCTCCTAATTTCTTCTTACTCATCAGGATAACATAAGTCAATGACCTCTCTTCCTGCTGATCAGTGCGAGTTATCCCGCTAGTCTCATTGGATATCGAGATAGCTTAAAATGTGTTAAGGCGATGGGCATAATTTCCCTGACTTCTTTTCCCTCGGCGTAGCTCCTCCCAATACATTATGTCTCCTTAGCATAAGCTTTGCCAACATTCTCATTGGGAATAGTCTTACCGATAGCCTCATCGGATATTGGCAAGACAATATTTCTCCATTGCCACTTGTGTGTGTTCTACCGATGGACTTCATCAATGTATTCTATCCCGCTCACATGATTCTACTTGTCTAAAGTGTTACCATTGGGTTGAATTTTTCCGATAGTGTAGATTTCAATTTTTTTGTAGCTTTTTCTTTTCTTGATGAATACAAATGTTTATAATCTTCTTAATGGGTTCAATATAAACTGAACAAAACCTCTAATACAAAAATGGACTCCATTATTCCTAGTTATTATTTAAGATACTTTTGAAGCATACATTTTGGCAAAATTTGCCAAAGTGAGAGCTCATGCATATCTACCATCTGATAACAACACATGTTTTTGCTTCAAAGGAATCTTGAAAACCATTTGATAAGTAGCCACAATCACATTTGTATTTTTTATCACTCCAAGAAATGTCTGATAAGCTTTCTATGTTACTGTGTTGAATGTTCAATGGTTTTGGTTTTTTTTGCAATTTCTCTATGTTTAAGTATTTCAATTTGGTATATTATACTGAAACATCATTTCATAACTAACTTTTCAAGTTCTTTATAACTAGTTCTAAGAAGACTTTCGTACTTGCGACATCGTTTTGCTTAGTTTGTGAAGGTTATAGACCGAAGTTTCCATAGCCCGATTTTTTTTGCCTGTGAAGAAAGATCATGTAAGACAATATCAACAAAGAACAAAATAAGGAGACAATTGCTAGATTGTGGTCTATCTTGAAAAGAAAAGGTGATGGAAAATGTTATTGTCCCTACAAAAATTGTAAGAACTTAAAAACTAGAAGACTTATCATCACAATAGCTGGGAAACATTGTAGGCAACATGTTCACATTGAAGGGGGGCATGATTATCATCCATTGGTAAGTTGTTCATTATATCATTTTAACAATTTTAGTTTTTGATAGGTAATGGGCCAAAGCCGATGAGGTGTACATACTTTACCCCCTTTGGGATTTGAACTTGTGACCTCTCTTTTAAGAACACAAATTCTCTACCACTAGGCCAACTTAGGTTGTACATCATTATAACTATTTATATACATAAGAAATCGCTTGATGATGAGATCATGATCATGGTTTATTTATGTCGATCATTTTTATATAGGTGGAGCGTCCTAGGGCACATGATATGGACTTCCATAACTTAGTGAATGTGGTTTTCTAAGTGGAGGAACATGGAGGTGTGAATATTGAAGCTGAAGATAATGATCCTATGGAAGAAGATGATCATGCGCCAGAAAACATAATTGAAGATGATGGTACAAATACATTAATCCATGACACATTTAGTACTAGTGCAGATAATCATGATGATCAAGATGACTTTGATGTTATTCATGATGTACCTCTACTTGAGAAGGCATACGAGCCCCTTTACGAAGGCTCCCAAAAAACTCTTCTCTCCATTGTATTGTTGTTGATGAACTTGAAGTTTATGAATAATTTATCCAACATAACAATCTCACATATGTTAAGGTATGTCATATATGTCATCTTTTTTCATTTATTTTTATTGTTATTTCATTATAGTTAATAAAGGGTGAAACATGCACCATTAAGATTCTTTATATTAACAAATTATATTTTTGGTTGTAGATTGATAGGTGAGTTTTTGTTATCACCATCAAATATTCTACCTCGCTCATACCGAGAATTATTTGCCATTATGAAAGATATTGGAATGGAGTATCAAGCAATAGATGCATGTCCCAATGATCATAGTATATATCATAAACAACATGAATTTGCAATAGAATGCCCTGAATGTTATATGAGTAGATATCAAACAGATCAACTAACAAAAAGGTGTCTCGCAAGGTTGTTCATTATATTCACATTATTCCATATTTGCAACGATTATTTAGGTGTGAAAGCTCGGCATAGTTTATGGATTACCATGCACACAATAGAAGTCGAGATGACATTATTTGAATGCCTATGGATGGTTCTATTTTTATGGACATAGACAAAAAGTGGCCACACTTTAAAGAAGAACCTCGTAATCTCAGGCTTTCATTGGCAGTGGATGGTGTCAATCCATTTGGAGAGCTGAGATCTACTTACTCGGTGTGGCCTATTTTTGTTATCAACAATAACATTCCTCCATGGATGTCAGTAAAGAGGGAGCACATAATGTTGGAAATGATTGTTCCAGGTATTTTTTCATTTAATAGTCATCCACATTAAATTATAAATATTGCAGCAAAATGGTCATAATAATTATGTAATGTTTGTGTTCATTCAACTAGGTAAGTACCAAGTTAAAGATATGAATGTATATATTGAGCCTCTTATCGACGAGTTGCTGGAGTTATGGAATCATGTCGCTATGTATGATGTCTCTAGACCAATAGGACAAAGACAATTTCAATTCCATGCAATGCTTGTATGGACAATTCATGATGCCCCAGGGCCAACACATTTTTCTGGTATATTATAGTGATCAACTTGCACATAATTGTAAATATAAAAATTATCATATATAATCCAATTATTAATGATCTTGTAGGTCTTCAAACAAAAGGAAAATTTGCATGTCCATTTTGTGGTCCAAAGATGAAATCTCGTTATTCAAAAAGTTTAGGAAAGCAGGTGTTTGATGAGTATAGGCACTTCCTCCACAAAAATCATAAGTATTGAAATACTAAAAAACATATTTTCAATGGGAAAGAAGAGACTACATCAAAGCCACGAAGAATGACACCTCGCCTATGGAAGTTGGAATACAATATAATTAATCATCAAGGTAATGTCATTCCATTTAATGGTTTATGTTTGGAATTTATATTTTTATGTTGTGTTTTGTTTACTGATGATGATCATCGTTGTTAACTTTTTTAACATATTTATATGCCTGGTGAAGGTCGTCAAGGCATTAATGACCACCTTCCAAAGGGAATAAAGAGTTATCCCAAACAATTTAATAGGTTTCCCTACTACGAGCAGCTACAAATTGTGCATTTGTTTGATAATGCATATTGGAAAGAATATAATGGAGACATTATGGAGAATATTGGATGGAATGCATGACAAAGAAAAAACTGTCAAAATTGGTAGTGACATTCAGGAATCCAATCATGCAATGAAAATTGTCATTCAACCGAATAGCAATCGAGACCAGATTAATATAAGTGCCTTTCCTTGGTTATTAATAGAGTAGCAAAGCAACACTATAAAAAAAGATACGAAAAAATTCGATTTCCCATAGGATTTGCTACAAACATAAACAATCTCATAACAAAGAAAAGTGAATTTGGGTCAGGGATGAAAATGCATGATTGGCATACCTTCATTAAGGCAATTCATGTTCTTGTGTATTTATTATATATTTGTATATTGCATGTACTTTTCATTCTATTATGTTAGAAAACAAAGAGAAAGATCATTTAATAATCGTTGCAATACGTTCTACCTCTATATCTCCCAGACCACTTCGACAATAATGTCAAGAAAGTTATATATGATCTTGGAAAATACATGAGGTAAGTAGTGATATTTGTTCAATTTATAGTGATATTACTTGTTATGTAATATATTGTATAATATTTTGTGAGGTCTCGTTAATATATTTGCATCTTGAATCTCTTGTAGGTGGTTGTCATCTAAAGAAATCCATAAAGAAGATATAAAATATTGGAAGAGAAAAACTCCTCATCTAATGTGTGAAATGTAAAAGTATCTACCTTCAACTTTTTTCAATGCACAAGAACACTACCTCATACACCAAGTTGAGGAGATTTAATTGTGTGGACCTGTACACACAAGGTCAATGTGGATGGTTGAGAGGCACTTGAAATTTTTGAAGTCTTTGGTTCAACAAAGAGCACATCCTGAGGGTTCTATGGTGAAGGGCTATATGGTATACCATACTATGGTGTACATTACTGAATACCTTCCTAAGTTCGTGGCAAAGATCCATGTAGATCATATTTGGGATCCCAAATCCATTAACAAATTTGAAGGGGAGGACCTGATGGGGAAAGGTACAATGAGAAAAGTGAGAGGTAATTATTCGATATTGCAGTTATTTATATATATTTTAGTTAATTTATTCATAATCTGCAATATGCTTCAGTTGTAAATTTGTAGTTATTTTTTGTACACTTGGTCGAGAGTGGGATGCACTACATTTGTATGTTGCAAACAATCTTGATTGGATGATGGTATGGATTCAACAATGTCAACAATCTATTCGCGCATTAACATGGGAAGGTGTGGCTTCATTGGTTAAAGAAGCTCACCATAATGGAGATTCCAATGTTACACAAAGAGAAATTGATTTAGCATATGGTTTAAGAGATAAACATGTACGTATAAATATATTAGTCACCCATATTATTTAATTTTCTTCCAATTGTAATGATGTACATATTATATATGTTTGAAATTTTGCAGGTGAAATACCACAAGGCTATGTGGTGCAATGATCATAAATTTCGCATCAAAAAGTTGGATGACACGAAGAAAACTTGTGATTCTAGAATAAGTGTAGTATTTCAGGTGACTAATGTTTCATTTAGAAGTGACATACATCTTTGAGTCTCAAAAAATCGATACTATGGGATTTTGGATGATATACTTTAGTGTGACTTTAGGTCCTTCAAATTTTTTCTTTTCGTCGTCCAATGGTACAGGCTATGATTGAATGAAAATGATCTTGATAGAACTGTTATTGATCATGATAATGGATTTACAATGGTTAATACAAGGTCGTTTGAGCGAGCTGGAAATGAGTCCTATGTTCTTCCAAGCCAATGTGAGTAGGTATTTTACTTAGAGGTTCCTCATAAACCGGATTGGTCACTTGTTGTTAGACATGATCCAAGAGGAAGGCTGGTAAAGTATAATGTGATGGAAGAAGAAGATACCAAAGAAGTAGAAGATGATGTAGATGATGATCACGATCGACAGTTAGTTGATGATGTTCTTGAAGAAGAACATGATGATGATGATGATGATGATGATGATGATGATGATGATGATGATGATGATGATGATGATGATGATGACGATGATGATGATGATGATGATGATGATGATGACAATGATGATGGTGATGATGATGATGATGATGATGATGATGATGATGATGATGATGATGATGATGATGATGATGATGATGATGATGATGGTCATGATGATGAGTTGGATGGAGAAGAATATCAATGACATGAATGAAATGTATTGGTATGCGATTAGAATATTATCTATTTGATATTGATTTCTTGATAGAAATTTATTTCACTTATATATATGGTCACATAATTAATTCAATGTGTTTTAAATTCTAATGTCATTACATTATTTATTCATGATGTCCTAATAGTAGAACCATGCCACCCATAGGAGATGGAGAAAGATAGAGTGTCGGCTAGCCGTCATTTTATTTTAGAGCATGTAGACCGTGGTGAGAAAGTTGAACATGATCCAGGTAGACAACATCAGGAGCGTGATGGGGCCTCACCAGGTAAAGATGGCCACTGTTATTCCTTTAAACAAATTTAATTGCAATTAGTGTATTGATTAATGTAACCTTTTGTGTTTCAACTGCAGAGGATTTAGAGGGTGTTAAGGATATTGAGGATGAGGCTAGATAAAATGATGATGACAATGATGGTCCAATTAGTCTTTACCTCCAAGCTTCAAAAAGAAAGAGAAAAAAATGATTGTAATCTTATTATATGTTAACAATTGGATTTTATGTTTTAATGAATTTAATTATGTGTTAATGAATGTTAATGAATGATATGTGTTAATGAATGATATGTGTTAATGAATGTTACGTGTTAATGAATGTTATGTGATAATGAATGAATGTTATGTTTCATTAATGGATGAAAGAATGTTAGACATTAACGAGGAATTTAGAGTGATATTAGGGGGCAGGTGGAGGGGCCAAATGAGCTTCCACCTTCGCGTGGTTGGCCCTGTTAAGTAGAGAATAGTAAACTATTCTTGAAACAAAGAGAAGCTCAATAAAGTAATGCACTTTTCAATATTCATTATGCTCCACTGTTAATCTTATTGATGCTAATCATCTTGTTTGCAGGTTACATATTCACTGTTGCAAGTTGTGAACATGCTTCTACAAGATAGTTCCCCATTACAAGTGAATGCATGCCTCATTGGTTTTGTGAGTTTATTTTGTTCTAGAATAGACATACTTTCTCTATTCATTCCTTAACATTCATTAATTTTGTTTTAGAATAGACACACTGCCTCATTTTGTTCATTCATTGTTCATTTTGAGTTTATTTTGGGTCGAATTTGAAGAAAGATCGCATGCATAAAAGGAGGTGAAACTGCTGGAAACTGAATGTTAAACTAAGTTACCGATTCTTCACTAAAACCCCTAGATCCTGATTCTGATTCTGCCTGAGTCTTGGTCCAAGCCTGATTCCCCTTGGATTCCTCCAAGGTCCTTCTTAGGTGGTTGGGTCTTCAGTGATTATTCATCATCTATTGTGCCTAATTTTGGGCCAAATTAATAAAGTAGTGTTGGCTGCAAAGTGTACAATTTAAATTGATATCTCATATACATTGCAACCTTTTGTAAGGGGTGTGATATGACCCAAACTGCTATTCAAATTGCAATTGTTATAAATACGCAACCTGTCATCATTGATGCAATCTGATCTTTATTTCTATTTCTGTTGATTTCTTCATACTATCATAATGATGTGAAACTTCTATTAGTGATTTCTTATTGGTCAACTGGTTATCATATTGATTAGTAATCAGCTCTAAGATCTGCAATAATTATAATGGCATTATTTATCACTAGATTTGTCATCCTACTATCTTGATGACTGGATCTTGTATTGTCAATACTTTTTTGAGGGTTTCAAGACCTAATTGAGCATCATTAATCAAATCAGTTTCTACATCTATGCAATTCGCTGTATGAGTGTTTACTTTGATTTCATTTCAATCTGTCATAAACTAAATAAATTCAAGATTACATTTGCTCTCAGCTACTTTTATACCATTGGAGTAGATTTTATGTCATATATATATGTGTGTGTGTGTGTCTATGTACAGACATACCCATACCCAAAGATTTTTTTTGCCGATTCGGTGAATTCGTAACCGATTTTGTATCCGTATGCTACTTGAATCAATAACTTAATTGATAAATCATATAAAAGCCATCTTGTATCATGTATGACCTATGAGGGGCTTCTAAATGATGTAGAATTGATGAAATTGTCCTCAAAACTCCACCTTTTCAGGCCTCAAACTGATGATGAACTTAGAAATCCACATTTTCTCTAAAAACTAATGCCTGAACTGATGAATGATACTAAGAACTTGCATTCTAACTTGAAGTTCACTTAACTGAAACTCCCACCCTTTAGTCATTTCCATGTGCATGTTTATGGTAGTTCAATCTACTAAAAAATACTATCATGACTGTAGCTTCATTTCTCATAGAAGGTGATCATATCTCCATGTTGCATTGTCTAATCTCAAACTCACTATCACGTGCCTCTATATTTAGAACCTAATTTCTATCACAATCCTTGTTCTTCACTCCTCATTACTGGTCTGCAACACTGTATCACCATTGTATTGAGCCTCTATACATGCCTTATGACTATTACATCTGTGAATGCCTTTGAGTTCTTTTTTTTCTTTAATAGACTTGATCTTCTTATCTCTCTATGACTATACTATGTCTCTAATTTTCTTTGTGACAATGCTTTTATGGACTACAATTGGCATTGATGGAATCTCCTAGTATTGCCCTTAAGTTTGGGGCCTTGAAATGGAGTGTATGCCTCATGATGGCACTATCTACTTTGTGTTCTACAATATTCTCATGTCTCCAGCTCAGATGATTATCTTTTATGACTAGATATATCTTTGTAAGTGCTTTCTTTGTTAATCATTATCTCCTTGAGCTGTCTCCAACTCAGATAGATGATTATCTTTGTAAGTACTTTATGCCTAAGATTGAAATATTGTTCTTGATAGTCTTTCTACTCACTACTTTGTAGAGTTTTCCTTAGGCACGTGCACTATCACATGTTGCCCTTTAAACAAGGTCTAGGACTATACCTAACCCTACACTGTTATCCATGACTTCATATTGAGTTCTAGGTCTCTATCTTTATAATATCCTCCTTTGATAGTATTTTTAAACAAGATGACTATCTATATGACTATTTATGAATGCTTTATGTACTGTCTGCAAGACATTTTTGGCATTTACTATTATGATTCCTTATGATAAGTCTTCTCATGCATTCTTGTAGTTATTTCATCTTTATCTTTCTGAGAATGAAGTACCTACTGCGATTAATCCTTTGTAAGCTCACTGATATTAATCCTTTGTAATCGGAAAAAGTCAACCCGATGGTAACACCGACAAGTAGAAGCATGTGATCAGGATAGAATACACCGTTTAAGTCCATCAACAAAACACACACTAGTGGCAATGGAGAAATATTGTCTTGCCAATAGCTGATGAGGCTATCGGTACGACTTATCCCGATGGACACTGGCAAAAAGTAAAATGCATCGGCAAAAGTTATGATGATAAAGGGTCATCGGTGTAGACGAAAGCAGACAAGATTTTTTTTTTTTAAATGTTGGGGAAGGTTGGAATTCCGATGAACACCACAATACAACAGATGATGTTGCCATACTTGCGATGACAAAAACATCGTAGGATGCGGCCTCGTCCGTCATCTTAATCATCAAAATTCTGATATCTCCTTGCAAATGGTCCATCGACAGAACACACACTAGCAGCAATGGAGAAATCATGTCTTGCCGATAACCGATGAGGCTATCGGTAAGACTTATCCCGATGGAAATTGGAAAAAGTAAAATGCATCAGCAAAAGTTAAGACATTAAAGGGTAATCGGAAAAGGTTATAGTGATAAAGGATGCAACGAGGTTGGAATTTTGATGTGTCCTCATCAAATAAACATGTCGCCTAGCGGCAATGGAGAAATATTGTCTTGCCGATAGCTAATGATGCTATCGGTAAGACTTATCCTGATGGACAATGCCCAAAGTAAAAATGCATTGGCAAAGGTTACGGCGATAAATAAAGTGTCAATGGCAAAGGTTATGATGATAAAGGATGCAATGAGGTCAAAATTTCGACGTCTCCTCATCAAAAAAACATACTGCGGGTCCATAGAAATTTTCAATATGGTGTCATTTGAATTTCAACGTGAATCTTGTCATCGGAATCACCGATGAAAAAATAACAATGAAAAATACGTCATAATTCTGACATTTAGTTGTCTGAGTTTCGACGAACGGTCGTCAAAAAATAGCTCCAAATGTACTAGTGTAGGTACCAAGATCTGTGGCATGGTAATTGGAATAAGGATCATAATTTATGTGTAGACACCTAAAAATGGTCAACGCTTGCGGAATCATACTTTAACATTTGTGCATTGCCTTATTTTAGGGTTTTTGCGTCACATTAACATTTCTCCTATGTCACGTACTTGGTCTTTATCATTTGCGAGCATCGAGTCCTTCTTCTGCATTCTTCAATTTTTCTAGCTTTTGAATTAGGTCTTGTCGATAGCAATCTTTAATCATGATTTTGGTCAATCTTGTCAATCTTGTCGTTTTACGATCGATTCGTCATCAATCCTTGTCCTCTTCAATCATGTCAATTGGCGCATATCAATTTGGTCTCTGTGTCAATATTGGTCAATTTGTCAATCAATCTCAATTGTTTATCAATCAAATCAATTCAAAATCATGATCGAATCAACATCAAATCAATTTTATATCAAGACCTAATTATCATCCTTGCATTTCTAATTTAACCTTGTTTGTCATTTTCTCTCCATTCTCCCTCTAGGTTAAATAATTTATTTATTTATCCTAGGTCTTCTTGTCACAATTAAATGTTTATTTAATTGGCTAATTAATTCCCAATTTATGAATTAATTAATAAATGAAAAATTATTAATTAATTCACTAAATTTCCTATTTCCCAATTTTCTAATTTTCCTAATTTCTAATTCAATTTCCTCCTATTTTTCTCCTAATTTCATGGGAATGACATTTCAATTTGTCATAATTTGTCATAATTGACAATCAATCAATTTTGACATAGAAAGTTGTCATAATTTTGTCATGAATTATCAATCAATCAATTTTGCATAGAAAGTGCATAATTTGTCATGATTTGTCATAATTGACATTCTTGATTTGCAATTTCCATTTGAATTGAATCATGCTAATTTGATCATCTCTCCAATTTATCTATAAATTGGATGATTTTCTTCAATCAAGGTCCCTGAATCCTGATCTAATAATCACTTGTTGGAATTACTTTGTCGAATCAATCACGCTTTGAGTATTCTTGTGCCAATGTCAATCTTGCTTTCACATTAGGTTTATGCACTTGAAGGTGAGATCCACAAACAAAATCTATTTGAAGAAGAAAGAAGGACAATGGAGCCACATGAAGGAGATATTCAGATCTGCATTTGGTTTGCTTACCTTTTAGTTTTGAATGTTTTGCTTTCATGTCTCTATTGAGTGTGTTAGGATTGATCATTGCAATTTGCTTTCGTGATTGAGCTATGATTAATATTTTGATTTGCTTTGATGATTTCTGATTTCCTAGCTACATTAATTAGTGAACCCGACGTGAACTAACCCCCTAATCATGCTTTTGAGTGCTTTTGAGTTGATTTACAGGTCAAAAACCCAAGAAACAGGGCAGTACAGTGTTTTCTGGGAACTTCTGCGTCTGTGTGAGACAACCTGCGCTTGTGTCAAGCAACCTGCGCCTGTGTTAAAGAAATTTTGTTCCTGTGTCATGCATTCTGCGCCTGTGTTATGAATTTTGCATCTGTGTAAAGTCCAGAAACAAAGGTAAAAAAAGCAGTGTTTTACTTGAAAATTGTTTGTTTTGCATTTTGTTTTCTGCTTTTTGGTTTGTGGTACTGATTCTCTATGTAGATCCTTGGCATATGCATGGCAAAGACAACGAATGAAACTACTAACACATTTTATGCAGATTTGATAGTCAAAGACTAAATATATCAAACTTCTAACTTGGGTTTTGCAGGTTGCCTTGGACTACAACTAAACTTTGTGTTTGCAATTAATGTTTAGGCACCTAGTATGATTTCTAAATAGGATGGAATGAATATATGTTTTCTTTGATTGTTGAGATTGACATTGAAGTAGGAGAGTATGCTCTCATCCTTCTTAGGATGATCAGAAATCCAGATCTTCAATACCATGCTTATGTTTTTTGATTGTGTGTCACCTTTAAAGGGCCTGCCTTCCCGACCATTTACTTTTGCAAGCAAGTGATAATCATGAGAAGGTAACGACCCAAAGTGAGTACGGCTAGAATACCTTGGCATTCTAACTCACTATAAACAAATACCTGATGGGCGAAAGCTTTGAAGGAAGGGTTACGTGGGAATTGTAGTTACTTAGGAAGTGATGACCCTTGAACTCTTTCTCATATCAACATCTAAGTAGGGCCTCAAGGTCTAAATCATGCTTGTGCAACTACATTTGTTTGGTATCTTAGTGGGCTTAATGTCTCAATCACGCTTGCGTGACATCAAGGAGTAACGCTTAACAGAAATCCTTACTAAACACCTTGTATTTAGAGGCCAAAAATCCTTCTAGTTGCTTGAGAAGGACAAGTTCAGATACTTGGAAGAGATACTAAGTTCACCATGGGGAGATTTCCATGGGGACTGATGCTTGGCTGCCTTGAGAAGTGAGTGCCGTGGAGGGGAGCCCGTGGGGTCAAGCATCTATGTATTCTCCTTGAATCTCATAACGAGTCTACCTCTCAAGTACCTAATGTCCTTGCCTACCATAAGAGATGTGTGAAAGAGCATGATTGTCTTGAGTCTATGTTAAAAAATCTTGTCTTCTTTGTTTGTCAAAAGTTGAATTGCATCTCATTTCAAAAACAAGACAGATTGATTCAAAACAAGGTTAAACCCAAGAGCATTTCATCCAACAAAGTTCAAAACATCTTCAAACATGGTTGTCAAACATTCTTCAAAGTCTTGTCTCAACATTCATGTCACTTAGATTTAGGTGCATCTTAGGTTTGCATTTTACAAAGTTCATTGTCAAGTACCAAGATTAGGTTTCACCTAAGTCATACTCCTTTGCATATCAATAAGGGTCATCCATTTGCATGTGTCCTCTTGCATTAGAGTAATACCATTGTCATACATTCATGTTTGGATACCCTAGCTCTCTTCATTAAGTTTAGGTCATTATCATATTATATTAGGGTTATTTGCATAGTAATTGTTCCTTTGCATATAGTGTCAAAACTAGGTTTTGTCATACTTGAGTAATCCAAATCTTTGATAAACCCTAAGTCATTGTTAGGAAGTCTAGACCTTATCAAACCTTTTCTCTTTATGTCATTATTGTCATTTGGTCAAACCTAGCTTAGTATCCAAGCATATAGGGGAGACATTGTCATTTTGTCCTTTTGTCACTTGGTCCTTTTGTCCTTTGAGGTCTAGACATCATTTCAATTTCCTAAGGGTCTCATTTTTAGATTTGCAATCCAAAAAGTTTGTCAAAATCTTGAAAAACAACAAAAACATAGGTTACACTCTTGCCATAGATTGCATTTTCATCTATTTAGTTGCATATCATACATTATCCTTGAAAAATTCCAAAAAATATTGCATTGCATAGTGACATGTCTATTGAAACAAGGTTCCAAGCACCAATGAGGCAACAAAGCTTGACATATCAACCAACAATGCAATCGAATTTTAATCCAAGGCAATCACAATTATATCCAACTCAACAACAAGGCAATATCGATCAAACTTTTTATGATGAAACAAGTCTCCAAATACAAAAACTAGAGGAGAAGCTAGCTCAAGAAGAGGAGATATTGGAACAAAGAGTGAAAAAAATTGAGAAGAATAGATCACAAATGTCCAAAATGTTTCAAAAATTTCCAGGTCGAAATCCAAAGATTGAGCCAATTGATGTAAGATCTCTTCTTGAATGATCAGACATACCAGCTCTCCTCTCCCAAATAGAGATGATGAAACAATTTCAAGAAAGGAGACAACATCAATTTCAACATTATGTGCCTCCACAACAAGAACAAGAAGGTGTTTACTATCAATTAGATTTTCAACCAATACAACCAATGGTTCAACCAATTGTTCAACATATACAACCAATACAACCAATGGTCCAATTTCAACAATATGTCCAACCAACTATAAAATGTCCACAACTAGTTCAACCAATGGTGGAATATCAACAAGTTCAATCAACATATCAATGTCAACAACCACAACCAAACATTCAAAAACAAAGGTTGCAGCACACACCAACCCAAGTTTCAAACATGTCAGAACAATTGAACCAAGTCCAATATCAAAACATGACATCAGATCAGAACCAACTCCTTGCCAAACAAGTTCAAATTCCAGATACAACTATGTCAAAACCTCGAAAGAAAGGTGGCTTTATTGCAATGATCTTAAGGAAACTACCAAGTGAGTTCTTTGAGGAAGCTCAAAATAATACACTTATGTCTAGCAATGCCTCATCTCCTCGCAAGAAAATTGACTCTCCAGTGGCATCTATCCCTACACCTCTAGAAGTTTCACAAGAACCTTCTATATTGTCCTCATAAAACAATACACTCAAGGATGAAATTACCCAAGGGCTGTCCATAATTGATTGCCAAGATAATCCAATTCATGATGCATATCCTTGTCATGTTTCAGAAATACAAGACCCAATGCCACCATGCACTTTATTGCCATTACCTATTTTAGAGGACCCCATTCAAAGTCCCTCTTCCTCATGTTCAAGCATTGATTCCTTGCCAGAATCCATCATAAATGTTCAAAGTGCATCCCCTTCGTGCCAAATCATTGATTCCTTGTCAGAATCCTCCATGCATATCCAAAGTCCAACCCCATGTCAAGAGGATAATTTAGAGCATGAAGAAATGTGTCTTGAAATAGATCAAGATCAAGATCTTGAAACCTTATCATCCCATCCAACTGTTGACCAGGACCCCATGTTCCTAGACACTCATGATGATTCCCCTATTCTTGTCCATCCTATCCAAAGTCCTATTGACACTCCCTTCCCTGAGCAAGATCAAGATATCCCAATCCATCCAATCCCAAATGATCCCCTTCCATTTCATGAAAAAAATGTCCTTTCAAATCCCATTGGCATTCCACTTCCTAAGAAAAATCAAGATATCCCTTCCATCCTTTCCGATGATCCCATTAAAAGTCAAGAGCAAAGCACCTTTAAAGAGGAATCCAATGATCTTCCTCCTTGTCAAGATCAAAGTATCCTTCCAAATTCATTTCCAACACAAGACCCTATCATTCCTTCAGATCCTCCACAAGATCCTTTTTTTCCTCCATCTCCTTGTCTTAATGCTCCATATACACTCCAAGATCGCATTTCTTTTGATGATCCCATTATTTCTCCCATTCCATCTCTTGAAGAGCCTGTCTTTGAACCATGTCCACTACACAATCCTAGTCCCTCTCATGATCCTAATCCCACTCATGATTCTAACATGTCAGTGCAAGATGTTCATGAACCCTCGACATGCATAATGGGTTCTTCCACTTTGGTGCAATTTGATCCACTTCAAGATCTCATTATTTCTCTCATATCATATCCACCTCATAATGGACTCGCATCTTCTTCCCAAAGAAAAGAGTATCCTACAAGTCAAGATATTCATAAAGGCAAAGGAGTAGACCTTCATGAGAAAGAATCCCTTCATGTTAAAGAAGATATTAAGGGTCATGTCTACACAACTCACTCTCAAGACGTTGGTATCTCTCCATCAAAATCAAAACATACACCTTCCCCATCATATTTCCATCCATCTTAGGTCCTTATATTCCTTCATCCTCTATGCAAGGTCAGCAAACACATCCTTGAGTAAATTTCATCAATCCAAAAGAAGTTCACTTCATTCCTATCCATCCATGCATTCCTTTCCCCCTCCAAGCAATTTGGATGCCAAGTATAAAAGTCATAAGTCTAGCAATCCACATGTATTCAAGGATCAACATGTCCAACATAATCGACATGTCAAAACAAAGAAAAATATGATCTATAAAGAAAAAGTAATATCCAAAAGGCCACAAAGGCCCACTGAGCAAAATAAAGCAAAGTTAAAATCTATATGGGTTCCTAAATCCCTTGTGCAAGCAATGCACTCCAAGGAACCACAAAAGCATGAAAAATCAAAAACCATGTGGATCCCTAAGCGGCTCCTTGAAGCACAAAAGCCTAAAGAAACATCCAACTTGGCATCTAAAATTGCTATTCCTCCATCCAAACCTTCCAAGTCTATTCCTTCATCACCTTCTTCATCCATTTTGGGCTCTTATGTCCCAAAATCCCAAGTTGTTCCTCCATCCAAATCTCCATATCCAAAACCCAATTTTCCTCCATTAGTCCATCACCCCTCAAGGTGTGTGCCAATGTCGATCTTGCCTTCATTTCCATCTAGTGAAGCACAGTTCTTCAAATACCCTATCTATTATCCAATGCATATTTTCCATCCGTCAATCCCTTTGATCCGATCCTTTGCATAAATCCTTGCCTTAGTTTCATCTCATTTTCCATGCCCTTATCCTACTAATGTCTTTGAGCATACTTTTAAAGGTCATGGTCCATTTTTTTTCAAGGCTACTATCCAACGAAAAAGATGCTTGAGTCCTTCTTCCATCCCCTATCATTTGTCCATCTTCTATCAAAAGCTCAAAAATACAAAAAAAATCAAAATTGAAAAAAAAAAAAAAAGGAAAAGAAAAAAGTAAAGCAAAAATAATCCGTCCACTGGTGAAAACCTGACAAATAGGTGCCTTGGGCAAGTACCATGATGAAAACCTGGCAAACAGGCATCATGCGTAATCTATGAACTTCTTGCACACCACACTTGGGGGCAGGTTTTATCCTATCATATCCTTTTGTCCTTCATTGTTCCATTATCCTATCAAACCCATGTCATACTCCTTCATATCCTATTGCCCTTCATTATCCTATCGAACCTTTGTCATACCCCTCCATTATCCTATCATCCCTCATGTCCAATTTCCCTTTCCACCTTTGATCTTGACAAGGCTAAGGATCGTCATGAGCATCATGCATCTTGTTTGCAGCCTTTAGTCTATCATAGCTTTTGGTCATTTATCCATTTGCTTATTATAACCTTTCATCCATATTCCCTAGCTTATTGCAACTTTCTGCCACTATCCCTTAGCCAATCTCAACTTTCAGTCCATGTCCCTTATC
This sequence comes from Cryptomeria japonica, assembly GCF_030272615.1. NCBI lineage: Eukaryota > Viridiplantae > Streptophyta > Pinopsida > Cupressales > Cupressaceae > Cryptomeria > Cryptomeria japonica. The sequence continues at coordinate 513,463,540 of NC_081411.1, read as the reverse complement.
CATTCTTGGTCTTGCTTATCCTATCCATATCTTATCACTATCCATACACTCTTTCTGTCCCTTGATCTTGATCTGACATAAGGACGCGAAATGCAAAACATAGTTTCAAAAGCCTCTTGACATGTCCCTCATGCCATGTCACTACTTTACATTGTCATATCTAATCTTTTGTCCCATCACGCCATAGCCCTTGAAAATTGCATCCGTATTGTCTCCACGATAAAAGGTCTTTGTCTTCCCTCTATCCACCATCATTTCAGCAAGCCTATTTATTCATCTATCATATTCCTTGCCTTGCTAGACACTGGGGGCAAAATCATAAAAATTGCAAAATGTTCTAAAATAATTATAAAAAATTGCAAAATGTCTTGAAATAATTATAAAAAATTGCAAAATGTCCTGAAATAATTCTAAAAAATTTGAAAAATGTCCTGAAATAATTCAAAAAAATTGAAAATGTCCTAAAAAAATCTTTAAAAATCAAATAACGTCCTGAATTTTTTTTTAAAAAAATCAAATAATGTCCTGAAATAATCCAAAAAAATCAAATAAAGTCCTGAAAAAATGAACAAAAAAAAATTATAAAAATTCGAAAAGCAAAACAGCATAATATCCCCTTTGTGCATAAGACAAATCACTAAGTATACATCCAACGACACTTGCAATCACACACTGTGCTTTAATGAGATCCTGCATAAACAGATGAACTTTTTTGAATCAAACCAGACATTCAAATTGATCAAAATTGTCATATCAATCAACCTCAAAATCATTTGTCCTTGTCACTAATATCATGGGTCTTATACAAGGTGTGGTATACTCAAAACCAGACTGTGTCCTGTCTTAGACGGGGTACCACATGTCTTGAAACCAGACAGCATGATTGTCCTATCCGCGCTTTCAACTTTTGACAATGAAGATCAAGATGTTTGTTTGATTTGTTGGAATTTTGTGCATCTTATCTTTTTATTGATTTATCTTCGATCACGTTCCTATGTTGCTCGATGATGTCAGTGAGTGATTTAGAGTGACCGGGATGGTTCATGGTCCCTTTCTTTGTTTGTTGTGATTTCTGTTTGTCTGCGATGTGTCTGTCTTTTGCAAAAAGGGTTGCATTTCAGCTCTGGCCTTCAATGCCATGATGCTACGCATCCATTTTGCTGCATTAAAATAAAGGTTCTCACCTATAAAGTGCATTACTGAAAGCAAGTTCTTCTTCATCTCTAACTATCCTTTGTCTCATTTCTTCTTACTAACATTTCTTCCGTCAATTCCGATAGTCAGTTCAATCTCATTCTCTGATCTCCACACACATGTTGCATCCTACATTCATTTGGTTAGTACATTTGCATTACATCAAGCATCATATCAAGCATTTTATCCATTTCATATTATCAATGCATCAAAAACACATAAAAAATACATCCATACATGTTCCAGAATGGTACATAAACAGTGCATAAGTCATCCATACATGGAAAATAACATCAGTCATAATACATTGCATCCCATCATATCGATGCATATCATATCATATGTCACAATAATATCGGAGTACAAAATTGGACTGTCTGTCTTAAGTATGGCCCGTAGGCTAACTACAAAATGTCAAACTACATAATGTCCACTGTCCGTCATAAGGAGCACGTGCCTCTGTCACTGGGTGCTCCCTCTGTCCTCCTCATCCCTGCCATGTCTTGTGGATGATGTCCCTCCTGGTCCTGGTTGTGGTGGTCTCATAGGTCCACTCACCCCCATGCTGCTCAATGACCTCCGAGAGCGTGCCCTACTCTCTGTCCTCGATCATGCCCGATATGACGCTGCTCTCTACTCTGGTGGAACTGCACTCTCATATAGTGTCCTCCAATGGCGTATCTCCTCTCTGGTCTCTACCAACATCTGTGCCATCTCCCGTGCACTGGCATCCCGAATCGACCCAATATACTCAGTGACTCTTTGTTCTTCTCGCTGTGCCTGTGCTATCGCTGTATCTCAAGCCACTGTGAGTCTGGCTATCTCCACTCTGAACTGATCATTTTGTCTCTCTAAAGTCACAATATGATCATGCTGACTCGCTATGGTAGCCCTACACATCTCCATCTCCTCTATGCTAGCTGTCTCTGGCTCTATGGGTATATCCTCCAATGCCTCATGCTCGCCTGAATCTGGCTCATCCTCATCATCCCCATCCTCATCTCCATCCTCATCATCCCCATCCTCATCCCCACCCTCATCCTCCTCATCCTCATCATCTCCATCCTCCTCTCCAACGAGTGGGAAGTCCTCCTATCGCCTCGGTACTGGAATATCTGGATCTGTCAATGGCACTGGCCACCGTCGTGCAAACCATCTCTCATACTCCTCTATCATCCCGGTGTCCTCCACATCTGATCTCCAATCCCACTGTCTCTGTTGTAGCTGTGAGAAGTTAGCATATGCTATGTGTGACTGAATCATACTCCCCCACTAACTCATCTCTCTGTGCGATCAGGCAAAGTGTGCAGTCCTCCTAGGTACATCCTACCTCTCTCCAAACTGTCGTCTGACTCTCTCTGGCAGGTACATCTCAATCACTCTCTGGTGATTCACTAGTCACCCAATCAGGTACCTCTCCTATCTACAATACGGTAGCTCATCACTATCATCTGACCATCTAGGGGAATCACGATATGGCCTCCATGTGAACTCTCTCAGTCTGTCTAGCTCATGTCGCCAATATAATATGTATCCAAAAGGACCCTGTCTCAGTGCTCCCCCATAGCAATACACATATGGTCGATGTGGTACTACCTGTCTCTCTGTAATCGGTCGACATATGGCTATGTGCTCAAATGCCCATACCTGTAACAGTGTGACTCCACAGCTCAACATCTGCACTCCCTGATATGCTATCTGATGCAGCTGAAAATACAACATAGCCAATACACATGGTCCCCATGCGTACACCATCCCCTCTATCACCATCCGCTCTAGAACTCTTCCCCATCCAATAGGGAATCCATGTCCTCGTCTATCTCCTGCTAGTAGACATACTATCACCACTGCTATCACCACATATCGTCGATCATACTCTGATGCCATGGTCTCCCAGCCGATCTCCCTCTCTACGATATCCAGATCCTCGGTGTCGCACTCAAATAATCTGCACAACGCATCTCTCCCTGTCACTGGGTCATACTCTACCATCTCTCCATGAATAGGAATGCGGAGGATACGCCATACGTCCTCTAGTGTCACAGTCACCTCTCCAGTCGCCAGATGGAAGGAGGAGGTCTCCGAATGCCATCGCTCTACCAATGCGGTAAGCAGTCCTGTGTTTGCCCTAATCTCAGGCATGAATGTGATATAGTATATCCCAAGTCCTGCTAATGTATCTTTGTTCGTGCTTCTGAGTCTATTTCATAGCATGAAGCAGTCAGGTCGATTCTCCCGTGTGATCAATGGATACTGTCGACTCTGCATCACAGTTGGGGCATATTTTGTCAGTTTTAGGGTTTTCTCCTACGGGTTGCATTTCCTCATTTCATCCACAAATCAGGGTGTTTTTCATCTATTCTGACCTATCCTACCCTTGTCCCCCCTTTTCGAATCATTTGTATGCTGTTTTTGACCTAAATTGAGTTCCCAATGCACAATTGCGCCTGTGTGACAAGTCCTACGCCTGTGTCATGTAACCTGCGCCTGTGTATCCCTACACAAGCGCAGAAGACCCTACACAAGTGCAGGAGTCCCTTTCTGCATTTCCTGTGGGCCCCGCAATGTTCCGCAAGCAAGTCAAATTCACAAAATTGAAAACATGGGTTTTTGAGATACCTACCGCTGCTCCCGCATCGTCCGGTCGTCTGAATATGCGTACATGTTCTCCAAGGTGATCTACCCTTGGAATTTTCACCATCTCTCTGCAAGTGTCATTTTCTAGAGCAACAAATCCTCTTCTTGGGCTAGTGCAAATTTCATTCTCTTTGCCTCATTTATAGATCTTTGTCAGTGCATAGATGGACGTGCACCCCCTCCATCTTATGTTGGTCGCGGTCTTTTGTGTCTTCCATTGCTTGTCCTTCGTGCATCCGGTCTCCGATTGTCAGTCTGTTTGCTCCTATCATTTTCTATAATTTTTATCGATCAATTGGCCTCTTCTCTGCATGTTTCCAGCCAATTCCTCGATGGGGCATGCATATGTCATTGTCATTGTCTGGGGCATTTTCATTATTGTTCTTTGAAACAACGCTTAAAATCACATTGTCTCAAAGAGGGGCAAAATGTAGACAGCTAAAAATGGTCAATGCTTGCGGAATCATACTTTAACATTTGTGCATTGCCTTATTTTAGGGTTTTTGCGTCGCATTAACATTTCTCCTATGTCATGCACTTGGTCTTTATCATTTGCGAGCATCGAGTCCTTCTTCTGCATTCTTCAGTTTTTCTCACTTTCGAATTAGGTCTTGTCGATAGCAATCTTTAATCATGATTTTGGTCAATCTTGTCAATCTCTTATCAACTTGTCAATCTCGTCGTTTTACGATCGATTCGTCATCAATCCTTGTCCTCTTCAATCATGTCAATTGGCACATATCAATTTGGTCTCTTTGTCAATATTGGTCAATTTGTCAATCAATCTCAATTGTTTATCAATCAAATCAATTCAAAATCATGATCGAATCAACATCAAATCAATTTTATATCAAGACCTAATTATCATCCTTGCATTTCTAATTTAACCTTGTTTGTCATTTTCTCTCCATTCTCCCTCTAGGTTAAATAATTTATTTATTTATCCTAGGTCTTCTTGTCACAATTAAATGTTTATTTAATTGGCTAATTAATTCCCAATTTATGAATTAATTAATAAATGAAAAATTATTAATTAATTCACTAAATTTCCTATTTCCCAATTTTCTAATTTTCCTAATTTCTAATTCAATTTCCTCCTATTTTTCTCCTAATTTCATGGGAATGACATTTCAATTTGTCATAATTTGTCATAATTGACAATCAATCAATTTTGACATAGAAAGTTGTCATAATTTTGTCATGAATTATCAATCAATCAATTTTGCATAGAAAGTGCATAATTTGTCATAATTTGTCATAATTGACATTCTTGATTTCCAATTTCCATTTGAATTGAATCATGCTAATTTGATCATCTCTCCAATTTATCTATAAATTGGATGATTTTCTTCAATCAAGGTCCCTGAATCCTGATCTAATAATCACTTGTTGGAATTACTTTGTCAAATCAATCATGCTTTGAGTATTCTTGTGCCAATGTCAATCTTGCTTTCACATTAGGTTTATGCACTTGAAGGTGAGATCCACAAACAAAAGCTATTTGAAGAAGAAAGAAGGACAATGGAGCCACATGAAGGAGATATTCAGATCTGCATTTGGTTTGCTTACCTTTTAGTTTTGAATGTTTTGCTTTCATGTCTCTATTGAGTGTGTTAGGATTGATCATTGCAATTTGCTTTCATGATTGAGCTATGATTAATATTTTGATTTGCTTTGATGATTTCCAATTTCCTAGCTACATTATGAATTCGTTTGTTGGACTTGAAAAGCACTGAGAGGGGGGGGGTGAATCAATGACAACAAAACACACACTACTTTAAACACTAACTGGTAGATGAACTTAACCAAGCATTTAAACAAAATACATGCTATCCAAAATGAAATAACAACATCCACATAAAGTAGAACATCCACCATAACACAAGTGTTTATACATGGAAAACCCAAATAGGTAAAAACCATGGTGAGATGGAACTCACAAGTTAACTATCTGCAGTAATAGAAAACTAACCGGTTAAGGTCTTACAAAGAGCTCTGCTAGGAGCGAATCTTGTTAGAGATCCCAAGCTTTATTAGAAGCTTATACCCTATTAAGAGTAACCTTGCTAGACAATTTTAGAATCCAAACTAATGGATCACTTTGTTAGAGGATTTGTACAATGAAGCTTGTTAGAGCTTACCCGGTTAGGGGATTTAGTTATATTGTAATGATTAGAAAACAACAAGAAAGATTTGATCTGTGTTTAATAGCACAAACTTGCTTGATCAAATCATTCTAAGTACATTCAACACTGCTCTCCATCTAAACACTTATCGCTCTTTAGAAAAAGTATTCGCATATATCACCTCTACTATATCTATTCTCTCTTTTTCATCTCGCATGAAATGCTTCATTTAGATGTCTTTAAATAGACATTCAGACCTTATGTCGGCCATAGGAACACAATTTCCTAGGTACAATGTATCTAGACATTTAAACATAACTCATCACAAAAATGACCGCCAAACAAACGGTGCTGGTAATGCATCACAAAATCAGATACCAATTAGAGCAGTCAATACCGGTTGGAATAAAACTAGTGAATCGCTGTCCAGGAGTCTTCCACTTTCTCTTCACCTTCAAATTTATCTTCACTTTGATGCCAACTTAGTGTTACCACAGGTTATCTCTTAGGCACATACCGGTTGACACAAAGTACCGGTTAGAGATAGACCTTGAACATACCAGCTGGTAGTAAAAACCAATTGAAGTTATACCGGTAGTCAATGTAATCATATATGTGTGTGAGAGTGTTTCATCAATGACAATAAGTGATGAATACATTACAATTATCATCAAGCCAACAATCTCCCCCTTTGGCATTGATGGCAACACTTAGATTTTTTTTTGAGTAATACAATATCGCTAAGTGTGCATACACAACATATTTACTCATATTCCCCTTTAAATGCAATGCTCCCCCTTAATGCATGCATAAATACAAATTTTTCAAAAACACACATACATATTATTACTCCCCCTTTGACAACAATGCCAAAATGATAAAGTAAAATATATACATATATATAGAAAATATGTATCAAAGTGTTAAACAAGTTCATGCATTGGATATTCTCATGAAAATATTATTGAAATTCTGCTGCATCTGGGATAGAGCATTCTTCCATGATTCCAGTATGTTATCTGTATACTTAGAGGTAGATAACAGTTGAGAATAGAATTCTTCCATTGAATCTAGCATGCAGGTTTTGGGAGTAGCAAGAATAGCTTCTGCACTGGAGTAGGCTTTCTGAAGAATGTCAATCTGTGCAGTGAGCTGACTCTTCATCTCGCTTAGAGATTGAAATCTCTTAGCTCTCTCATTATCACACCTATTCAGTTTGTCATACAGTTCATCTATAGACTGGTTAAAGGCATGAATAGAGTCCTGGATTAGGATATATGCCTTGCCTAACCTTTCTATTTCCTGCTTAGTCTCAACTTGATTCTTAGAATTATCAAAATAAAAGAAAGTAATATGGAGGTAGAGGCAAGATACTTTCCTCCATATTCAATAGCTTTCTTTAACAGACTGCCATTATGAGATAAAGTCATTTTGCTATTTTCAATGTGCTTAGCCAATTTATCTCCATATTCCTTCTTGTGGATCTCCTCAGCAGATATTTGAGCAGCATCTTCAAGTGATTTGATTTAATCATGCATCTGCAACTAACTGGACAAGTTTTCTGATAGGAGTAGGAAGATGTGCGACATAGGTTTCTGGTAGTAATCTAGACAAAATTTCTGCAACATTCTGGATTGTCTCTGCCTCAATTATTTTCTCTTTCAACCTCTTCTTGTGTGCATGAGATTGCATAACATTAGCAATCTTCATCATTTCAGATTCACTCAAGGTATTCATGTCAATAGGTCCTGAAATACTTAAAGAGTCTTCATCATCATCATCATCAAGTAGTTTTGGCTTTGCCGATTCAGGGGGTGTACTCTTAATGATGGCTCTTTCTGTGATCTTCTCTATTGTATCTTCTATTTGTTGAGTAATAACTTCCTCAGTAGACTCCTTTTGAGCAGTCTCAATGATTGGTGGAGATTGGGGTTTCTCTAGTTGTTTAGTTGCCGGTTCACTGACCTCTTTTAGTTGATTACCCGGTTGATCACCTGATGTAACCTATACTTCTGTGATTGTAGGAGGATCCATATCTGGTGCAGTTATGTCTCCAGATAGGTCTACTATGTCCTGAATATCTTCATCAACAAGAATAATGGAATCATCCTTCTTCTTGGTTGGATAGACAACACCAACTTGAACAATTTCCTCTTCATCCATTTCTGGTCGAGAAACATCTTCTGTGGTATAATCCTTACTGCTTGAGTGGATTACATATTCCCTCTTTTTGATTATACAGGCTAGTTGATGTGTCTCAGACTCAACAACTGGCCTTTTCCCATTTAGAAGCTTCAGTCTTCTTACTTTAAAATCAAAATATGCTTTGTATTCCTTAATTAAAACACTAATTCCATTTTATGATAGATTGGGAAAATACTGTACAAATACTTCATCAAAAATCTTCTTTTCTATTTGAATGGCTTCTTCCCATTTATCTAACAAAGTATTATACAAAGAGACTTAAATATCTTTCTCCAATTCATGTGGAGATCTAATGTTATTACCCAAGTAGGTTAGTACTTGTTGAAGTACTTTCTTCTGCTCATCTTCAGTAAAAGAATCGTAATGTTCTTTGACATTGTCAAACCTGTTTCTTCCCAATGACTTCATTGTTCTTTCAAATGTTATGTCAGGTTTGTAGGTTGCAATGTCTATAGGTGTAGTTGCCTTTGGCACTACCTTTACCTTCTTAGGTGTTCTTTCGGTTGCCTTTTCCTTTTTAGGTTCTTCTTCAAAATCTGTACCCTCAGACTCTGGTTGCAAAATTAATTTTTTGTTCCTCTTCTTTAGTACACTCTCCTTCTCAGAAATTTTAGGTGTTGGTTCCTTCTTGGTTAGGACACTCTGAGTCACCCTTGTAGTCTTCTTCATGAGATATTTTTCATCACATTTCTTTTTCTTTCCTTTTGCTATTGCTACACATGTAGTACCGGTTTCAGTTGGTGCAACTTGGATTGCTAAGATGTCCAATTTTGCCTTCTTTTTGTCTTTGGGTGATGCTAATAGAGTATTAGCATAGCCAACAAATAAGACATGATTGACCTCGTAGATCATATCTTCCATCTCTTCCTCCCTTGGTTCAATTGCTTGCATCAAGGAAAAGTCAGTGGTAACCGTGAAGATTATGTCTTTCAAAGTATTTTACCACATCTTCAGGTAACCTCATTCTCAAGCTCATCTTCTTCTGGAATTCATTAAAGTGCTTGTTTGTGGCAGCTGAAAAGGTATTATTCACAACCTTTATGTTGTTCTTGATCTGTACATTGATCGGTTATTCTTTGGACCTTTCAATGTCACCTATACCAGGTAGAAAGTTCTGAAAGTAGAAAAATAACCTAGCTAATAGCTGACCAAATTTGAACTTATGAGTATTGTCCTTCTTAATGGATATCAAATTTTGAAATACTTGGAGTCTGATAGCTTCACAAATATCATTGTCTACATTATCAATTATCATTCCATGTGTTGTATGAATTGTTGCGGATGGAACACTATTAAGTCTACTGGAGTAAAACACTCGGTAGCCTATCACCATTGTTGCAAGTTTCACCGCAAGGTCCCTAATATTGTTGATAGAAAAAGCACGCCTATCGGATGTAGAACCGATTAACTTGAAGACAATATCTTTTGAAATTCTCCTCAACTCAAGAACTTTACTGGTTGAGCAATAACCTATTACAGTCCTAATAGCCTCCTTGGTTATTGTGTGAGTCCTCTCCAAATACATATTTTCATTGTGGACTTGACTCAAAATTATTCTTATGTGTTCATCCTCAAAGTCTTCAAGAAAGTAGGTGGCATTATGAAACCATTTTTAAAAAACCCTAGCATATTTAGCTTCAATCTTTCCATCCTTATTATAGAGTGATTTTAGCTGAGTATAGATGTGAAGAGTTCCCAAATCTTCAATTTTGCAATCTATATAGCTGGACAAATCACCTTTGACCACGACACCACTCAGGACTTGCGACAATGCATTATAAGACATAATTTCATCTGCCTTTAGAGCTTCCTCAGGATCAACGGTGATCATCAACCTCCCTACAGACTTAGAAGTAGATGCCATTCTAGACAAACAAGTTTCGAGGTGGTATACAAAGAAATACCTAGAATCTTGCACGTCGCTCTTTTTACCGGTTGGACTGTTCAAATGCACTCCCATTCGCTTCTCTGTAGCTTCCGATTCAACTTGATTTCTCTTAATCACAAAGCAATTTTCCAATTCGCACCAAGACAGTCTTGCTCTGCTCTGTAATCACTTCAATTTCTTTTTCCGAAAGAGTTAGGGTAAAAATGATAAGGTAAAACTTGTTTTTATCCTTTTTACCAACCACAATAAATGCTCATACTTTTAGGTTACAAACCCTAATTTCACCGCTTAGGTGAAATATCGGTTAATAACACGTCAACAAAAATCACCAACATTCAAAATTAAAAAAAAAAATTCCCACTTATTTTACTAAAGGGGTTCTTAAATGTTTTACCGTTACGCTCCCCTTAGCCGTATTAGACAGGATTAAGTCATCGGTACTGGATTCTCTTCACTAGGTGAAGGAATGATTTCCTCTACAGGCAATTCTTCACTTTTCTTCTTCCAAGTCCAATTCATATCTTCTCTTGTTTCCTCAACATCAATTTTTTGTTTGCCTTTCTGATCCTTGAAAGAGTTGACCAGTTTACTGTTCCTTGATTTGCAAAACTTTGTCAGGTGCCCAGGTTTGTTGCAGTGGTAACAGACCATACCAAATGATCTCCAGGGTCCTACATTTCCTCTTCCTGTTCTTTTTATGCAGTTCATAGCCACATGGCCAAGGTTATTACATAAGGTACAAACAACATTTGTTCCCTTTTCCATTT